>NC_086294.1:2424242-2727272 GCF_963924245.1 Chroicocephalus ridibundus
TGAGGGGGTCCCGGGGGGCTGCGGGGACAGCCCCCCCCCCCCTCCACCGCTATGGGGCTTAGCGCGGTGCCCGCAGCCCGGAGCCGGGCGGGCGGCTCTGCCCGGTTACCGGTGCCCGTTCGTCCCGGCTGGGGCTGGGGATCTGATAAGGAGCCGGAGCTCCACCTCCCCGTGGTGGCGGCGAGAGGCGGAGGCAGCGGGGAAAAAGCGGGGGGGGGGTGGGAAGGGGCCGTGCCTGCGCTGCGCTTCCCTTGCACATCCTCACACACACCGAGGGACGGAGGCGGGCACGGACGGAGCTGCCCACCGGGGCTGCCGCCAGCCCTGCCGCCGCCGCTCCGCCGGAGGAGCCGCAGCCCCGGCCCGGGGGAGGGGGGGGGCGGTTCCCACGGGACTTTTCATTTTTGCCCTCCCCCCCTTTTTTATTTTATCTTTTTCTTTTTTAATTTTTTTTTTTTTTTAAATTTGCTTTTCATCCGTGGATAACGATCCAGAGGAGCCGGGGGGGTGGGGTGGGGGGAGCCCGGTCCCGGCGGGGAGGAGGCGATGCAGACGCCGCTGGATCAGCGCGCAAGGGGCCGGCACGGAGCGCAACGCCGTCCGCATCCAAGTAAGAGCTGCGGCAGGGCCGGGAGCCCCCGCCCCGCGGCCGCGGAGAGCTGCGGAGCGGTGCGGGATGCCCCGGGTGGGAACCCGCCGCTGTGCGGGAGCGCGGGGCCGGGCGGCGGCGGGGAGCGGCGCTGGCGAGCATCCCCGCCGAGCTCCGCTCTTCTCCGCGAGGCGCGGAGCTCCGCGGGCAGCGGCGGTTGCCGGTTACCGGTCCCGCCCGGCGCTGCCACTTGTTGTGCGGAACGGAGCGGGGCAGGGTGGGCGGCGGGGGGTGGCGGTGGGCTGCGTGCTTTGGCGGTGGATGGCGGGGGGTGGCCGTGGGTGCGCGGCTGTGTTGGGGTGAGGGTGTTTTTTTTGATTTTTCGCCGTCGGGGGTGGGGTGGCGGTGGGGGGGTGCCCGTCCCCCCATCCAGCCCTGGGTGTGCGCAGCCGGGGTGGGAGCGCGGCTCCGGGTGCGCTGGTGCGTGGGAGCGGGGGAAGTTGCGGGTGAGCCGGGAGCCGGGGCGAGCGCTGGGGGCTCGGAGCCGGGCTGTGTGCGTGTGTTTGTGTGCGTTTGTGTGCGTGTGTGCGTGAGAGGAGCGGAGTGAAGGGGGTCTGGCAGGTGTAACACCCCTGCGTGTCCGTGGCGGGGGTTGTCCCTGCGTGTGCCAGCGGGCTGTGGGTTACAGGAGCGGCGTGCGTGTCGAGGTGCCGGTTGCGTGTGTGTGCCGGGAGTGTGTGTCGGCGTGTGTTACAGAGGGGGTGTGTGTGCGTGTGTCAGCGGAGGGTGCGTGCCTGTGTCTCAGAAAATGCCCCTTTCCCTGCCTGGACGCGAGTGTGAAGCCGGTGCCGGGAGAGCGGCTCCCGTCTGTTTTCCGCGGGTGGGTGCGTGGGTGCCTGTGTGTGTGTGTGTGTGTGTGCAGTGTGTGTGTCTGTGTCTGTGTGTGTGTGCGAGGAGGCGGCAGGCTCCTCGTCCATCCCCCCGGGGCTCGCCGGGGAGCTCCGGTGGCCGAAGCCGGCGCTGCCGGGTGCTGCCGGAGCCTCAGCCCGGGCAGCGGAGCCCGGCCTCCATCCTCCCTCCCAGCCGGCGGGGGCGGGTTGGGGCCGGGAGCCGCGGCTCTCCCCGGCACCCTGCAAGGTAGGGGGTCCCTTATTCCCCCTCCCCAAGCTCCCCCCCGGCCCCTCCGGGCTGCGGTCCTGGAGAAGAGCCGCTCTCGCTGCTGCCGGCTCCCTGCGGCCCTGGCTGGGTGTTTCAGGCCCGTGGCATTTTTACCTTCCTCCAGGCCGGGATGGCGAGCGGGATAGTGGCAAGGGGCGGGACAGGAGCCTGCAGGATCCCAGAGGGGCTGTGGGGGACCCCCGTGGTGGGAGGATGGGGGCTGCCGCCCTGGGGAGGCTCTGACAGGTCTCTGCCTCACTGGCTGCCGGAGTTGGAAAGGATGTGGAGAAGAAGGGAGGGCCCCAGGCTTCACCCTCTTCTCATCACCATGTAGCTCCTAGAGGATGATTTTGCGGGTAAAGCTCTTCACAAGCGAGTGGGGTTCCTCCTTGTCGGGTGCTCTGGCTCGGGGAGTTTGGGCCCAGGCTCGATAAATGCCACACAGCCACAGTGGCAGCCAGAGCCAAAGGAAACTGTGGGACATGCCATAAAATGCCCAGGATTCAGCCCCATCCGTGCCTTTGATGCCGGACTGAACATCAGTGGCCGTTTTTTGGACAATATGGTCCTTGATCTCAGCCCCTTGCGCGGAGTGGAGCTGTGATTAGCATTTGCTGCTTGCTGGGATGTTGCTCCAGCTCCCAGCGTCAGAGCAGAGCTTGGGGGAGGCGTCTGGCGGGGGGGGGGGATTAGTACTTGTGTGCTCAGTGCAGGGTTTGGATAGACTTGTAAGCATGGCTCCAAGCCACGCAATCAGCCGTTGGGAGCAATAAGAGGGTGGACTTTGGTGCCCATTCCCGGAGCGGTGCTGCCTTCCGTGGAACGGGGCCAAGGGGCTGTGGGAATCACAGGGAGCAAAGGCTTGTTCAAGCAGTTGCTTAAATTCGCGGCGCTTTATAACCTCTCTCATTTGGGTGTTGGGGTTTTTTTTGGGGGGTGGGGGTGGCTAGATTCTGTAGGATTTTGCATGCCACTGTCCTCCAAGAGCTTCCCAGTCATGCATTAAGCAGCGTGACTAACGCCTCTCTCATGTGGTTCAGTCTCTCTCACACTCTCCCCGTAGGGAGAATTGTGTGTGTGGAGGAATAGTTGTTTTGGGAGGGGTTTTTATTTTTAAGCGCTCTGTGCTCTGCCAGCAGGTCGGAAAAAGGTGCCTGGCACCGGAGAAGAAAGTGTGGGATGATCCTTAGATCCCATGGGAAAATAGCCCTGATGCCTTGGACTGGCCCCTGGGAAGCCTCTGTCTCCTGCACAGACGTGCTTTTCCCCAGTGGTGGAGGCTTCCGCCGCCGCCGCCTCCTCCTCCTCCTTATCCTCCTCCTCCTCCTCCTCCTCACACCCAGCTCTGGGCTCTCACGTCTGCGCTGTGTCATTCGCACCCCTAGGCGCCAAGCAGGATTCCTCACCCCCGTGAACTCGGGGCCCCTCGTGCCCGCCGGCAATCCCTTATGGGGCGATGGTCCCGCTCGGCTTCCCAGCCCCTCTCTTCCTCCAGCCTCCCTCCTTTGGAGGTTTCCTTCACCTGTGGGAATGGGGCTTGGGTTCAGGCTCCAGCCCCTTTATCGGAGCAGAACGCATGGGTGCTGGGCACCCTTGGGTGACTCCCTTCCTCCTCCAGGCTGGCACAGGGCTCCTGGCGTTTCCAGCTCCCTCCCGGCTCAGTCAGGGCCATGCGAGTCATTGCCCCGCATTGGGACTTTCACCTTTACCTGCCATCTTCCACCTCACATCAAGGCTTAGTCAGGACGGCGCTACGTCATTGGCAGTCATGGCCCAGCCCAGTGCAAACAGCCTTGTGCAAACAGACGGGCGGCGGGCATGGGTGCCTCTCCCGTCTGGGGCATCCTCTGGGAGCACCTTCCCGGGGCTCCCCCTGCTCCCTGTCCATTTCCAAAGGGACCGCAGGGCAACAGGGTGACGAAGCTCAGTGCGGGTTCGGGCACCCCGTGAAAGCAGGTGGATGTGTGTCGGGGCCGGGGGGGGTCCAGTGTGAGCGCACTCGCCCACGGCGGGCAGACACACGCGTGTCCCGGCACACGCAGGGGGTGACATCATGCACATGCACAGCCAGTGGCGACAGGGGCATGCGCGCATTCCCCCCCACCAGCGCATGTACACGCGTTGCTGGGTGCACACACACGTGCGCTTGGGGCAGGGAGGCAAAGTTATGTCCTGGTGCCTGTCTTGGCACAGGCAGGGATGTGCTCCTCGCAGTGCCCACACGTGTGGCATGCCTGCTTGCCCTGCTAAGGGACATGCGTGCACACGTACGCTTCTTCCTACAGACGCACAGTCGTGCTCTGGGCAGGTGCACGTACACGGTGCACAGATGGATATGCGGACACACGCGTGTGCGTGTTCACGCCTGGCTGTGTTTTGCCTGTATTGATGCAGAGATGCGTTGGTGGGATGGAATAAGTCTTGTTTGTTTCTTCCCTTCCTCCTGGGGACGTACAGCTCAGAGGTATCTGCACACAGCGCCGGTTTGGACAGTTACGCATGTCCTCGGCAAGGTGGAAATACCTCTTCTCCGCATGAAGGCTGCTTGCGGGACAAGGAAGCAGAGTCAAGCCAGGCTTCAGGACCATAGTTCCATCTCCAGGCACAGAGATGTATTTTCACCTGCGGAGGGAGAGCTCTTCTCTCCATGCCACCAATGAGGCAATTGGCCATGGAGAAGCGGGAGGGGTGGTGGGACTGGGAGCTGCTGGCTTGTGGGAAGTACCAAGGGTGGACAGTGCAGGATGCTCCACTTGTTGAGGATCTGTACAATGCTGGGATAACCAGGAATTAGGCATTTGCTATGTGGCACCACAGATGGTGCTGGAGCCCTCTCCCATCCCACAGGCTGGGTGCAGAGTACGGAGAGAGGGAACGATGGTGTTGGCAAGAGAGGGCTGCTGCTGCTGTGGGGCCATGGCAGATGCTTCTGCCTGGTAATTTTAGGGCATCCAGCCACTGGGCTTCCTGAGTGCCAGTGACCTGGGCTGTTCCCCTTCACCCTCACGGCTCGGCAGAAGCTGCGTGGGTGCGCCTGGCCGCCGGAGAAATAAGGTGTGTTCCCAGAACGGGAAGTGGGTGACGGGAAATCTGGTGGCCAAGCACAGCACCAGGCAGGGTCTTGGTGACAGGGAGCAGAAGGGGATGGTCTCAATGGGGCTGGCGATGCGCCTGGCACTGCCTCTGCAGTGTGTGCATACTGGGAGGAGGTTTCCAGTGGCCGGGTGCCTGCGGTGCAGCGTGTGCAGTGTGTGTCTCTGCAATGCAGGGGGGCAGTGCTGCTGGCACTGCCTCTGCAGCGGGTGGGGTGGACGCTGGCACTGGGTGGGCACCCACTGCGTGCGTGCAGTGTCCCAGCCTGGAGTGGGAGGCAGCGGGAAGGAACAGTGCGTCTGCAGTGAGGGAAGGGAACAGTATTTGCTGGCGCAGGGTGTGGGGTTGCCTAGTGACTGTGCAGCAGAGGGGAGATGCTGTGCCTCCCATCGCAGTGTGCCGGGGCTGTGCAGTGCAGCTGCTCCTTGGGGAGGCGGGGGCTCTGCCCGGCGGGGTACATCTGCGCTGCCATGCAGGGTGGGCAGTGAGTCTGCGTTCCCCCAATACAGGGCTGGGCAGCACCCCTCTTTCTGCGAGGGGCACAGGTGGATGGCAGTGCCCTGCGTGCAGTGCAGGACGGATGATGCTCGGGGCTCCTGCATCCCTGCAGTGCCGGATGGGTGGTGCCTTCGCATCTCGCAGTGCGAGGCTGGCAGCGCTGCTGTGTTGGCAGTGCAGGGAGGGCAGTGCTGCTCTGTCCCTGCTGTGGCAGAGCCCTGGGTCCCCGCAGTGATGGATGGGCTGTATTCCTGCACTGCAGGCAGAGCCCTGAATCCCTGCAGTGATGGATGGCAGGTAGCTCTGTATCCTGGCACTGCCCCGTGTCCCTGCAGTGCTGGATGGGCAGCAGCCCTGCGTCCCTGCCGTGCCCCATGTCCCTGCAGTGCCTGCTGGGTGACAGCCCTGCATCCCTTCAGTGCCCTGTGTCCCTGCAGTGCTGGATGGGTTGCAGCCCTGCAGTGCCCCATGTCCCTGCAGTGCCTGACGGGTGGCATCCCTGCGTCCCTGCGGTGCCCCGTGTCCCTGCAGCGCTGGATGGGAGGCAGCCCTGCATCCCTGCAGTGCGCCATGTCCCTGCAGCACTGGATGGGTGGCAACCCCGCATCCCGGCAAAGCAGGCAGAGCCCCTGCCCTCCTTTTGGTGCTCCTGTTTCTGCAGGGCTGGCAGACACATGCAGTGCCGCTGTGTCCCCGCCGTGCGTGGCAGGCAGTGCCCCCGTAGTGCGTGGCACACAATGCTCCTGTGTTTCTGTGGTGAGAAGCTGTCTCGGAGCCTGGCCGGCTCCCATCGGGTTGCTGGCAGCAGGCTGTGTGCCGTCCACCCTGTTAGTGTGCCTCGTTGGGTCTAATTACAGTTTGCGTGGTGACAAAGAGGGTGGACAGTGGCAGGAGTAGCTTCCTGCAAGTGACAGGAAGCCAGGGCTGAGGTTTCAATGACTGGGTGGCTCATTCCAGCAGGGCGTTGCAGGAACTTTGCAAGCCGGGACCGGTCCTCCCGGGCACTCGCTTGCGGAGGCTGCCAGGAGACCAGGGCTGGGGCCAGCTCTGCCAGGCGAGCCCTTGAAGTCCCTTCCCTTTGTGGGGGCTGCTTTGGCACCTCACGCAGTCCTGCATGGCACAGGGGATGCACCCGAAAGGATACGCCGGGGAAGCGGGCTGGGGCGGAGCAGTCCCCAGGGCCTGGAGCTGCCTAACCTCCGGTGTCTGTGTCTCCTTCCAGCTCCCCTACAGTGCAGGATGAACCCCCTGGCACCCTGCCTGGGCCTGTGGCTCCTCTTCCAGCTCCCTGCCCTGGTCTCTGGGACGCGTGTGGTCTACAAAGTACAGGAGGAGCAACCCCCCAACACCCTCATAGGGAGCCTGGCTTCCGACTACGGCTTCCCAGATGTGGGACATCTCTACAAGCTGGAAGTGGGGGCCCCATACCTACGCGTGGATGGCAAGACTGGGGACATTTACACCACAGAGACCTCCATTGACCGGGAGAGCTTGCGTGACTGCCAGCACCTCCTGCCCGGAGACCCCTGCTACCTGGAGTTTGAAGTGTCCATCACTGACCTGATCTTGAACAGCAGCCCACGTCTGCTCGAGGGGCAGATAGAGGTGCTCGATATCAATGACAACACCCCCAACTTTGCCTCACCTGTTCTCACTCTGTCCATCCCTGAAAACACCAACATCGGGACGCTCTTCCCTATCCCCCTGGCCATGGACCGGGACTCAGGCCCCAACGGTGTTGCCTCCTACGAGCTGATGGCTGGTCCTGAGGCCCAGGAGCTCTTTGGGCTGCAGGTGGCAGAGGATCAGGATGAGAAGCAGCCGCAGCTGATTGTCATGGGGAACCTGGACCGGGAGCAGTGGGACTCCTATGACCTGACCATCAAGGTGCAGGATGGAGGCAACCCGCCACGAGCGAGCAGCGCCCTGCTTCGCATCACCATCCTGGACATGAACGACAACGCACCCAAGTTTGAGAAGGCTCTGTACGAGGCCGAGCTCTCCGAAAACAGCCCCGTGGGACACTCTGTCCTCCAGGTGAGTGCAGGGGCTTCTTTCCTGCCTGGCTGGAGCAGGGACAGCTCGGGAAGCATTTATATGGTTGCTTGCTGCCACAGCGCTTCAGGGGAGGAGAGAGTCTAGAAGCAAGCCATAGGAGCCCATAGTGTCACCCAGGGCCACCGGGTGGGCAGGTCCCTAGGACGCCACATCCACTAAAATGAGGTTGGAAAGGATGGGCAGGAAGGTGCAGCAGTAGCGGGGGCTGTGGGACGTGACTGTGGGGCAGCAGCAGCGCTGGCGGGTGTGCGGGAGCCTGGCGCTGGGTTACAGGGAGGGCTGGGACCCGAGGTCCACGGGGAGCCTGACTTCATGCCAGACCGGCCTCAATGCTGCCCGCAGACAATACATAGACCCTTTCATAAGTTGCATTCCCTTGGCCACTCCATGGAAACTCCGTCTCTCGCAGGAGGTGGGGGGCAGGCAGCATCCCTGCTGCCCATCCGGGGGGTGCTGCCCACGACCCTGGGGGTGCTTTGCTGTCTGCGGAGTCCAGCAGCTCTGCTCCATCTCTGGCAGTGGCGCAAACTGGCCAAGGGAGCCCGAGGGGATGGATCTCGGTGGATTTGGCTTGGAGGGGGCATTGAGATGATAGTAGCCGACATCTGTTTATCTGCAGCTGCCATCTTAATAAGCGGAGCGCGGCCAGCTCTCATCTGCTTGCTAATTCTGATGTGAATTTTTTAAGAATTCATTTTTCACTGTTAAGAGAATGGAAGTTGGAAGCAGATAAGGGAGCCGCACGGCCAGGAGGAGAATGGGCTGAGATGCCGCCGCTGCTGCCATTGCTCAGCTTTTATCTTTCAGGGGGAAAATGACTTCCGCTTTTTTTGTGAGTGGAGGTAAAAGGTGGAATTTACATTTAACAACTTTCGTTCTCCATCCAAATCTGCTGAGCAAGATAACGGCGGAGCAGCAAATGGTGCAGAGAAGAGGCAGCTTGGAGAGCCGATTAGGGAGGCAAATGTTAGACAAACCTCATCTTCTTTAGAAAGCAAATAATAGGCATAGAGGCAGGTTTATGCGAATGCAGAGCTCCTGGCGGGCGGGCAGGGATGGCTGATGCTGTGCAGAGCTTAGGCAGCCTCGGTCCCCGCTTGGCTGCATCCCTGAATGCCAGAATGGAGCTGCTGCGGCTCCGCACATCATCCCTTCCCTCCTCCTCATCCTCACCTCAGCCAGTAGTTGATCGAGCCCCTCTTTGGGGAGGGTTTTGAGGAGTGGGTGCAGCCAGAGCAGTCCCTCCACGCTGCTGCCTGGGTTGTGGCGGCAAAGCTTGGCAAGGGTTCCTGGAGGATTCCCTGCGTGCTGCAGCTGGCCAGGAGGGGAGCGTGGCTGACCGGCCCAGCCGGTTTCGCTGGAAGAGCAAGGAAAAGCCTCCCTGCCGGAGGGCCACTCCCAGCTGCTCTGCCGGTCCCAGGCTCTTTGCCCCATAGTCCTTGGCCCCAAAAGAGGAAATCCTGGTTTTTCCCCCCTTCCCCAGAGAAGGCCGCGGCAGGCAGTGATGTGGTTTGCAGAGGGGCTCACACCTTGCCCTCCTGCTCACTGTTTCTCCCTCTATCCCATAGGTGAAAGCCAACGACTCAGACCAGGGTGCCAACGCCGAAATCGACTACTCCTTCCACCAAGCATCGGACATGGTGCGCCGGCTGCTGCGCCTGGACCGCACCACGGGGCTCATCACCGTGCAGGGGCCCATTGACCGTGAGGACGTCAACATCCTCAAGTTCTCCGTCATGGCCAAGGACAAGGGGGCCAACCCCAAGAGCGCCCGCACCCAGGTCGTGGTCACCATCAAGGACATGAATGACAACGCGCCCTCCATAGAGATCCGGGGCATTGGGCTTGTCACTCATCAGGACGGCATGGCGAACATCTCGGAGGACGTGCCAGTAGAGACAGCAGTGGCTCTGGTGCAGGTGTCCGACCGAGATGAGGGTGAAAATGCTGTGGTGACCTGCGTGGTGGCTGGTGACGTCCCGTTCCAGCTGCGTCAGGCTAGTGAAACGGGGAGTGACAGCAAGAAGAAATACTTCCTACAGACCACCACACCACTAGACTACGAGTCAGTGAAGGAGTACACCATTGAGATTGTGGCGGTGGACTCGGGGAACCCACCCCTCTCCAGCACCAACTCTTTGAAGGTGCAGGTGATGGATGTGAATGACAACGCGCCTGTCTTCAGCCAGAGTTTCACTGAGGTGGCATTCCCCGAAAACAACGAGCCTGATGACCTGGTGATGGAGGTGAGTGCCACCGATGCTGACAGTGGCTCCAATGCCAAGCTGGTTTACTCCCTGGTGACGGACCCCTCTTCCAAGGGCTCCTTCACCATTGACCCCGACTCTGGGGAGATCCGGGTGAAGGCAGTGTTGGACCGAGAGCAACGGGAGCGCTATGAGTTCTTGGTGGTGGCAGCAGACAAGGGCAGCCCCAGCCTCAAGGGCACAGCATCTGTGGCCATCAACGTCATGGACAGGAATGACAACGACCCCAAGTTCATGCTGAGCGGCTACAACTTCTCAGTGATGGAGAACATGCCACCCCTCAGCCCTGTGGGCATGGTGACGGTGATCGATGCTGACAAAGGAGAAAACGCCCGCATCCAGCTGTCGGTGGAGCAAGACAACGGAGATTTTGTCATCCAGAATGGTACTGGCACCATCCTCTCCAGCATCTCTTTTGACCGGGAGCAGCAGAGCACGTACACTTTCCGACTCAAGGCGGTGGATGGCGGGGATCCTCCCAGGTCTGCCTATGTTGGGGTGACCATCAATGTCTTGGATGAGAATGATAATGCCCCCTTCATCACTTCACCCTCCAATGCCACCTACAAACACATCCTGCCCCACACCAGCCCTGGCCAGCAGGTGAGCAAGGTCAAGGCGGAGGACATTGACTCTGGTGTCAACGCAGAGCTGACCTACAGCATCACAGGAGGCAACCCCTTCGAGCTCTTCCAGATCTCCCCGCACAGTGGAGACATCACCCTGGAGAAGGAAATCCTGCGCAAGCACCATGGCCTGCACCGCTTGGTAGTGCGCGTCAATGACAAGGGCAAGCCCTCACGGCACGGCACGGCGCTGGTGCACTTCTATGTCAACGAGACGCTGGCCAACCGCACACTGCTGGACACGCTGGTGGGGCACAGCCTGGACACACCACTCGACATAGACATCGCCGGAGACCCTGAATACGAGCGTAGCAAGCAGCGAAGCAACATCCTCTTTGGAGTCATCGCTGGCATTGTGGCTGTCACTCTGGTCATCGTGCTGGTCGTCCTGGTGCGCTACTGCCGGCAGCGGGAGGCCAAAAGTGGCTACCAGGCAGGCAAGAAGGAGACCAAAGACCTGTATGCACCCAAGCAGGCCAGCAAGAGTGGTAAGAGCAAGAGCAAGGTGAAGAAGAGCAAGTCCCCAAAGCCACCCAAGCCCACAGAGGATGAGGAGGAGACGGGGCTGCAGAAATCGCTCAAGTTCAACCTCATGAATGACTCTGTCAGTGACAGCCCCCGCATCCACCTGCCCCTCAACTACCCGCCGGGCAGCCCAGACCTGGGTCGTCACTACCGCTCCAACTCGCCACTGCCCTCCATCCAGCTGCAGCCTCAGTCGCCCTCTGCCTCCAAGAAGCACCAAGTGGTGCAGGACCTGCCGGCCACCAACACCTTTGTTGGCACCGGGGACAACAACTCGACGGGCTCCGAGCAGTACTCGGACTACAGCTACCGCACCAATCCCCAGAAATACACCAACAAGCAGGTAGGAGAGCTCATCCTGAGGCCGGCAGCGGCCCCCCCCCTGCACCGGGGAGCCATCTGGACAGAGGTGTGGGAGTGAGCATGGACTGGCCCCCAGCCCTGCATGCGTGGCCCTGGGGGGCTGGCGGAGGACTACCCCGGAGCCGAGCCACGAAGCCTGGTCATGGGGTGGGGAGGGAATGGGGGTGGTGGCGGTGGAGGGGAGGCCAAAGACTGTCGGAGCCCTTGTCAGAGCACCCGGGGCTGGGTCCTGGTGGCGCTGCTTGGGTGACGGTAATGCGAAGGGCGCTGCGTGCATGTGCCTCTGCATGTGGAGCTCTGGGGAGGGAATCCCACCAGCCTTGGTCCCCTTTGGGGACTGGCTCTAAGAGCAGGGAAGAGGGCAATGATGTCCACCCTCCCATCCATCCCTCTGCTTGGGCTGACTGGTGGGGAGGGGAGACTGGTCCTACTCCTGCCACAGCTCTGGGCAGCCGTTTTCTAGCCCTGCCCCTGTCTGGGGAGCAGTGAGGAAGGCTCTAGCCTTGCTATTGCCAGCCCGGCTCTGCTAGTGCGGCTGAACCTTTCACCATCCCTGCTCAAAGCCACCCAAAAAGGGAGTTTTGCACCCGCTGTGGCTGCCCGGGCAGGTGGGGCTGGGTGGAGGAGCAAAGCTCTGCCTTTTTCCCAGGCTTAGGCTCAGGCTTCCCCCAGGCTTGGGCCCTCTGCCATAGCCAGCGCGGTGAAAACCGGGCTTCCCTTAGTGTGAGCATCAGGGCCCGGAGCTACGGCTCTGTGGGAGCCGTGCTGCAGCCATTGCGGAGGAGGAGAGCGGATCCCGGTGGCCAGGGTGCTCCCTCTGGGTGGCATGGGTCCGGCTGTGTGCTGGGACGGGGGCTGGGTCTCGTGCTCAGGGCTGGATGAACGGGGCACTGCGGGTCTCTGCTGCGTGCTGCGGTCGGGTCACTGCTCTTGGTCTAACCAGGGGTTTCTGCTGTGTGCGGGGCAGGGTGGAGGTAGGTCTTGGCTGTGGACTGGGAAGGGCTGCTCGCTGGTGTGCACTGGAGCTTGGAGCTGTCCCAGGAGGTCGTGGGATGAGCCCGGAGCTTGCAGGACCCTCTTTCCTCAGGCTATCTGGCCAGTTAACTTGCATCACATTTCTGCTTTGGCGCCTGTCGGGTCTATCCTTAAATAGCTAGGGAAGGAGAGGGGGGACGAGTGCCTGTGGCTTTGCCTCCTTCCTGGGGCCCCGTGGGTGAGGACCACCCACTCCCCCACCGTGCTGTACCCTCTGTGCCCTATGGAGACCCCTGCTCCCTTCTTTGTACCCCAGTAAGCGGCAGGCTGGGCTCCTGCCGTGGGGCTGAGCTCAGCTGCCCTGTTGGATTTGACTTCAATAAAGTTTTCTATTTTTGACCAGTTGTGCCTTATTTTCCCTGCTGCCCCCTGAAGATACTCTTGCTCCCAGCAATTTCCCAGGCATATTTTCCATGTCCTCAGTCACCGGACCACCCAGGCTCCACAAGTCCTCCACCGTGCCCCAGCGTGGCAAGTCCAGAGACCTCATGGTATAGCCCCCCGCTGCCTCCCCAGATTGACATCTCCCATCTCCAGTCACTGTTTGGCCCTCTAAGGAGACAGCTTCCTCCAGCACATGGTCCACAGCACATGCATGTACATACACACACATGTACATCTGTGCCACAGACCAGCTTTCTTCCACCCTAACGTCCCCCTGCATAGCTTCTCCTGGTTCATCCCCATATCCTTCTGATACCCAGCCATGTCCCAAAGCCAGCACAGGGAGGAGCAGATCCCTGCCACGCGGTACCTGGCTAGCATGACCCAAATCCTGCTGGCGAGGGCTGGAAGACGCCTGCCTCTCGCCCGCCGCAGTGCTGGAATGAGGACGCACACGGTTGCAGATGGAGCCTGGGTGCGTCAGCAGCGCCAGGGGGAAGCACCCGAAGCAAGGTGCTCCCCCCACCCCGGGATGCGATGGGCACCCTTGCAGCAAAGGAGAGGTCCTCCCAGGCAGGCTTGCTGGCGGCAGTGGGGCTGCGGGAGGGCGGTGGAGACAGGCGGCCACGCGACCCATAAAGATGGCTCTACCCCACCTGGCGGGCAGGTTGGGGGCGATGCTGATGCCGTGGGGTTTCCTCAGGCTCTTGCCTCCAGCGGGTTGGAGAGAGGATGGGTCCTGGTAGTCAGGAGCTGCACAGCACCCCTTCCCCAGGCCCTGGATGGGGCCATCCTACACTCCCATCCCTCCAGCCAAGCATCACATCCCAGGGACCCCCTCCCCGCCCACCCCTTCATCTTTCTCACGGTTTTTCTTTCAAACTGGGGCAGACATCCCTGCGCCCGTCACACCAGCTTCACCTCTTCCCTGGGGACTCCAACCGGCCACACCAGGCTGCCGCAGAAGAGGAGCCCTGGCGCTGGGAGAGATTAGATCATCTGGGGAAACCAGTGGTTCTGGCTTCGGTGGTTTCAGCCCTGTGCCAGCCTTGGCTCTCACAGCTTCCTAGTTTGTTTTGCTAACAGCATAAGGTTTTATCTTGAACCGTCCAGGAAGTGTCTGGGCCTCCTAGGCAGGCAGTGCTGGGACCTGCGGGGAGATGCGATGGCTGCAGAGGAAGAAAGGAGACACCAGCAACCACTTAAATAACTAGTCCCTGCAGGGCTGGGCAGGGCAGTCTGGGGTCTTGGCTCAGCCTCACCATCTGCTTCCCTTTGGGAACTTTCTGAGAGAGGTTTCTCTTCTTTCCTTGTCCTCGGCAGCTCTTTGATGAACCTGGGGTGAGAACGCAACCTCTCAGATGCTGGCGTGGGGAACGTCTCTCTTTTTTCTTTTACCTGTCTCCCAAGCTCCACCCTTTGGGGCTTTTTTATACCCGGGGGCGGGGGGGTGGTGTATGCTACCTCCTTTCCCAGCTGCACAAACCCCAGTCTGCCCCAGGTCCTTACAGCCCCCTACCATCTGAGAAGCTGGCTGGAGTGGTGTTAACTTCAGCGAGCTACTGCGAGCTCAGCAGAGGCGCCTGTACCTGCCTGCAGGCTCAGGAGCACGGCACAGTATTAATTACTCTCTGTGGGGGGGGTGAAGACTAATTTTGTAACTGTAATGGACAGAATGAAATTGTCTTGTTTTAGAATTTAGCTTAGAGTCTCCATAAATTGCAGGTTTAGGTGTTGGCAGATGTCTGGGAAAGTCTCCTACTGTCCTGGGTCAGTGGGTTTTCTCAAGGTCGTTCACGTGGAATGAGCTGATAAACGGATCCAGAAACGAGCTGCAGATGGAGCTGAGGGTTCATGGGGGACCTGCCCTGTTTTTCCCCACTTTCAGGAAGACACTGTGCTGGGAGCAGTTCCCAGGCACTGCAAATCAGATCCTGCTCCGGGGATTGGTTGCGCTTGGTTCCGAGTTCGCTCTGGCATGCAGAGACCGAATGCGGGAGCGTGGCAATGAGGTCCCGGGGGCTGAGCCCCAGCTGTGCTGGGAAGACTGTCTGGGCTTTATAAAACAACTGGGAATGCCCAGCGGCTTGTGAGCATCAATGGGGTGCTGGTGGGAGCTGGGGGAGGACAAGGGGAGGGCGAGGAGTGGGGTGTACGCTGTGCTGGCTTCTGGGGAATTGGTGAGGACGCTGCAAGCCCCACGAGCCAGGTGGGATTGTGCGGTGGCTCCTGGCATGTCTGTGCTGGGTGACTTGGGTTTATGGTGGGGAGGGCTGCACTGGGAGAGCCCCGTGGGGGCTCAAAACGAAGAGCTTCAGCCAAGGGAGAAGAGCAACACCGTGGTACAGCCTGGGCTGTGCAGCCAGAGAGGGCATGGGTGGGCGCAGGCTCTGCTGCAGGGGGAGGTGGCAGCGGGGTGCTCCGTGTGTGGGAGGTGGCAGCGGGGTGCTCACAGCCTGCACCGCATGGAAGGGTGGCACGGGAGTCTCCGTGGCAGGGGGTGATGGAGGGATTTGTGCAGGCTGTGTGGCAGGGGTAGGTGATGCAGGGGGGGGCACCTCCTCTGGGAGGAGGTGGCACAGGGAGGGGTACAACCCTCGTCCCCCGACGAGGTGGCAGAGGGGTGCGTGCTGCGGCAGGAGGCACAGGGTGTCCCCAGCCAGTACCACAGGGAGAGGTGGCACAGGGCTTTACGCAAGCCGTGCTGTGTGGAGCAGTGGCAGTGGGGTGTACTCAGCCTGTGCGTGGCGGGAGGTGGCAGCGGGGTGTTCGTAGCGTGCAGCCTTGGGCAGGTGACTCCTCCGTAAGCAGCATGTCTGCAAGGAGGCAGTGGCTCTTATTTCATCAAGGAGAGTGTCAGGTCTCTCCTGCCTGACAGTCCCTGGCCCCACCAGCCCTTGGGATCTCGTCTTTTGCTCCCTTGAAGGCTCGCCCAGCCTGTGCTACCTGCTTGGGGATCCTCACGTCAGGCTGTGCCGCCTGCATGGCTCGCAGCTCTGGCCAGCTCCCCTCTTCCCACCCTGCTGAGCCAGATGCTGTTCATTCCTCCCTGCCCTCCTCTTCTTCTCACCTCTCAGACCCTCAGGCTCTCCCCTGCCTGATGTCCTTGGAGCCAGTGTTGGTCTGTGGTGAACATGGGCTTCCCTAGCTCGGGTCAGGGGGACTTCTCCTTTTTTTCCCCCCATCCTACCCTCTTTTCTTTCATAATTGTACCTCCTCCTCTCCATCCCTCTCCCCTGGTCTCTACCACTGCTCTGCGCAGGCAGTGACCTCCCCCTTCCCTGTCACTTTCCCCTCCCCATCAGTTTCTCCTGACCGGCTGTCTGCTGGCCCAGGTACAGAGGGATGCTGAGCCCTCCTCAGCGCAGGACTGAATCCTCGGCTGGCTCCAACAGCCGAGCTGTGCATCCTCTGTGCGATGAAAGCGCTGGCTGTGTGGGCAGCCGCCCGGTCCAAGCCGTGCTGATTGATATTCCCAGCACTGCTCTGCCCGCTCGGCCGGGCTCTCAGCTGCAGTGCTGTTCCCTGTGCTCAGACCAGCCTGGAGTGGGGCCCAGCCCTGCAGCCTCCTTAAACAGTCACCCAAGTCCTGGGGCAAAATGCGGTGCCGCAACGGGGAGTGTTCTCCGGGCACTTTGTGGTCCCTCTGCCCAGAGAGCAGCTATGGATGAAGGATGAAGGGTGGGATGCAGCTGAAGGGGGTGGAGGGTGGGGTGCTCCAGAGCTGGGATGTTCTGGGACGGGGCGGAGAGGAGGCTGGGGTAATGAGAGGGTGCGTGATGTAGGGCAGGATGGGGTGGGGTGTTGCGGGGGAGAGCAAAGGCTAAAGGATGCGTGGAGTGAAGGAGCACGGAGTGGCTCTGTGCCTGGGAACTGTGTCAGCTCCTGGTGGGAAGGGCAGCCCCAGGAGGGCGCGGGGCAGCAGTGAAGAGGTGGATGCTGTGTGTCTGAGTCCCCAGAGCTAATGTCCACCCCGGACCCCTGGTGTCAATCGTGTGCAAGAGCCGCGCAGCTGGGCATGGGCTTACTCATGTGGAGCTGTGCTGGGGTGAGTTGCAAAGAGCAGGAAGTCCCCTTCATGGGGTCTTGGACACTCAGCCCCTGTGGTACCTTGCCAAATCTCTCTCTTGCCGGCATGTTTTTTTGAAAGCTGCCCCTAGAGCTGAGCCCTGTGCCAAGCCCAAAGCACCTTCCTCCCCCTCCGCCCTCCATCGCCACACATACCTGTCGTGTGAGAGCCCATGAAACCCTGGGCACAGCCCAGGTCCACGGGAGAGCTGTGCTCCTACATACTGCCCTGCAAGATGCAGTTGCACAACCCAAGCTCTGCTCTTGGGAGAAACCAAGATGGTCAATGGAGATTATTCCAAAAGGGACTCTTCCCACAGTCCCTTGCTCCTTCAGTGCCCCAGGAAGCACACAGTCTGCTCGGCTAAGGCGGAGGAGGATTGAACATGGGTGAGGAGGAGCACGGCTGCAGGGGCATAGGCCACCTCTGGCATCATGGTCCCATCCCCCTCTTCTTGTCACCTCTGATATTAGCTGCAGCATCCATCTGTCCAACCTGGATGAATCTCAGTCTTGGTTTCACCTCTGGGACCCAGAGTCACCCGTGACTCAGACCCACTCAGTCTCCCTCAAGTAGGTCCCCATTGACGTTGTTTTCTCTCTGACTTTCTGGACTTTTCTGCAGGTCTCAATCCGCACCCTTGAGGACCTGCTTTCCGTATCCCACCAGTAACAGCGGTTTCTTTTCCTAGTGGGGTTCCGGACTCAACCCTGTGGTTGAGAGCACAAGAGGAAAAGGAGATCAGACAAAGAAAACAACTCCCTAACATCCCTTAAAAATATCTCCTAGTTGTTTTGCATTGATGTGTTCCCATGGTGTGAGCTGTTTACTGCCTCAGTCCTTCAGATGCTCACAGGAAAGAGTGTGTGGGAGAGTAGGTTTGTGACCTGCTAGGAGGGCAGGAGAAAGCTTGTGTGTTATCTCACCATTTACAGCCATTTTGGCTTTCACAGCCATGCCCTGTGGATCCTGCCCAAAGATCCCTAAAGATGCCCCTGCACCGGGAGGTAAACATCCTTCTGAGCACCTCTTCACTTGCAAAATAACCCCCTCCTGATCTGCTGTCTAAACAGGGCATGGCTGGGCAGCCACCAGTCTTGGCAGGTTTCATCAAAGCTGTCATTAGAGCCATCAATTTGGGAGGGCAACAAATCACCACGTCTCCCTTGGAACTGATCCTGCTCCTTAGCGAAGCTGTCGGAGCAGAGTGCCCTGATTCTGCTCCTCCAAGACTTCTCTAAAGGCCTGAGCAACCTGAAAGCCTGGAGCTATTTAGCTCCCACATGGCCTGGTTTTCACATGCTCCAAACTCCCCGATGCTCTTGAGCAGCTGCAAAGCTGCTGCCAGGAAGACTCTGACAGATATCCCGTCCCTGCTGGGGGGGGAACTTCTTGTCTGAGCTCCGGACTGAGATCGCACTCTAAATGTCTTGCTAATGTGATGTCTGATGTTCCTCTTACACTAATCTGTTAATCTTTCTGCTTCTTCATCAAAAGCACTCAAGCCCAGCAGAAAGCAAAATCAGTATTTCAGATGTTTGAAGAGCCCTTCGTTATTATTCAGGCTGGGCAAGACCTTTTGGGGTATTGTGATTCAAGGCCCTGGAAGTGCCTGGAGGAGCTTGGGTTTTTTTTTTCTAAGGATTTCAAGTAGATCACAGCTTATTAAGGGCTATCAGGATGTCTCTTAGCCCAGAGAAGAGAGCTCAGAAACATTCTTTAATGTTCAGGAAAATTTTTCTTGAGTCACGATCTGCAAGGTCTGGCCCAAGGACTTGACAGCTCCCCCAGGATTTGAGGACAGGGTAAAAGAAAGCCTTCCTCAGCTCATCCATACCGGGGTCCCATGCCAGTAGAATTGGTGATGCCAGATCAGCGCAGGCAAGATAAGTGGCCTTAACAAGTCTTACAATATGACTTGTCTTACCTGTTTGATCTCCCCAAATGAAGGCTTGTCTTACCCAGTATCATCATTCATCATTAGGCACAGGTTGGTTGTAGACCACTAGAGTGAGGGCTCTGACGATGTGTAGAGCATGTTGTTGCACAGACTTACAGAATAGACAGAATTCCTTGACCGAGCAGGAAAAGCTTCCGCCCTTTGCCTGTGGACATAGAGATGGTTAGAAGACAGGGTTGCCATCAGAGGAAAATTTTCAATTTGAAAAGAAATCAGCAAGAATTGACAAGGTTTTTTTCTATTTTGGCTCAAGTCAATGAACGGATATAGATGGATAAATATAGATATTTTCCCTAATAATTTCTAAGGACACGATTCTGACTGACCTTTTTTGAATTCATCTTCATAATTGATACTTGGATTGAACTCTGAAGGGAAAGTTACCTTTGCGAGAGCATCATTTTTTCATTTCTGCGTGTCAGCAAAGATATCCCCCCTGCCCCAACTTTGAAGCAGGAAACTCACTTGAAAAATGATCTGATTTCAACAAATTGACATTTTTTTCCATGCAAAGTCTTCTGTTGAAGCATTCCTGGTTATCTCGCTTTTTTTTAGAGTCCCGAGCCTACAGCTTGGAGCCCCCTGCTCTCCCCAGAGCTTTCAATGCTATCTGTCAGCCCCACTGGGTGCAACTGGGAGCCAGATTAGCTCATTATTTTCCCAGCATTATTTTCCCACTCTACAGCTGTTGGATTCCTCGAGGGCTTTATTCAAGTGTTACTCCCAGTCCTAGAACCTTTTTCTCCCCGGGATCTTCAGATGGTTTTAACATGATTGTGAGACCTCCTTCTGTGTCCCGAGCAATTTCCGCTCTGTACCAACTATCTACAAAATGGCTCTATTATCAGCTTGAAGGTGATAGACATTTCAGGACACCACGGTCAGTCCAATTTAGACATTATTCCATAAAGATTATGACCCCTTTAGATTTTATGATTCACTCTTTAGATGATTTATTTCCATATTTTCCTTTCCAGTCTTCATTTCAACCAAAGAAAAGCCAAATTGCACATCCTTGAAGGGCTCAGAGCTCTGATAGGCTGAGAGGTTAGGCAATCTCTGTCCCGGGGCTGTCTAAATGGGTTTCTAATTGCATTAGATCTTGCTATGAGTTAGATAAATTCGATCTGACCAGGCAGGTTGGCACCGGGCTTTGGCGGCTTCTTTGAGCATCATGCAAATTTCAGGAAGCTTCAGGGCACCTATGTGGAGTCAGCCCACATTTTACCCAGATTTATTCATTAAATAGTGCCTTGGGATCTGATGTCCATTTTAGGATGGCTTTTCTGCTATCATTATTTCTGCAGGACTTGTAGCACCTCTCTTCTGACTGCAAGGTCAGCACTTGCTAATTGTCAGTAATGGAAGCCATGCGAACAGCCACTCAGGAGAGTTGCTTTTCAGATAATGCCTGGCTTTGGGAGGTGTGATTCGCATGGGTTCCTGTATGTCTTTCCTCCAGTTGTGGATTCCTTCTGTAGCTTCATTTGTCAAGAGTTAAAGAGCTAAAATATTGTTGGGGCCATCCCTCACTTCAGACACTGGGATGGGGATGGTCACAAGGATTTGGGTGCAGAGCACAGCCATCAAACTGACCTCCTGAACATCAGATGGACCAGAACTGTTCAGCCCTGATGCTAATGTGCCTTGTGCAACCACAGTGGCTGTACTGGAGGCTACCCCAGCAGATCGTCAGACTGATAGATCAGAAAACTGGGCTTTTAAGTCTGCTAGTAGTCCTGTCCAGAATTGTCAGTGCTCCTTTGGAGCCACTGCCTTCAATGACAAATCTTTTGGAAAGCCTGAACATTTTTTTTTGAATGCAGGAGGGGTCTCACGGGCGTGTGTAGACCACACCTTTGCTTAGAGCTGGGTTCATCTATCTCCCTCCCTTGTTCGTGCTGGCTGGAGCTCCAGGAAGGCAGTTGTCCTGCCTGGTTGCTCCATCCCTCCCTTTTCCAAAGCAGGCAGAACCCCCAGGACCTGTTCCCTTGCTCTGCACCATCTCTTTCCTCAATTCCCTCATGTTGTGCTAAAAGGGAGTAATCCAGTACTGCTGAGAACTGCGGCTCTGGCGTGGTTTGGTCCACTTTACAATGTGATAGTTAGCCCTTGTGCTTCTGAAAATCTGGACCTGGAGACGCTGTGGCAGGGCAGGGAGGAACCTCTGGGATCAGGATCCCCGGACCATGAATGAAGGGGACCAGAGGGCAGGGAGGAGCGCAGTCCTTGAAGAGCAGAAGGTTACCATAGGTGCCAGGAGGCTGACACCAAGCCAGGGCAGCATTTGCCTTTGCTGCTCATATACAAACACCCTCCTTCATTGCGCTGCTTTGCCTGGTGCCACGTAGCGTTTCGAGCTCTTCACACCACATGGAGGTACGGCAGCCCCAGGCGTGAGGGTGAGTGCAGGAGGAGTGAGGGATGCTCTTGGGGTGTTTCTTCTCCAAAAGTCGGTGCAGCGGCTCCACAGTGTGCTGCTGGGGTAGCACGGGAAAGGATGGGAAGACCTAGCTGCTCTGACTCTGTTCTCACCCCAAAACACTAGCAGAAGCACATGCTGTTGTTCAGACGGACTGTAAAATGGTCGACTGCTTGTGGCCCAGGCTGAGCCTGTGTCCTGTTTCCTACAGCTGGAGTGTTTCCCCGGATGGTTCTTGGCAATTCAGGTCCAGCTTTCCTTGAGGCTTGCCCTGATTTCCACAGGCATAATATTCCCCTCAGCCTCCTGCTCCGAAGCCCGTGTTGCGGAGAGCCGGAGCCCTGCTCCTCTCCAGACATGACACTAGCAAATCAAATAATTCTCACATGCAGCAAAGCCTCCATACGTGAAAAGTTGGATCTGTGTAGCTTGGGGCATGGTCCCTGGGCTTATTTATTATTTTTTTTTGGTAACCGGGGATGTTGCATAGCTCCAGGTTGGTTTGTAAAAGAGAGGGGTTCATGAATTAATCTGAAGTTGACTAACTCATGTGCTACAATGGCTCCCTTGTCACTTATTTTTATATTCTGGGCATTGGGTCTGACATTGCCTTTCGCTTTCAGCCCTGTGAGTTGCTGCATTGTGGCGGCTGTTGGGGAAGCAAGCTCCTTTGGCAGCTGGCTGAAAGGCCGTTGAGGCTTCTGGCATGTGGGGAGGCGCAGGAGCAATTGGAGGCTGCCAGATGAGCCCATTAGCCGTGGATCCTGCTTTCGGATCAGCAGTGAGGTAGTTAACAATTTTGATATTTCCACCACTCCAGCGTTAATCGGCGCTCGGGGGGAGGAGCAGGGCGGCTCGCCTCTGTGGGGGATGTTGCACCGCACCATTCCTGTTGGCAGGAAAAGGGAGCCCGGGGCGGATTTTAAGGTTTCCTTTGTGAACAGCGCAATTTCTGGTCCCTTAGACAGGGCTTCATCTCCTGCCACTCGGTCCATGCCGCCTGCGCAGGGGGTGATGCTGTGCATTTTGGGGAGCTGGTGTGACACCCCCCAGCCCTGTTCCCTCGTAGCACTGCTCTCATTTCAGCTGAATTCGTTTTCCCCGGGTTTAGCAAGGAGAATCAGCTTGGTGCAGGTCCTGACGAGAGCTGGAGGTGTTTGCGATGAAGGGAAGAGGCAGGAGGGAGGGGGTCCCTTTAGTCCCCCTCCAGCATCCCTGGGTGGGGACCCTCATGGCAGAGGGTATCAGGACAGAGAAGGCCCTTGGCAGGGACTGGTGTTGGGGTTTTTTGGGGTGGGCAAGCAGGCTGGGGAAGGCTATCAGGTAGAGCCTGAGAAAATTTGTCATCAAAACAAGTCCCTGCTACTGTCAGATAAGCCCCAAAACTGGCACTGTGGGTGTGACCCTGGCTTCCCCGTGGTGGAAAGGCTGCGGCAGAGGTGGGACAGGCACTGAGAAGGGCAGCAGAGCTGGCCCAACCTGCCCGGCATCTGCAGGAGGACAGGCTGCACGTACCCGCCTGCTGCAGCTTGCAGAGAACCTAGCGGAGCAGGATGCGGCACAGATCTGTGAAATTGGAAAGGGGTAGAGCGAGGAGCAATTACTCATGTTTTCTCATAACCCCGCAGGTAGGAGAAGTTCAAGGAAAAATTACCAGGCAGCAGATGTAAAGCCAAAGGGAAGCGCTGCTCCGCGTAGCACATGGGCAGAGAGTTCACTGCTGCAGAATGCCACGGAGGCCAAAAGCAGGCGTGGACTCAAAAAAGGCATGAGAGCACTTGACAGAGGATGGGGGTCATTAAATGTATAAGCTGCAAATGATTCCTTGCTCAAGAAAAAAACCCAAAACTGATCTGCAGCACAATAGAAACCCGCAGGATTTACCGGGGGATGAATGTCTTCATCAGAGCATCCGCTGTTGCTGGAGGCAGCTGCTGATGCTGCTGCTCCCTGCGGAAAGTGGGGGACGGGGGCTCCGTTTGCTCCTCAGATGTGTAGGCTGGCACGGGCAGGTCTCCCCATCAGGAATATAAGAGCGAGCACTGGGGAAAACCTTGAAAGGAGTTTTTTTTCAGAGCCACAATTCCTCAGCTAAGAAAATAGACGGCTTTGCCCCAAATCCCATTTCTAGCACAGCAGCAAAGTGGAAACAGCAGTTAGAAATAGAAAAACAATAAATACTGGGTGGGCGGGGTGGGGGGGGCAAGGGGGGAAGGGAGGGAGTGTGTAGCAATTAGTAGAAATGAGTAGTTATGGAGTGTAGAAAATTGACAAGGAAAGCCAAAAACATTGGGGGAAAATCAATTCTGACAAGCTAAACGCAATAAGGAATACTTTAAAAAATGTGCTAGGAAGAGGTGGAATCCGGTAATTGTCATTTCCAAACAGAGATTGCAAAATTGTTAATTATGTAGAAAAATGCAAAAGTATTCAACAAATAGTTCTAGTAATTTGGACTGAGACATAACAACGTAGGATGCAGTACCTGCCAATGTGTTGATAACCAGCAAAGACATTCAAAATATCATCCCCTTGAAACAGTGATATTTGAAAAAAATCTAATAAAATAATTTGCACCAAAGAGCCTTCAACGGTCTGAAGTAGGAGCTCTCTGCTCTGGGAGTGACAATGGAGCTGGGGACCCCAGGATGGGCCAGGAGGAGTGGGAGGGCAGGGATGCCGTGAACCAGCCGGAACAGTGATGATGGGGATGCTGTGCGCACCACACACTGTCCTCACCAGCCCCAGGGAACAACTGGATTAATAGCTAAGGCAGGAAACTCAATGATGGAAATAGCATTGACGTCAGTCAACGCAGTTTGAAGGGAAAGGATACTGGGCAGTGTCATTACATGACAGGTCCAGCTCTTAAACCTTTCCTTAGGCATCTGCTCTTGGCCACCAGGAGAAACAGGACCTGCTCTAGGCATACCTGCGGGTCTGAAGCAGAAGAACTGGTTTTATGTTGATGTGAGATTACAGCGCGCGGCTGATCAGCTTGGAGTTTGATGAAGACGCCGAGCTGATAATGCGTTATGTTATTACTATTATTATTTTGAATCAACACTACTCATTATAAGTAAAGCATTGTTAGATAGATGAAGATCTGGTTTATCAACAGCTTGGTGAAGGAAAGCAGGTGTTGGTTGGGAGTCCTTGTAGAAGGAGGTTCTCCTGGAGGAGCTCTTCGGCAGCAGTACTGTGCCTGCTGCCATTCAACGTTGTAATCAACGATCTGGAAGTAAATACAAAATCACCGCTGATAAAATTTGCAGCTGACACGGAGATTGGTGGAGTGGGAGATCATGATGAGGATAGAGCAGTCATGCAGAGCAATCCAGATTGCTTGGTAAACTGGGCCTATTTAAACAAAGTGCATTTTAACACAGCCAAATGCAAAGCTGTACATAGAGAAGTAGGGAATGCTGGTTTATATCCTGGAAAGCACTGACTTTAAAATGGATTTAAGGGTCACACTGCAGGAGTAGCTCAGTGTGAGTGCTCGTGGTGCTCCCACCAAAGGGCTAACGCAGTCCTCAGATGAAAAAACCTGAGAGGCAGGAGGAGTAGCAGGTCTCTGTAGAAAGACCTGGTGAGATGGCACCAGCAGTCCTGCAGGGATTGCCTCTGATCCCGGAAAACCGAGTGGGGGAAAACCAGAGCAAGTAAAGAAGAGGGCCAAAAAACTTCTTTCCTGGCTTGCAGGTTCAGGTTTAAGGAACCCGGTTTGTTTAACTCCTCAAAAAGGACATTGAGGCGTGCCTTGATTGCACTGTACAAGCAACTTCTTGTGTAGAAAACATTGCGTGCTGAAAGGCTCTTTAACCTAGCAGAGAAAGGTCAAACAAAACCCAATTTCTGCAAGTCACTGCCAGACAAATGGATTCAGTGTCTTTCCTTGACTCCAGAGCAAGGCTCTCCGGGTGGAGAGCTTCAGCCAGACACAAGCTACTATTATTTTTGAAGTGCATTGGTCACAGCATCGTGGGGACTGCGCAGTGTACGAGGGGGACACTAACCCCCGTTGGTGCCACGCTGCCGTGCGGGATTGGTGGTGAGTGGGCTTGAGTGTGGATTGTCTTTGCCCTGCAGCGAAGAGACGAGCCCTTTCAAGGGCTGCCAGGCAGGTTCTGACATTTAAAGGAGGTGTTTTTTAGGTAAAAGTGATGCTATTTGGAAGGAGACCACTCAGGGGAGAGATACTAGCTGTCACAGGCTGGGTTTCTGAGGCTGTTTGTTTGTATTATTGCTGGCACCCCAAGGAGCCCTGGTTGCTTGTCTGGGGTTTTATAAGCACAGAGTGAAAGCAGAAGCTTTGAGCTGGGGATGAGCCATGGTGATGGAGGAAAACAGTTTCAGGCAGGCAGTCGGGGTGTAGGACGAGGCTGTAGGACAGCATTGCCTGGCATGGTGGACAGTGGAGTCCATGCAGTGAAGACTTTTGCAGGCTTTACACAGCTGCACAGCCTACAAAGTGGGCTGGGAGATGTCCTCTGGAGGCCTGCGCACAATTCTGCTGCAGGCAGGACTGCGTGACCCCAGCTCTTCCAGAAGTTTGCATGAAGACCTCCCGAGAGGTGCTTGCCTATCCTTTCATGACAAAGATTGCACCATCTGCTTAGGCAACCTATTGCACTTGGCTAAACCTACCACTGTGTTTTTTCCCAAATGGCTAACCTCAGTCTTCCTCGCTGCAGATGAATGCCATTTCTTGTGTGTTCATGGTCAAAAGAAGCATCTTTCTCTTTGCAGAAGGCTTTGATGAGCTTGAAGACTGCTGCCTTTGCCTGGACACAGCTCTGCCTCTGAAGTCCTACTTGGGCAGAGCAGAGCAAACAGATCCTTGTGTGACTTAAAGACAAAGCGCCTGTTTACGCATCCCAATTTAGATGCATTTTTTGGTGAGAGATTGACACCGTTGACGGATAGTCAACCCAAGATCTGTTGTAACCCCCAATCCTTCAGCCAGCCTGCTGCTTGAGCAGTGATTATTTTTCCCAAGTGTGCAAATGTGACAGATATATTCCACATCTGTCATCCAAGCAGTTAATGAAAATACAGGCTAGCGATGGACTTGGGACACAACTCGTAGAATTTCATTTGATACATCGTCCCAGCTAAAAGGCCTGTCTTCAATAATTACCTTCCAAATACAACTTTGTAAATGCTTTGCATCCACCCTGCAGTGAACTGCACTATATTACCTAGCATAGAAGTACTATGCTGCACCTACACTGTTTTCCTGCATTACTTATGAGAATATCGTCTAAAATAGTGTCAAAAAACTTCCTAAAGTCAAGATATAACATTTATTGCTCCTCCTCCATCCACAAGGCCTGATGTCTTTTCAAAGGAAGAAGTTCAATGGCTTGACATGTTTGTTTGTGACAAACCTACAGTGGCTGTTACTCATTTCCTTGTTATCTTGTAGGTACTTACAAAGAGTTCTTTTATCTGTTTCAGTATTTTTCCAGGAACTGAAATTAAGCTAACTGTTTTATAATTCTCCAGCTCTTCTTTTTTCTCATCTTTATAGACAGGCGCTATTTTAGCTCACTTCCAGTCTTCTGGAAGCTCCCTGATTCTCTACAAATTCTTTAAAAAAAAAGTATTAAAAAAAAAAAAGAAGCAAAAAAAAAAAAAAGGCCTAACAGCTCTGAAGTTACTTAAATCAGGTCTCTAAGCACCTGGGGTGAATTTAATCAGGTCCAACCAACCTAAAAGCAGCTAGCTCATCTAAATGCTCCCTGTGTGTTCCTTCCCTCTGCTAGTCTCAATTCCTTCCCCTTCCTCGTTGGTGCTAGCTGTGTGGGACACCTGATTGCCACTCAGTTGTAGTAAAGACATCAGCAAAAAAAATATTCAGCCTAAATGGTGTGTTGGTTCCTCTCCCTCCTGATCGCCTTCAGATCGCCATCAAATAGCTGCTTTCTTAGGCTCCTTCCTACATTTATGGGTGATTTTGTCTTTTTCTCTCTTGTGGTGTTTGTGTTTCATTCGCTGCACTCATCATCCTGCTCTTGCCCTATGAACTTGTACTACCCTTTCCACTCCTTGGTAATCACAACAAAGAAGGATTTTATGGAAGGATTTGAAGGAGGATAACGATGTAGCTTAATGGCTGTTTGCAGGGAGCTCCTCCCAAGCATGAGGCAAAGCTGGGGAGAGAAAGTGTGAAGTAAGGTCTTTGAAATGTTTAACAAGCAGACAAAAGAAACGATGGTGACCCTTGATGAAGAACCTCTTAGAATGAGAGATGGAGTCAGGTCAGAGGCTGGAAGGTGAGAGATGATGTCATCATAGCTCTGTGCTAGGCAGTGATGGTATTAGAGAGGCTCTCAGGTGAGGTGGACTTGGACAGGTGGGTCTCTGAGAGCACTAAAGGTGCATGCAGGGTTTGAGTGCAAAGTGGAGACCCCAGGTGAAGGGTGGGGGCCAATGATTCAGGATGCTGTGCTAATGGGAGATTTTTCTGGAGCCTACCTGTCATGGAGAGGGCATCTGCCCAGGGTTGTCTCTGGGTGGAAGAGGAGGCTGGGGCATGAGCTGTGGGGTCAGGGGTGCACAGGGACTGTGCAAGGTGTGCTCCCTGCATGGGGTGGTGTCTGATGGGCTGCTCTTGTCTAAGGTGGAGCCTGGTGCTGTGTCTGTCAGGCTGTCTGCAGGGGGCTGATGATGGACCCTGCTGGTGTTGGGAGCAGTGGCAGGAGCACTCTGCCTCTGTTTATGGGTCAGGTTTGATGACCACCCCCCTTTGCCTTCGTCTGCTGGGTGGCAATAGCTTTTCTCTTCTCTTCTCTCCCAGTTACCTCATCGCCGAGTGACGTTCTCTGCAGCCAGCCAGGCTCAGGACCTGCAAGATCCCTCCCAGCACAGCTACTATGACAGTGGGCTGGAGGAATCAGAGACCCCAAGCAGCAAATCGTCATCTGGGCCCCGCATTGGGCCACTAGCCCTGCCTGAGGATCACTACGAACGCACCACGCCTGATGGCAGCATCGGGGAGATGGAGCACCCTGAGAATGGTATGTGCTCGCGGCACGCGTGGCTGCCCCCTCCCAAGTACCCTGCACCTGAGGCTCTTCATCCTCAATGCCGACCCTCCCCTGGTGTGGGTGAGATGGGGCAAGGAGCTCGGTTGGGACAGGCTTGCCACGCTCAAGTCTGGTGGGGCTGGGAGGCTGGAGAGGAGCTGAGGTTCAAAGCAAGAGAGCAACAAGGACATGGTGGGGAGGGGAGAGATGGATGAGGGGGAGGAGGTTTGGGGGAAGCCAGGATATGTGGGAGTGGGAAGAGCCAAGGAAGCAGATGGGTTTGGCAGGAGGCAGATGGGTTTGGCATGATGTAGACAGGGGGCCCAACAGGATGGTCTGAGATAGCAGTAAAGGCAGCATACAGAATGGGATGTAGCCCAGCCCATGGTGAGCTTGTGTGCCGCAGTCAGGTGGTCCCATGGGTGCCTGTCCCCTTGGCAGGGCAGAGGTGTAGGGGTGGTTGGGGTGTGATGTAGCTCTCCATGCTATGGTGGGTGTTGGAGCTGTGGGAGTTTCCCAGCAAGCAGAGGGGGAGTGCAGGTTTAGTGGCACAAACTGGGATGGGGAGATACGTGGAGTGGAGGATCAGAGAGCGTGGTGGTGGCAAACCCTGGAGCGATGTGTCCTGCCTTCATTTGGCCCTTTAGGTCACCTCTTGCTCGGGTCCACCTTTACCTGAGAACCCCACCAGAGGTGTCTGCAATCTCACTGCGGCAGAGCTGGCTTTCCCCTGCCCTGGCGCAGCTTCAGTCCCAGTTCTGCTCCTCGTGCTGCCTCTGTGCTGCCTGCCTGACTACCCTCAATGAACCCACTCCCCAAGCTATCTTCTCTGGCCAGCTTCAGTTGCTTCCTTGGACTTGGCTCTGGCTGTGCACATAACATCTACTTTCCTGTATCTGCTGCCTTCTGTGCTCTTGTACTGAGGGGAGGTTGTAGTGGAGCTGGCAAGTTCAAAGGAACTTCTGGCAGGGAAAAAGAGGAGGTGCAAAGGGTTCTTCTGAAGTCTCCTCCTACTTCTGGGAGCATCCTGGACTTTGGAAAAGGGCTGTATGTGGTGGGGAAATGGCTAAGAGTGTGTTCAGCTCATCTAGGGAGCTGCAAACCTGCTGGGTCCCCCCTATTAAGAGCACATGGGGCCCAGGGTAATTTGTGGTCTCAAAGGTCTAGTGGAAGATCTCTCCCTTCTTCCCAGATTAGTTCCTGGAGTAATGCTGCAGTTTGCTACGCTACAATCATTGAAGCAAAGCATGGCGGTGCCAGGTCTGGCAGGGTTCCCAAATCCATTCCTTGCTCTTGTAATACGAGGCACACTCCTGTCTAGGAGAGTCGTACAGATCACTTTCTGCCCAGAAGTACCAGCCAGTCAACTGGGAAGAGCAGTATGGAGAGATTCCTGGAGTCCTGGCACAGGACAACAGTACTGGACTTCTC
Source organism: Chroicocephalus ridibundus (assembly GCF_963924245.1). Lineage (NCBI taxonomy): Eukaryota > Metazoa > Chordata > Aves > Charadriiformes > Laridae > Chroicocephalus > Chroicocephalus ridibundus. The sequence continues at coordinate 2,453,755 of NC_086294.1, forward strand.
AAAGTGCCCTTGAGTACCAGCCTGCAAAAGAGGCTTGAAGGACATGTGGGCAGGGACATGCCGCATGGCTATGTTGAAGGTTATAGCAGGGCAGTGGTGGTGACAGGTCTGGAAGAGGAAAGTTTGAGCCCCTGAAGGTGACAGGCAACCCAGAGATGATGAGGGAGGAGCAGGGCTAAAAGTAGAAAGAGGAGAGAGAAAGAGGAGGACCTGGAGGGTCTGCAGCGGGAGACGGAGGGCTTGTTGGATCCTGTTGTCCTTGGGACGTTTGTTGTCTGCCCGATGGGGATGAGCAGACTCGAGGAAGGCTAGGAGAAACCTTGAAACTGCCTGGAGCAGTGGTTCTCACAGGGACAGAGCACCTGGGCATGGCTCCCTGCCCACAGCATCACAAAACCCAACCTCTCCTATAAATGAGGCAGCTCCCTCCCTTTGCACAAGAGTCTCTGTGTACATTCCCAGCCCAGGAGGACAGAAATCACCACAGACCTGTCCACTAACAAATCCACGTGTGACAGAGACATGTGCAGAGGCTCCCAGGGGACAGCCGTAACCCTGTTCTGCTCGCCATCCCCCAGCCTGTCCTGGCGTGGCTCCTTTCACGTGGCAGTGGTTTGGAATCAGGCTCTGGTGCCTTCAGCAGCTGTCCTGACCTGGATAAACCCAGTTCAGTGCAGAGGCCACAGCAGGCCAAGGCTCTGGGGAATTCACTAGCATTAACTCTGGTTGGTCCTCATGCTCTGCAGATAATCTGACAAAGGCAGTTCAATGAACTTGAGGGGCTGGGGTCAGGGTTGTGATCTGTTAAGCAGACTATTAGGGGACCCTGGCACTGGGCCAGGTGATTTGGAGGTGATGAGTCGCGTTAGATCAGTTCATCAGAGCTGTGTTTCCCATGGTCCGCCTGCCCGAGACGTGGCACATCAAACCGCTCTGTGGTGCAAACAAGACCTCTCTGTCTTGTTTGTCCAAAGAAGGGTCATGTCTTGCTTCCTTGGAAAGAGTATCTAGTGATGTGGGACTACCATGACCTTTTGGGGGACTGTCTCACCATGGCCTTGTCTTGGCTTCTGTAACTGCTCAAGCAGCACCAGCCCCTCAGAGATCAGATTTTGTTTTTTTCGTGGAGCTGGGAAGACTAAGCCATTCTTGACCTTATATTAAACTGAAGAGACTAATTGGATCCTGCGCACCCTATCTCGCGGCACGAGCACAAGACTGACACGACTGTGCATTTTCTAGGCTTTCATCTAGTTATAAATATCCAACATAACACGGCTTCCATTGCTTTCTGCAGGAGATTATCCCTGCAGCCGAACCAATCTGATAAGCAAGTATGCAAGGCTATTTATAGCTTTTCAACTGGAAGACAGATCCATGCCTTTTCTTTGTAGATGGTTCTTCACTTGATTAACACACATATCAGTGTCCTCCTTTTTTGGACACCTTTTACAGTGCAGACTGCAGTAAAACACTGTATTGCAGGGGCTGAGCCAGGTCCTTTTCAGGAGGAATTAACGATGTTTCTGATGAAGACTTCTCCAGTATCTTGGCACTGATGTGTCAGCTCTTCAGTCATCCCAGGCATTTGTCATCCCTGGTATTTTACCTAGCTGCCCACTGTTTCCTCCCCAACATTTTGCCATGCTGTTATCTGCTTCTGTGGGGTACACTGAGCTGGGAACTGAGCTTAGTCTCCCACTTGGCCACCCGTTGCTTTCACTAACGACATCTGCTCCCCCAGTATCACAGATTTGCTTTAGTTGGAAGGAGCCTGGGAGTGATTCTGCTCTGCAGAGGATCTGCCCTGCCATAATGCACGCGGAGCTTGGATTATGAAAGTGCCAGTCTCTCTCCATTGACGGTGGAGAGAATTTAGTAAGATTACAGGACCAAATATGTTCAATTTAGGAAACGTTACAGCTGCTTCACTCTGTCCCTCTGTAGTACAAAGGTACCTGAGATGACAATATATTGGATGAAGTATTTCTGAATGGCATTCTTCAGCCCACAGAACAGGGGCAAATATTTAATCTGCTTTATCCCCATTATTTAAAGTGAGGACCCCATGCCATTTTTAATGCATGCCATTAAAACCCCGCACTGAATATGTAATTAACAATCATCTCCTGAGCTTTCGCAATGCACTTAGTGCAGTTGTATCTGTACTTCACAGATGTTAATGAGTTTATCGTCACAGCTCCCCTTCCAGAGAAGAAATTCCACCATAGGTGGGGAATGAAATAGAAAATTATAATCTGCATTTCTGAGATGTCTGCTAGCTTTGTGTGACCCCCAGATGAGCTGGCAGCTCTTCGGTCTGCTCTTTTCGGAAGGAAAAGGTCTGCTCTTTTTCGGAAGGAAGCTGCTGTAGGATCCCAGTGCTCCTGAGCCACGAGGCAGGTCTCCAGCTGCTCTTGGACGGTGAAGCCAAGGCTGCATCGGCCACCTCCGGGCAGCTGCTGACGTACGAGGAGCGAGCAGCATGACTTTGGGACTTTGTGGCGGAGCTGGATGTAAAACCCTCTCACCGGGTTCATAGCCATAGGCTTTTCTGACAAGACCAGCCTTTTTTCTTGTGGTCTCCTATCTGCTCTGTACACCTCAGAACAGCTTGACCAAATGAACTGAGATACCATTTCCAGGGTTTGGCTGCTGGACTTAATAAAACCCTTTTGAGTCCAGATTTTTCTTTATTTCCAGAAAGGCTGTTAGATTGATGCATTGTAAAGCCAGAAGAAACAGCTTGTCTAACCCCTGTGTGACACAGGCCATAAAATTTCACCCTGTGATTTCTGCATCTCACCATGGCTGATAAGGAGCACTCCTTTGGAAAGATCCCATTTTGATAGCAAATTGCAAATTGTGGCAAGTGTGTGAGATCCCTGGTGAGCCCTTCCAGTAGTAGATCCTCTCTGCCCCCAGTTTCACAAGCCTACACTTAAATTCTGCTTATGCTGCTCTAGCTCCTATTTCTTTCCATTGAATTTTATAATCTTAGAAGACACCGCACTTCATGTGTGCTTGTAGATCACATGCAAGCAAGTCAACATTTAAAGTTCTCTTTGATACACTCAGAAACCGAATCAAGTTCCTTACTGTGAGCCAAGGCAAGACGTTTTGGCAGCTGGGTCTCACTTCCTTTCCTCCTACCTTTCCTTGGGCTCCTCCCAGACATTGCCATCTGCTCGTGACGCCACCACAGACCTGCAGCCCCATTCCTGGGCAGTGGCAACATCTGGCACATCTTGGATCTTTGTGCTGCTTTTTGGCAACCCTTGCAAAGGCAGCCTGGGGAGACTTTTTTCCTCCTGCTCCCCTTCGCTACACTTCTGATTATAGTTCAAGTCTGCCATTCCTTCATAGCATTTTTTCTCTGCATGATTGCCAGTTTGCCAACAACCTTTTAGCAGTGTGGTGTGTCCAGAAGATAGCCCGCAGCACTCAGTGGCATCCATAGCAGCACCAGGCACAGAGATAATGTGACTGCTAGTCTTTGTCTTCATAGTCTCACGACAGGCATGTGTGTCCATCGCATGAAACAGAGCTGCTTCTGGCTAGGACTGGGCTGCGTGTCCACCCTGCAATTTCACAGCACCTTGAGAAGGCGGGTGGCCCAGAAGAGGACTGCCAGGCCAATGGTTCCTTCTCACTGCTCATGCTGTTGAGATGGATTTGCAGCACTGGGCAGCCACTATCTCCTGTCTTCTGCCTAGTGTCAGTCTTGTCATGAGCTTCTTTTTAAGGTTCTCACTGCTATTGTTGTTCAGTTCCTTCCAGCCAGCAGATGGGACAAAAAAATTACTTTCTGCCTCCTCCTCTGGCAGAGTGAAGTCTCTAAATCTTAAAACCTATTCTTCTTTTTTGCATTATCTTTAAATGTCCCTTTTGTCTTGCAGAAAGTGTTCCAGGCACATGTTCAGTCTGGGGATTTTTTTTTCAACTGTACCCTGCAGCATTTTTGCTTTGTTGTAGAGTGCTGAGGAATGCTTCTGACTGGGCTGCTGTCTGGGATGTGGGATTCGAGCTAGCTCTGTGCCATTCCCGGTCAAACTCCAGTGAGCCCAGATAGGATGTCTGGTACACAGACCTCTTCTGTTACTGAAAGGTCTCACACCTTGTGGGAGAAACCTGAAGGTATGGTGTAGGAGAGGGTAAGTGCTGCTGTGTGTGGAATAAAGGAAGATGGTCTCTGTCTGGCACTGTGCGCCACTCTCCTCCTTGAACCAGCAGGTCACACGTCTGACCAGCTGAGGACCATTGGCTTGGGTCTGACTGGTGCTTGGACTCCTCTCTAGCTGAGACATTGTGGGATTTTTTTAACTGATTTGCAGCCCTTTCCGTTTTAACACTGACTATTGACATCAGGGCTGGAATTACTTATTGCAGATGTTTTGTCATTACCAGTAGTTTCCAAATCCTGCCCTTATTAAGGTTATGCGTACTCTCTGTGACCGTCTTCTGCATCTCATCTACCTCTACGAATTATGTCTGGGTTTCTCGGTGATCTTCAGCTCTACATGCATCTCTATTTCTTCATAAGAAATCACAAGCTTCTCTATTTCTTCACTTAATGTTGGTTCATCCCCAAAGACAGCTTCTGATTTTCCTAATCGCTACTGAAGAGAGATGTGGGAAAAGATTCTTATCACGAGGGACAACATCCGACAGATTGCAAATAGTCATGGATTACACCATCTTGGTTTCAACATGCCACTTCTGTCCGAGCTGTAATTTCAAACTTGTTCTCACCCTATTTCTTCTTTTCCTTATTTTCCAGTACCCGTTTCTGGGTAAACTCTTTTACAAAAGAGCCATTTAGGTCAGAGCTGTTGTGGCATGACACATCAACCAGGTCACCTTCTTTAATGGTACCGAGGATCCCAGGGTAAACAGGGTACAGGTCTTTTTTCTTCCCCAGGCTGAGTAACAAGTACATTGCCACTAGCTACAGAGAATGCCTTTAATCCTCTCAAGACCTTCTAAGAAGGATGCTACTTGCTTCAGAGGTTGTCCAAAATAGCTTTAATAATTTATTTGACAGTGTCTTTCTTGTCTCACAGGATTATGTGGTAGTGCACATGTAAGATTGTCCTCAAGTTCTCCAAAGATCCTTGGCAGATCCTGCGCATCTCTAAAGGAGTTATTTGAAGGACCCAAATTTCTCTGTTGGATTCTGATGACTTTTTTCACCCTTTCTGTCCCTGAACTGTAGTTGCATTATGTGATTATGAAAAATCTAGGCAGGACAATTGTTCTGAGTTAATGCTCAAGAGATAAAAAGCTTCATATTTCGGTTGGAACGTGCCTTCTCTTGGAGAATGTATAGGTCCCTATGGCTGTATGTGTACCTCCTGCATTCGAGTTTGAATTTTTTGAATTTTCTGCTATTCCTTGTGATTTTGGTCTGGGCTGTAACATCTTCCATTCTCTCTTGCTGTCTGTGGCAAGACGATGAAAATTAGTGAATGTCATCTCCCTTCTTTTATGTCCTTCACATTCTTCCTGCTCTGAACTTACTGGATGGAGAAAATCCTGTCATTTTTCTTAATCTTTATTCTTTCTTCCATTTGGAAGCCCTACCCAACACGAGCCTATCCCTGCACTATTGTGAGTGCACACCTCAGGGAGGTGACCCTGCTCTAAATTTGCTGATTTACTGGGCAATACTGCAGAGAACACAGGCTTGGAAAACGTGCTGAGAATTAGCCCAAAAGTCACCTTGCTTTTTGGAATCACTCTCCCCTGTTCACTAGGCTTTGTCAGCTCCACAGCAGACTTCGAGACTTATAGGAACCAACTGCAAACAGGAAGAAGCATGTAATTTTTATCTAAGAATTATAAATGAGCCTATGCAGGCAAGATGACTTCTACTCTCACAGGGGAAGGACGATTTCCCAGTCTTCCAGACTAGGGAGACCAAGCATTGTCACGTACCTCCTCCAGTCCAGGGCAGGCACGCTTTCCACCACCATTTCATCTCAGCAAGCCCAGGGCTGGGTTGTAGCTCTCACCTGGCAGGACATGCGCTCCTGCAGCCCTAGTGGCATTAAAACAGGGAACTCATTGCCTTCACAAGGTGGCTACAAGATGAGATATAGGTTGCTGCCACTCAGTCTGCACAGGACTTTCGTTTTTTGTTTTTGCCTGGCAATGGTTGCAAATGCCCATGCAAATGCCCATGCAAATGGTCATGCACAGCTATTCTTATCAGGACCAAACCTAAACACCCCTTCTTTGGTATAAAGTCTATTTTCCAAAGAGTAGTTTATGTCATCCTCAAACTAGTCATGGGTTCAACTCAAGTTCACTAATTAGATCCTCCAGAGGAACAAGAGTGGGGGTTCCTTCTTCATTTGTACCATGTTGCTCTCCAGAGAGGACACTTCCTCAGAATGAGGAGGGGTTGGATGAAGCTCCTTCAGATTCTTCTTTTGAGTTTCCTATAACACTTTAAAATATGCATTTGAACAGGGCTTGAGACCCAGTGTCCTGCCTTTGGACAGGTGCTCTGGAGTAGTTGCAGATGGCCCATGTGACATCCATGGGGAAGGGCCAGCAGCTGAGTTATGAGCATTTCTGTTGATGAACCTGTTAACCACAGCCAGCACCCTCCGTGTTTTGTTAGCAAGAGTGCCAAAATCAGCAGCTCCCCTCCTCGCTGTCTTGGTTTGCTCATCACTGTCCCTGTGCCATGTGCTCTGTTGTGCCAACACAGCTGTTTGTCTGCTTGCATGGCAAACTGGATTGACGAGCTGGTAAGACTGAAGCTTTGCTAGATCTTTTTTTTTTTGCCATATTACTCTTCAGTCAGAGCAATTTTCCTAACCTGACTACTCGGTGGCTCCACAAAGAGCTGAACTTGCAGAAAGCAGGGATTTTGCAGAGGGGCAGTGAGCAGCCGGGTGAGGTTGGCGTTCAGGTTTAGAATACGTCTAAGCCAGAAAAAGCAACCCAGTGTAAAAGCAACAGACAACTAGGATCCCTCAGCAGTCCCAGACTATTTGTTGTTTTCAAAGACCTGCTTCCTTAGAAAGCTCCTTTTGAAGTAATTTGACATGCCATTTCCAGCTCCTGTGTGATCTAACTCAGTTATTTCCCCTTCATCTGTCTCTGAATGCTCCTGAATGTCTCTATAAACCTTCCTGCTTGGCAGTACCTCTTCCCATGTAAAGGGACCTGCATTAGTGTGGGATTCAAACTTAATGCTAGGGAAGCTTATGAAGTCTCCTATTTGAGCTTCTTGAGGACTTCGCACTGCATTTTCTTTCTCATAAAAATAGCATGTGCCTGAGTTTGAAGGATTGGTCAGGTGTAGATCCCTCAGGTGGAAAATCCCTCTCTTAGGCATGAGATAGAGGATAAGGGATTCATTCCTGTCCTCAGTGAAATCAATGTGGGCTTTGCTATTGAGACAGGTCAAATGTCAGTCTCAGTTGTTCGCTCTTCCCCAGGATTTTATCCTTTGTGCTCTCACTATCAATGAATCTCTCCTCCTGTCTCCTTCCCACAAGCTCTCATCCATCCTGATTTGAAGTCACCTCCATTAAGTGGTTGTAACGCTAGCTCTTTGCTTTACTTGCAGAGAGGACACTCCATAAATCTAACATTAGTCATGGCATCTGGCGAGAGATACCGACGATAGGCTGCTTTGACTCAGAGGTTATCTAACCGTATCAGCCCCTGCATGTGCCTTTCCTTTCGGAGAGCTGAGGTTCCCCTGCAGGAACCAGGGCTCATTTCATGTGAGCAGATGCAACCATGCAGTCTGCTCAGGGCCAACATAACAGCAGTATAGAGAAGTCACATGGTGGTCAGCTCCTTCTTCCCCGGGCAGAGTGGTTGGACCTGGGCTCCCTTTCCAACACCTCAGCCCTCTCTTCTCTCTCAGCAGGACGACAGGCTTTCAACAAGCAGAAATGGGGGAAAATTATGTGCTTTGTAGCTGGTGGGCTCCATTTTCCCAGGCAGGCACATCTAGACAGGTCTCAGAGGCATGCAGAGACAAGTTGTCCATGTTTGTTGTTACTGGAGACCACAGGGGCATGGAGAAGGGGCTCTGTCTTTGCACTGGGTACCAGAATTCCCAGATAATCTCTGTGATGGGCTTCAGCTGTGCTCCTCATGGGAAAAGAGGGCTGCACCTCACTGATGGAAGAACGGGACTGCCCAGAGTCTGATGGATACCGAGTCCTACATGGGTGCTCTTCCCACTGTTGTATCACTAAATACAAAGAGCCAGAGCTTGTTCTTGGGCTTTGAGGCCAACTGCCCCAGCACAGCTCATGTCCACTGGGCTAAATTCTTTCAGTCGGGGTTGCTTCATCCTTCCTGCCCATTGGGAAGGGTTCCTCCGCAGTGTTGACCCCCAAACTGTGCCAGGGCTCTGTCTGTCAGAGAGGTGCTCTGCACTGGGCAAAAGCAGGCTAACCTCAAAATGAGGTGCATGATGAGGACAGTGCTCTTGGTGGGCCCCAGAGATGCTTAGACTTACATTCAGGACCCTTAGTTTAGCATGAGATGGGCATTATCAGGTTTAACTTATTTAACTTTTAAAATCATTTAGGGTAAACCAGCAAAACTGTTATGCATCAGGAATAAATTGGCTCAGATGGCCCATGTGTGAGAGGATGTGTGTCCCTGTTTTAGTCTATCTGTAGTCATATACTCATTCAGATATAAAAGGTAAAACGTTCTTAAGGTAAGGTAAAAGTAAAACAGACATAAACCGTCTGTACAAGAAACATTGGGAGAGGCTGGGGAAGGGATCAGGGAGAGAGGAACAGGATGCTGGAGTAAATGGGCACAAGTTCATAAAGCCATCAGTTCTCAATCAGTTATATGTCTGTGTCTGCTTTAAAACGACCTTGCTTGGAAATGAAAAAACAAGGAGGCAGCGAGAGAAAGGAGGAGAGGGTTAGGATACGATCTTTGTTCAGGGAAGTGTCAGAACAGCATGTCGTGTTGTTTTATAGCTGCCGAGGAAAGAGAAGATGGAGTAGGGAATGTAAAATGACAGAGAGTGAGTAGATGTGATATTTGCCTGATGTATTTTGCTGGTAATTAGTATAACGCCAATTAGACATAAGTAATCTTTTTTTTTTCTTCTTCAGCTGTATAAGTTATTGCTTGAAAATATGCCAGCTAAAACCAAGATATTAAACTTTGAGGGATATGGAGATCTCTGTTCCTTGAGGATCTCTAGATGAAATTACCCAGACAACAGGGACCTTGACAAAAGCAAGACTTATTATATTGAGAAAGAAAATGAATAAAAGCAAAAGAAATTGTGTATTCCATGTCTAGCGTCTTACCGCTTATTAGCCACACAGAAGGGGCACCCACAGAGATGCAGATAAATCAGCGAGAGAAGGCAAATATCTTGCCTTTTCCTGAAAACAATGCTGCTTCGAAGGTATTGTTCGCCCTATCAGTTTCCCTCAGCAGCTGGATCCCGAACCCTTCCCGTGTTCAGGCAGTTCCCTGCTGCAGGTAAACCCTGCTGCCCACATGCATTTTATTTTTCATTCTCCAAGCCCTGTTTTTTATCTTTGCTAACCCACATCATAGGACACGAGACCGGTGTTGTTGTGCCTCTTGGTCCGTTGGGACATAAACCTCCTTAATGATGATTAATGGCTTCCTTCAGAGGGTCAATTGCTGATTCTAGACCTCTCAAATCACAGGTCCTTTTGAGCTCTCTACCTGTTCTGTTCTGAGCTGCTCTTTCAAACAGGTACACCGCTGCTTTACTCAATGCCACACGCAAATTTTCTATTGCTATGGACTATGCACAAGGAGCAGACCTGCTATTACCGTCTTCTCCCCTTCGAAAAATTATCTGTAAAAATTATGCCCTTGGATTGATTCTGGAAGTTTTCATACATCTCTGTTGGACCATGAAATCAAAATCTTCTCGTGATCATCCTGCTGTTCCCTTGTGCTGTGCTTTGGGGGTGACAGAGCTGGCAAATCCCCTTTGCCAACCTGCCTCTAATGCAAGGTGATGATGTATCCCCGTTGTCCTGCCAGGATGTTAGGCAGCAGGTTTAATCCTCGCTTGTTCTTTAAAGCATGTTTTATTCATTCTGCGCCTTTAGGACTGCTGTTGGCAGGTCTCCCTTGAGTGGTGCAAACTTTATTGCATCTAACCTCCAGCAGTCTGTAAACTGCAGCACCCAGGGGTAGCTGGAGGTTGATATTCCCTATCGGAAGCGATTATCCTTCTTTTTTCCACTCTCCCACAGGAACGCCTTTCTGCCACCCTAATAACAAATATAGGGCAGAGCAGTATTCACTAGGATCTGTTTTTTTTTTCCTGTGTCTCCCCAAACAAACCATAACCAGTCTGCCCCATTCCCAAACCTCACCATTTGCATCCAGCACACAGATATCCTCCCGTTTGCTCAGAGCTGCACCTTTAGCAAGCCGCATTGGCATCGATACCTCCTACTTTTACATGAGAAGGTGACTCCTCCCCAGCCATGGCCATCAGCACTTCAAATCCTTTCAATGCCTCAGTGGGGAATCAGGCCAGCAAGATGGCAAGAGGTTCAATTCTGAAATGTTAACCACCTGGGTTGATTTCTTGGCACGTATTTTTGGCTGCACCACAGGAGGATTTGACCAGTGCATATGCTGCTTCTGCCACGTGCCAGCCACAAAAATCTCTCCCCATTTAGCTTCCACTGCAGATTTTCAGCCTCTGAGTCTGTGGGTGTTTGAGGTGTCAATAACGTGCATTTTCAGCTGGGTTTATGGCATGTCTCTTCACTGCAGAGAAATGGGCTGGGTAGTTCAGCAGTTCAGGCTCTCCTGCGTGGGCTGCTCTTGATCTTCAAGCAATCAGCAGTCAGGCACCTTCATTTGGTGTCAGATTGTTGGATCATTCCTCCAAATTTTCATGACCATACCCCCCGGTCTAATGCTCGCAAAACTGCTGTACGTTGGATTTCATGTGCATCTGGTTCTCTGTGCCTGGGTGTGGTGTCCGGGTCTGTGTGTGCATTCTCCATCAGCAGACAGCCATTTCCTCCTCAGGGCAGCCCAAGACCATCAGTCCTGGATTTAGTGCCCGTTCCCTGATCCTTCAAATATTCACCACAAATTCTGGCAAGGATCTGTCTTCTTCCTCCTCAATGTCTGCATTATGTTTCAGGCAACCAGCATGTTTCTACAGTCAGAACAGACTGTAAAAAAGCTGAAATGACAAGTGAATGTGCTCACTTTACTCTTAAACAGCCCAGGAAAGATCTGTGGAAAGAAAACAAAGCGTATGCATGCAAATCCATACTGTCATTTCCTCTCCCAGTTTCCTTGGGGTTTGGCTTGACTCTCTTCCAAGGGCTCTTCCTTCTCCCCTGCTCTGCTTCTCTCCGAGTGGTCTTGGTTTTCTTTGTTTCCCAATCCCCTTGTTGAGGCAAGCCCTTTTCATAAAGTTGTGATTTCTTTTGTCAGTTAAACACCTATGTGACTTCAAAGGCCTCGAACAACGCTTTGCTGTGTGGCTACTGGCCCCCCTGCAAGAATAATTTCCCCTGATCCATTGTCCTGCTAGTGAAAGATTATTAAATTGTTGATGGAGCTTAACAATGGTTTTGTTCAAAGGCAGACATGCGTATGCCAGTCCATTCTCCTTGACACAAGAGCTTTAATACAAGCGTACAATGAAAGGCAGCCACCAAGGAGGAAACACAGAGAGTGCTCATAAAACCGGACCCGTATTCCTGAGTCCCCATGCACATGAACTGGCGCACCTTGCAATGCACTCCTAGGCTGCGCATATGACTGCCCGCTCCGACACAAGCCTGTAGGTGAGGCGAGAAAACTGGTCTTGCTGAAAACTAATTAAAAAAAAAAGTCAAAATATCACGCGTTAATGCTTGCTCATACGATTAGGACAGTAGGACGACCGAGGAGCTAGCAGGTGAGCAACGGTGGGAGAAGACCACCCTTTGCAGGATCAGTGCAAGGACAGGACATTGTTGGCATAAGGCTGAAAACAATTGCACTGTTCCTCCCACTCAGAGCATGCCAAGAACACGCATACATCTCAACCAGGCTGCGCCTTCAGAGCAGCTTTTGGAACCTGCAATGAAGATCATTATATAGACTGTGCAGCCTTAGGCTGCTTGACATTTTGTATTATACAGACTTATTCTCGATTGCTTGTCACTTCAGCAGATTTCCAACACTAAAACTTCAATTTTCCATGCTGGGTTTCCCTCAGGATGATTTCTTTTTCTTTTTTTCTTAAGTTTTAGCAGAGGTGTTCCAGCTGTTTTTTGAGAACATGACATGCTGTCTCAGCCCAGCTAACAAACTGGTTATGAGTTTCTTTTCAAGACCCATTAGCCTAACCATGCTTTGGAAGAGAGGTGTGGAATTTGGCACGGAAGCTGTCGGTGGGGGGTTGTTTGCCCCAAAATGACTGAGTCTTTCATTGAATGTATGCCAGCACATATCCCTGTGTAGCTGCGCCCACACACCATTGTGTGGCCTTCAAACAACAGCATTTCTTGGGGCTTATGCATCCTTGCTTTCCCTCAGAGACCTGGTGCAGGAGCTCGCTGCAGTTGCTGTTGCTTGTTGAACATCTCTCCTGTTGCGTCTTGGACATCTCTCCTGTTGCTTCATGGACATGACTCTTGTTCCTTGGTGGCATCCCTCCTGGACATGGTCCTTCCCCAGCACTCTGGGGGTCCCCACGTTTCTTTGGGATGCTGGGTACTGCATGGCACGGGTTGTTCCTTGCCTATGGGAGCATTGAGTGTGGCTTGCTCTGCTGCTGGGGCATTGTGGCATGCATGGGCTCTGGTGTCAGGGTGCATCTCAGTGTGCCTTGCTGGGAGAGCTTCTTTGGGTTGGAGCGGAGGGTCCAGGGTCCTGTTCCTGCTGGGAGATGGAGCCAGCTTGTGGTGGAGGCAGCTTTCTTGGCTCACTCCTAGGCTGACATGGCAGAAGTCCATCCAGAGCCGAGCGGGCCCTGCGTCTTCCCCCCTGCACAGCACCGTGGCTGGCAGACTAGCACTGAGGCTGAGGCTTGGTCCCTCACTGCCCTCCCAGTCCCCCGGCTGCCACCACAAAGGGACTCTTTCTTTATCTTCTTCTCCCTTTTATTGTCCTTCCTGGGGCATGTTCCCTGCCCTTCTCCTGCTTCTTCCCTGGCGAACTGGCAAAGGCTGCCTCAAGCTCCAGTGCCCTCCCTGATTAGCTGCTGCCAGGAAGGGAAGCACGGCTGCAGCTTTAATTAAATGATAAGGACAGAGCCCCGGAAGTGGAGAGATAAGTGCAGCAGCGGTGTCTGCCACCACACTTGCCCAGGCTCTTTCTAATTAGCTTTGAGAAGCTCTAGAGAGGAAGATTAACCCTTGGAGGGAGGCTGGCTGGAGCGGTGGGCTGCAGCAGATGGAGGGTGTGGAGGCCAGCCTCAGAGATGGGGGGCTGCAATTCCCCTGGAAGCATGTGTGGGATGTGGGCTGGAGGGGACCCCTCCGTGCGCTCCCCCCAAACCCTGTGCCTGAGCAGAGGGGCTGGGTCAGAGAGGATCAGATCCGTGCCTTTCCAAGGCTCAGGCACAAGGTAAAGCTCAAGTTCCTTCCCTAAGAAGCGTTTTGCTGCTTTATCACATCCTGTGCCTGGCAGCTGTGGGGTGACCTGGGGCGTGTGGGTTGCTGCACATGTCCTCGCTGCTGCCCCAAGGCCTTCACTGCAAGCAGACCTGTATCACCAGCCTCTCGAGCAGTGGCAGGAGCGCAGGGCACAATCCTCCTGCAGGAGCCATAGGACAAGTCTCCGGTCCCCTACAGAAGCCACGAACTACCTGAAAAGGAGGTTGTAGCGAGATGAGGGTGAGTCTCTTCTCCAAAGTGATAAGCATTAGAACAAAAGGAAATGGCCTCAAGTTGTGCCAGGGAGGTTAAGGATAGATATTAGGAAAAATTTCTTCACAGGAAGGTTATCAAACATCAGAACAGGCTGCCCAGGGAAGTGGTTGAATTACCATCCCTGGAGGTATTTAAAATACGGGCAGACGTGGTGCTTACGGACATGGTTTAGTGGTGGTTTTGGCAGTGTTAGGTTAATGGTTGGACTTGATGATCTCAAAGGTCCCTTCCAACCCCAATGATTCCATGATTCTATGTGTCTCAGTGATGCTCTGGGAGGGGAGGAGGGAGGTGGGGTAAAAGGACCACAGTGTGTCAGCAACCCATAATAATATGGACCAGGAGCTCCCCAGGACCTGGTGCCCCAAAGGCCACAACCTCAGCTCTCCTGCCATTCCCCCAGGTGCAGTAGACCCCAGCTGGAGAATGCAATGCACCGGCGGGCTGGGCAAGGGTGCCTCAGCTGTAGAAACCCAGTAGCCGGGTCGGTGGGTAGCCAGAGCTCTCACTGGCATGGGTGTCACTGCTTCTGCCCTTGTGGCCCAGCCCCTTCTGGTCACCCCCCTCCCATCGTCTGGCAGCATACCAGTACCTGGGGCATGCCAGGAGGCTCTGGGCCATGCATCCCTGTGTCCTGGGGAGCTCTGGCTGGACAGGGGGACAGGCCAGCCCCACAGACCCAGGCTGGGAGACCCAATGGGAGGGGCTGGGAGAAATCCTATGCACTGGAGGCATCAGCAAAGGCAAGGTGGGAATGTGGAAGGAGCAATTGTGTAGGTATTTGCGTAGCAGGAATGCGCATACAAGGCATGCATGAGCTGACAGCCCCTGGGGATAGCAGGTGGTGTTCCTCTGCTAATTTACATAACCATCATTAGCCCTTGCAAGAGAGGACTCAAAAGCCAGAAGAGCCCTGTGCTCCTACCTGCCCCTCCCCCTTGCCAGGGCAGGAAGAAAGGTGGCTGCTCCGCTGCCCACAACTTCTTGTCAAGACCTTCATGCGCTCCTGAAGGTACTAGAGAAATAGTTGCTCACCTGGGCTGGATATTGCAGGAAAAAATCACACACCTTGGAGGATGGTTCGGCTATTGCACGGTTTGGTTTGGTTATTGTGTGACTCCTTGTCCTTTCTGGTGGTTATTTTTTGAATATCTGCTGTCTGTAGGTGTCACGAGAAGTTCTTGGTTGGCCAGAGGACAGTGTTTGGATATTACAGGAAACAGGATTTCATTGTAGAGCTAGACTTGTTGCTGTGTTTAATACAAAGTGGGTGAAGAGGATTGCCCGGTAATGCTCATTACCTGACTGTTTTCAGTTGCTTGAAGTTTTGGCAAACTTTAACTGCAAGGACACAATTTTTCATAGTGGACATATGCCACTTAACAGATATTTAAAAAAGTGGCAGTTAAAATCTGTCCAGATATTTCACTTCCAGAAGGAAGTAGGAAAGGAAATTGCTAGTTGTTTTCTCAATAGTAAAGCAACCCCCCTTTCCTCCAGCCCCATGCTTTAGAGAAGTAATTTTCTCTGGTCTCTTGAGCCTTTCATTGTACCTTCCCCAATTTCTGCAGCCTGTGGGGTAGAGTCTCATTGGCAAAGCCTATTATTCCCGAAAAGCCTGGTATATCTCCCAGGTGGCTCTGTCCTCTTCCCCAGTGGCACAAAGGGACCCCAGGGAAAATAATTTCCACCAGAGCATAATTCTGGTCTGCATCACAAAGCAGACTTTTCACGAAGTGCATTAAGACAGCACGGACAATCCTAATTTTGGCATTTCCTGACCTTTGAACCCCGTAATCCTATTAAGGTAGTACTTAACATAATTATTCAGTAATTTAATGTAATAATTCTGCTTTTTATAGTCCAGCGAAGGTTGAAGCCCCACTGTGCCAGGGTGGGAGATCATGTAAGTGGCACCACAAGCACAAAATCTGTTAGAGTGGGATTGAATTTGTTTCACTGGGTCTCACAGGGATTGCAGCGAAGCCGGGGTGGGGGGGGCAGATGGTGCTTTTGGGAGTCCTGCGGGTGCCATAGTCTGTCGCTGAGCCCTGCCTGGTCCCTACAGGAACACCGTCAATGTCCAGAGCCATCCATCTGGGTGCTCCTGCTGCTGGTACAGATCGGATCACCTCCCGTTGCTGTGGCGATCTGGCTGTGGGATGCCTGTGCTTCCCAGCCAGCCGCCGTCGTGCAGCCGCCTGCAGTTTGCAGGCATAGTGGCAGCGGGGAGGTGGTCCCTCCAGCTCCAGCTACGGCGAGCGAGGGAAGAACACGTCCCCTGGGAGCCTGGGCTCAGGCCCTCGCTGCCGACAAAGTGGTTTAGCGCTACCTGTGCCGGTGAGGCTGGTGGGTGCATCTGTCCACATTAGTTACATGCTGGTTCTGCTGTGATACCCTCGGCGGAATCTGGGAAGTCACTTGCTTCCGTGCTGCAGTTAGTGTGTGCTGTTGTAATATACTCCAGAGGCCATGGTTTGATCCGCGCATGCATCTGGGGGCTGACAGGCCATTAACTTTGGAGCAAGCTGTCTGTACTGGTGTTTAGATACTATTGTTTAGCATGAGGGGAGAGATGCTTAGTGCTGTAGGGTCTGGAGGAAATGGCTGTGCACATTATATCTCTTGACTTTGGTGCCTAGGAGAAATCCATCTGTGTGCTGGCACGAGTCTGAGGATCTTTCTCGGTATTTATTGTAAGAGCGGGTGTTGCTCATTATTGCCCTGAGAGCTGTAGGTGTGGCGTTGAACTGCAGTAACCACCTTTATGGGCAGTGTCGGGTCGGTCTCAGATACCAGAAGCCATCTGTCTGCGTGCTGTAGTGACGGTGTTAAGTTTGGAAAGCCATCTGTCTGTGTGTTGTAGTGCTAGAATTGGTCCCCGAAGCCGTCTGTCTGGGTGTTGTAGTGCTAGGAATGGTCCTGCAAACCGTCTGCCTGGGTGTTGTAGGGATGGTGTTAGCTCAGTCTAGGAAAAATAGGGACTAACGTGGACTGCGGGGAGCTCTCTGCTTGTGCTTTCAGCTTCCGATATTTCTGTACTCATTGATCTCTGGAGCATTGCTGTGGAAATGGGCAGCAGTCCAACAGCCTTCCCCAAGGCCTGGAAAGTGAAATTGGTGTTGTGCTTGTGCTGCTCTGGAGGTAGAGGGCTCTGGTCACGTCCACATGTGATGTGGGAATCAGGGGCCAGAAAGGAGATGGACTGAGGAGCTGCAGAAGGTGAGCTTGCCCGCTCTGGTCCCCTGTGTCTGGAGGGTGGGCATTCCCTGCTGGGGATAACACACTGGTTGTGCCCACCTCATTTGTGGACCACGAAGGGGGACCTTGTCTCTGGGCTTTGCAAAGGAGATCATGGCTCTGCAGCCACCTACAGCACAGCTCCCCTCTCCCAAAAGCGAGGGGAAGATATGTTGGGAAGGAGCCACCGAGCTCCTGCACACCAAAGGAAGCCCACGCTGAGCTGGCTAGCTGGGGACGGGCTGTTGAGCATCTCTTGCTGCCGATGTAGGGGAACTCCTCCGGGCTACTGGGTCCAGCGTGCTGCTGTAGGGGAAAGGCACAGAGGGGTGAGTTAAGGGGTGGGATGGTACAAGGGAGTCATCCTAGCACTGCCAGGTTGCAAAGACGTGAAGAGTAGAGTAGAGTAGAGTAGAGTAGAGTAGAGTAGAGTAGAGTAGAGTAGAGTAGAGTAGAATAGAATAGAATAGAATAGAATAGAATAGAATAGAATAGAATAGAATAGAATAGAATAGAATAGCAAAGCAATGGGGCTGCCAGTATAAGAAAATGGGATATTGGGGTAACACTATCCAAATAGCTGTACTGTTAGGGCGTAGTGAAGAGGGAGCAGCCCATGAAGCAGTGGTGCCTGGAGGAAGCAGCACCACAGGAGGGTGGTATCTGGAAGGAACAGCGCTGTAAAACATGGTACCTGGAGGAAATGGCACCATTAGAGCAGCGGTGCCTGGAGGGAAGACAGCAGCGGGGGGAGGCAATACCTGGAGGGAGCAGCAGCACAGAACATGGCACCTGGAGGACGTGGCACCATGGGGGACCAGTACCTGTAGGCAGCAGCGCCGTGGGGGAATGGTGCTTCCCAAGAACGGCGCTGCGGGGGAACGGCACCTGTAGAGAACAACACCACGGGAGAGTGGTACCTTCGGTAACCGCGCCATGGGGGACAGTACCTGTAGGGAAGAGCGCTGTAGGGGAACGATACCTGTAGGTAGTCGCGCTGTAGGGGAGTGGTACCTATAGAGAAGAGTGGCATGGGAGAGAATGGTACCTGTCAGCAGTACCGCGGTAGGGGAATGGTGCCTGTAGGGAACAGCGCTGTAGACGACGGTACCTGTAGGTGTGAGCACTCCAGGGAGTGGTACCTGGAGGGAGCGATGGTGCAGGAGAATGGCACCAGTAAGCTATGGTGGAGTTGGGGAATGGTGCCTGCTCTCAGGAGCAGTGCTGTAGGAAGGGAACAATTGGAAAGAGCAGCGCCAGGGAGGCTGTTCCCATCACACAGATGCTGTAGGAACAGGCAGGGAGAACAGTGCTGCTGGGATATGATGTCATTGGGAGGTCACCACTGTAAAGGGTGTCCCAGGAGTGATCTGCAGAGCCCTGAGGGCTCAGTGTGGGAGAAGGGATGTTTTCAGGTGTCCACACCAGGGCAACAGAGGTGGTAAAGCTGCCTGTGCTGGAAACGCTGCATCCTTCCCTGGCTGAAAGGCAGACATTTTGAAAGAAGCGCCTTGCACCCCAGCCCTCATTTTGCAGCGTGGGGCGTGCTCCACCCTCCTACCCCCTGACCAAGGCTAAAAGAGGTACAGTGCTTTTGTCTCTGAACAGGGGTAGCTGGTTGACATTAGTGGCCGATGTGCCCCGTGCCACCAGATAGGGAAGAGGAGTCTTTCTGATCTTACGCTTCAGGAAAGCATCCTGCTTTGCCTCCAAGCTGCTCTCCCCACACTCTCATATTCCCCATTTCTCCATAGTGCTGAACCTCTCCAGCCCCTCCTAGCATGCTGCGCTTCCCTCCTCCTCCCTTCCCGGGCTTCTCTGCGTCCTCTGCCGTGCTCTGCTGTGTCACATCCCCACAGTCCCACTGTCCTCCCTCCCAGAGCGTCTGCACTACATCCCCTCACCCGCAAGGTTTGGCCCCCTGTGCCGCATCATCCCTGCTCGCCCACCGCTGTACACCACGCATACGGTGCTGATGTCTGACGCGAACGGAAGACAAGGAGAACCAAACCAGACTGCGGATGTTGCAGATGGTGGCAAAAAAAAAAAAAAAAAAAAGTGATTGAGGCTGGCTCTCGGCCTCTGCTTGAAGCTACCTGGCTTGTAGTGGGCGAGTGAACCTCTGCACATCTACTGCAGGAGACAGAAGTGCGTGCTGAATGAGGCAGCCTGCTTTTGTCTCCTGTCTAACAGTACTTAAGTGCACTGTTGAAATTCCCCACTAAGAGCAATAATACTATTAGAGGAGCCCTTGCAAGTGGCTGCAACAAGATGTGTTCCTGCCCTGCATGGGGATATATAGAGAGAAATAATTAGCAGTGGCACCAATATGTGCCTCTTCCCAGAGGAGACAGCCTGGCACAGTCTCCTTCACAAAGAGCAGAGGTGCCCTGGATGTCAGGAGACGAGAACAACCATGCCAGCATCCAGAATAGAGCCGTGGCTCCAGAGAACTTCCCCCTCCTTCCAGCCAGAAGGAGGGCCCAGGGTTCGTCCTGGTGTAAAGCCCCAACCGTGCCCCCTTTTCATCTGAAGAGTTCAAAGCGATGCGACTTTTACTACCCTGGATTCATTCCTATGCAATGTGCCGAGGCAGAGCAGCCCGGAGGCAGCTAACAAGAGGATGCCAGAGAAATGCAAAGCTGTAGAAAGTGGGGAGCCAGAAGACTGTGAGGACTGTGAATGTCCAAACAACCACCCAACCCTCCTGGCAGTGAAGTACAGCCTTGTGGCATGGAAATGCCGATAACAGGAACAGCCAGCCCTCTGAAGGAGCACAGCAAGAGGGCAAAGCTCAGGAAAACATGGCAGCTGCTCAGGCATAGATTTTTACTTTGCATGGCCAGGATGCTGTGGAGGAATGAGATGCTGGAGAGGCATGACCATACTCTTCATCACCTGGGAACTTTGTCAGATTTCAGGAGTTCAGGGCCACAAAACTGCATTCCTGGGGTGGGGGAGGGATCTGACACACCGAGTACACTTCGTAAGGTGAAGTGGGCACCTTGATCCCGAGGTGAGGTTTGGGCTCTGCCTCCTCACCACACTGCAGGGCATCCAGAATCAGCATTTTGTGGGTAAAATTTCCACCAGAGTTTATCCTCAAAGGAAGATTTCTGCTTGTCTGCGGAGGCACATTGAAGTCTCTGAACCACCAGCGTGTGCTGAGAATTAGGCTGTAGGGTCGTGTTTGCTCTAAATCACAGCTATTCAGGAATTACACCCTGCCCCGTTCCCGAGCTCTTAAAGCAGAGCGGGTTGTGTTCATGGCACATAATACGCTCCTTTAGTGGCAGAGCTCCCATGCCAGCATCTCACTGCAAGCGAAGGGACGACGCTGGAAAAAGACTTTAGTGCCAGAAACAGACAATGGGAAAAGCAGAATAAAAGACTCTGAACACAGCGTTCCTGCTTGATCCTGCGATTTCTAAGCCGCCATTGGCACGAGGAAATCACCATAGCTTTGTTCACTGGAGAGGTAGCTTTTATTTCGGTCCCGCCAGTACCCTCCGCAAAGCACCTTCCACCAGGGCAAGAAGAGGTGGCCCTTGTCTACTCCCCAACCTGGGAGCGCAGAGCACCAAGGCATTTCTGGAAGTGGAAATGATGATGAGCCCTCCTGTTTGTCTGGCCGGAAAGTAGATGAGAGAGAGAGACAGCGATATTGCCTCTTGAACAGAAGTGAAAGACAACATAACACAACCTTAAAATGACAAGGCCAGTGGCCACTGGGGCATCCTGTTGACCTGAGAGGAAGACCTGGTGGATCACTAGGACATGGGCTCCGGTCTCTGCTTTAACTTGCACAGAGTAGTGATGAAAACTGAGCTGTCTTGCCTCTGGTTTTGTATCTTGCTTTCTATCTGTAGCTAGGAGAAAGAAATGAGGCAACTTTCCCTCACCATGCTCAGGAAACAGGACAGTTGGTCTGTGGCCAGCCCTGAGAATGACCCCAAAGACCTGCTCAGGCAAGCTGTGCCCTCACACTGGCCTGTGTGGGCATCTTGTCCCTTGTGATGCTCCTGCTTTTGAACCCTGCAACGTGAGCATGGCTGTCCCCTGCGCACGAATTCATCTGAGTGTGCCCGTCTGTGGTGCATGAGCACGTCAGCGTG
Organism: Chroicocephalus ridibundus; assembly: GCF_963924245.1. Lineage (NCBI taxonomy): Eukaryota > Metazoa > Chordata > Aves > Charadriiformes > Laridae > Chroicocephalus > Chroicocephalus ridibundus. The sequence continues at coordinate 2,474,996 of NC_086294.1, forward strand.
CATCCAACTGGGCTGTATCCGTGTGCGTGTGTGCACATTGCCATGTGGCACACAGACCCAGTCCCTTTGCACGCAGGGGCTTGGGGTGCCACAAGCCAGGTGGCTTCAAGCTTTGCCTCAGGTTCCCGTGTGAATCCTGCAAGGGCCAGTGGGCTCCAGGGAGGCCAGGATAAGGCTGGAGAAACTAGTGAGAGATCGGCAGTGGTGGCCAAGCAGCCTCAAGGAGGCTGGAGCAGGGCCGGGAGAGGCCAAGGGACTCCTGAAGGCAGTGGGTACCAGAGGGATGCTGTGGGGCTCGATGCAATGCTATGGGGAGGGCTGGCAGAGGCTGAAGGGTCCAGAAGGATCCTAAGGGTGGGTGTGGAGGATGGGGACTGTGCAATGATGTGAACCTCTCGTCCTTTTTCTGCTCCTCATTAGAGTCCCCTGAGCGGAGCAGGCTGTGAAGGGGGTCTGCGCTGAGGTATGTCCTTATGGCTTCTGCCAGGATATCACAGCTTACCTGTGTGCCAGGGGATGGGACACGGGAGGCGGCTCCCAGCACGGGGAGCAGCATGGATGCAAGAGCCTCCACAGGAACCAGAGGGGAAAAACTGGGGTGCCTCAGCCCCCAAAGCTGAGCTGAGAATTTGTGATACAGTCACTGGGGGTTGCTTCAGGGCAAGATATGCTCACGCACCGGTTTACTGCTCACTTTGCCCCTTCTTCCACGCCCGTCTCTTTAGCTGTCTTGTATGACCCTTGTCAACCGTTCCCGACATTGTATGGAGCCTTCTCCTGCAGAGACCTTCCTCACATCCCAGGGTTGCCTGTGTGTGAAAATTGTGCCAGAGTGACTTGGGGATGCCTGTGTCTGAGAGTTCTGAACTGGTGGCATGTGGGACGTGCTGATGAGGGCAGAGCCCCCAGCACAGTGTGAATGGCTCTGGTTTGCTTCTTCCCAGGGCTGAGGGAAAGCCAGCGGGTCTGTCCTTTTTCGAGAGGAGGGGATTAGGCATACCAGCGTGTATCTGCTGGAAAGGGGCTTCCCCTGAGCTGGTGAAAGCCCCATATGTCTCAAGTCCCCAGAGCTCCTTAGTATCTCCCTCCACCCACCTGCAGGGCTGTTTGTCAGCAATGCAGTGAGTGAGCTGCTGGGTGGAGAATTGGAGAGGACTTCCGTGAACCAGAACAGATGTCTGAAAGTCAGAGCAGTCTCAAGGTCATGAGCAGCCTCCCCTTTCATCCCAGCATCAGCACCAGGCTTGATCTGCCAGCAGGTGCTTATGGTAGTGGGCAGTGACAGGGGGCTATGTTGTGTCCCAAGTTGCGGTAGATGTTAAGGAATGACTTGTGTCTGGGATGGCTCTTAGAGAAACACTCATGTCTGCGTGGAAATACCAAGTTTCGGCCTCTGAAGACTTGTGGCAGGTACTCCATGTATAAAGGATGCATGGCCAAGGCTCAAGAAGGTCTTGTAGTGTCTGGGGTAGGCAGTGGCTGGTATGTGAGGACACCAGACCAGGGACTGGTGTAGCTGGTGCTCAGAATTTCCTGACCGTGCCGGGAGCAGGGAGCTATTGATGCCCTCAGATACCTGGCTCTCAGGGGCAGGTGTTTGATGCTCCTGGGACAGGGACTCATGAGTATCAGATATGTCCAACCTCTCTGGGATTAGACATGGATTTGCCCATGTGTTTTTTGCTGTGTTCAGGGATTTCAGGTTCCACAGGAGACCAGATGATGTCTGAGGGCTTCTGGCTGGGCTTGGGGCTCCTGCCGATGGATGCTTAGGGAGGCTTGCAGGTGGCCTGGCATGCCTGATGGTGAGCAGGGCAGGGCTGCCTAAGGATGGTGCCCAGGAAATATGGTTGTACCTCAGGGCAGAGAAGACCCTGGCTGCATTTAGGGCTGTTCCCTCTCTCTGCATGGTGAAGCTGACAGTGACATCCAAAGGTGCTGGACCAAAGGAGTTCCTGGAGTCTAGCAGGGTCCAGGTGGTGCCCACAGTTGTGGGGTGACAAGTCTCGTGGCAGCCTGTCTCCTGCTGTGCAAATCCAGGCTGTGGAGCCCCTCGTGTGCAATGCTCATCTCCAAAGGGGGTAGGCTCAGTGAGCTCTGCCCCGTGCTCTGCCTCCCATTTCTCTGCACGCACCTGCTGCAGGGAAGATGCTTGTCCAGGGGGAGCTGGGGCTGTGAGCTTGGACGGGAGGCAATGGCTGCCAGGAGCCTTGGGTTCCCCTCCCAGCTCTGCCTTGGATCCCTGAGTGGCCATGGGTCCATCTCCCTGGGTGGCCATGGGTCCAGCTGTCCCCTCCCACCGTGGGAGGGTGCGGGTAGGATGGAGATGTCCAGGCTCTGCTGCTTCTCCCTGTGCTTCATCCTGACATCCCAAGCCGGTGATACCCGGGTGTGCATAACAATGTTCTCGCTTGCTTCTCTGCAGACCTCCGGCCTCTGCCCGATGTAGCCATGACTGGGACCTGTACCCGGGAGTGCACAGAGTTCGGCCACTCCGATACCTGCTGGATGCCCGGCCAGTCCTCCCCCAGCCGCAGGCCCAAGAACGCCCTCAAACTCTCCACTTTTGTGCCTTACCAAGACAGAGGGAGTCAAGAGCAAGTCGGGAATGGCAGCCCCAGACTCTCAGAAGAGCGCAGCACCAAAATGGCCAACCTTCGCCTGCTCCCCACGTACAGTGCCTTCTCCAATAGTAGCCATGAGCCCTGCAAGGACTCTCCCATGGAGGAAATTCCTCTCACCCAGACCTCGGACTTCCAGCCAGCCACCACCCCCTCGTCCCAGACCACCAAGAGGGAGATATACCTGTGAGGCTGGGCGTGAGGGGCAGGGAGCAGACACACTTCTGAGGCCAGTGTCCAGAGGAACATTTTAAACTTCAATGCTTTATCGCTCCAGCGGCCGATTCTCCAGGCAGTGGGCTCGGTGGACAGCAGGGCAGGGCAAGGCAGGGATGAGAGGAGCGTCTTTTTAATCTGTTGTTTCCTGGGGCCGGGGGTGGGTGGGAAGGATGAAAGCATCCGAAACCCGATTTCCAAGCACTTGCGGGTGCATGTCTCCGAACTGCTGTGTCGCCGGGGAGGGCTGGGCAGGCTCCTGGTGCGGAGGGCATGGCTGGGGAGAAGGGCTTACGTACCAAAGGTCCATGCAGAGCTGGTGGAGTTCCTGGGGCATAGGACGAGGGGTGTCCCCGCGCACGGGGAGCAAGCTGCCTGTCTCTTTGCTGTAGACTCCTGTAAATACGAATCTTAGGAATGACATTCAAGTCCTGCCTGATCAAAACTTTTTATTGTCCTTGAAACAAAAGACATTTAAACAAAAAGAAAAAAAAACACAAAAAAAAAGAGGAAAAAAAAAAAGAAAACAAACAAACCACAGGGAGCAAGTTCCAGCTTTGAATGGTTTGCTGCGTGGAAGAGCCCGCAGGAGCGCAGCGTCCGGCCCGCACTCATGTTCTATATTGTAAATAGAGATGTGACCAGTCCCTGAAACAGCAGCTGGGGAGCTGGAGGAGAGGGGCAGCATCCTAGCCGGACTGTAGGGACTTTGCTGTTTTTCAGCCTGGATCTCTTTATGAACGTTGTCACTGTGCCCACAAGCTGCAGGGTCCCTAGGGACTGCCTGGTGCCATAGGCGGGGTCTGCTTTGCAGGGGGAGGTTCCCTGGTGGTGGCCTTGCACCCGGCGGGTGGAGGAGGGATGGGGAAGCCCCCAGTGAAGGGACCGGCTGGGTCCGGAGAAGCCCTCATTCCGACTCTGCTGGCAGGGAGGTCGTCATCGGCTGTGGTGTCTCAGCCCATCGCCTTGTGCCTCCTCCGGGGCAGGGGATGCCCATGAGGCCGGCTGTGCCATGCCTTCGACCTCCATCCCGTCCGCCTGTAAGCCACCATTGCCTTTGTGAGGAGGAGCTTTGTCTCAGGGTCACACCGGGGGCCACCGAGCCCCTGCCCACTGGACTCCCGCTGCCCTTAGGCCACAGGGCCACTTTCACGGGATCCAGCTTTCTCTTCCATTGTCAAAGGTCAACCGGTCTCCCCAGCAGATCCCCGTGGCCCCGGCATCCTCAGCTCCCTTGCAGGATACCCATGCAGGGCAACGCTGCCCATGCGGTGGGGAGAGGGGCCCCTCGCCCCTTAAGGGACTCCCCAGAAGGGGATGCCTGGGTGCTTTCCTGAGCCTTTCTGCTCCCTTGGGAGCTGGGCCACAATCCTGTTTTGGGGGGCTCCATGTGCACCCCTGGCAGGAGGGGTCCGGGGGACTCACGCCTCATTCCTGGGTAGCCCTTCCTGGTCCTCCCCCGCCAGGATGCAGGGAGAGACTGTGCTGCACCATTGTTCTTCCCGTACTCGCGCGCGCATCGATCGTCTTCATCTCTGGGATCTTCCTTAGGGAGCGAGGCCAGTGGTAACTGCAGGACGCTTTCCCCCGCAGTTCATCTTCGGTCCACGTGGTCCATCACCGCGGGGTTCACGGATGGCTCTGCCAGGCTCGACTGTCACGGGAACACGGCAGGGACAGGGCACCCCAGCCACTGTGGGTCAGAGACTGCCCTGCCATAGCTGTAGTGCCTGTTGGGGTGCAGTGCGCCGGGGTACCCCCTACCCAGCCTCCTCCCCCCGTCCAGCATCCCTCTCTCTGAGCAGCTCCTCTCCCTTTGCTTCGGTGGCAGTGGCAAGATGCAGCCAGCTCCCTGTTGACCTGAGGGGATGTGGTGCAAGCTGAGCCCGGGTGATAAGGGAAGGGTGGCAGAAGGTGCCTGCTCGCGCCTGCTCCCTCGTGCCCCAGCCCTGCTCCTCACCTTCCCCAGGCGGCACCACACCACACTGCATCGTCCTCAGCCCCTGCACCTCGGGGTGCCACTGGGAGGAGGCAGGACCCTCCTCCCAGCCTCCTGCTGCTGCTCCCCACCGACCGGCTGGGGGTCCCTCAAGGCAGGCATGATGCTCCTGGTGGATGTCCACCCGCCCGTCCGGGCATTCCTGCTCTACCCTTGCCCGTGGTGGCCACCCGGCAGGGCCCGCATTCCCCTGGCCTGGCTGCCTGAGCAGGTCACGCTCCTGAACTTGTTTTTATTGTAGCTCTGTAGTTTCAGGGCCAAACTGGGCAGAATGTGCAATTTGGCCGCATTGGCCAGGATCTTTGACTCCACTGCCAACTCGACTGCTCACGCCTCCCCTTGGCTCAGGCAGCGGCAGTGTCCAGTGCCCCTCTTGGGGACCCCCTGGGAGATCGACGTAGCTACATCTGAGGGGTGCTTGTCCAAGACCAGCTTCCCCCAGCCCCTCGCCTGCAGGTGGTCTCCCTACCTTCTGCTGGGGGTCACCAGAGGAACCCTGAAGCTCGAAGCCCTGAGGCTGGAGTTGCTGTCTTGTCTCCTGGAGCACCTGGCGATGTTCTCAGTGCGAGCGTGGCGCAAGGGGGGTGGTGAGTGCAGTGGGGGTCCCCAAAGGGTGGGAGGGATGGTGCTAGGGATGCGTACCATGGGGAGGGAGGGTTGAGGGGATGATTCTCATGGGGGTGCACAGAGGGATGGTGGGGCTGGGTCTTTGGAGGGGAGCACAGTGGGGAGAGGGTCTCTGGGGGGTGGCGAGGGTATGGGTGTCTAGGGGGAGCATGGGGGGGGCGAGGGCGGGTCTGTGGGGAAGAACAGAGTGGGATTGGGTCCTCGGTGGGGTGCCAAGGGGTGGGAGGCTCTGTGGGGTGCAGCGGGGATGGGTCCCTGGGGAGGAGAAGGCGTTGGACATTGGTCCTGGGAAAGGGGGTGCTGGGGATTTGTCCCAGGGTGAAGTTGACAGTGTCACTGGGGATCAGTCCTGGGGGAGGGCGAAGAAGAGGTGCTGTTGGAAAGAAGCTCATTTGCACAATTATAAGCCAGAAGGATAAAGCCTCTGTGCACGTGGAGGGGGAAGCTCCCCACGGGCTCCAGTCTAGACAAGCACAGGGAAGAGGAGGGGGGTTCAATGCCTCTGCGGAGGGGTTCACTGTATCTCACACTGCACTAGGACAAGCCAGGGGTAAAACCAAAGGTGGAAGCCAGGGAGCAGGCGGGCTGCGTGGGAAGGATCTAAGTGACCCCTTTGTAGCTCTTCAGTGTTGGTTCTATTTATACGAGATTTCATTTCCTTGCTTGTGATGCCTTGTTTTTTGTACAGTTTTATGTACATGCAGGTGTAGCTTTTCTAAAGGAGAAATCCTATGGCAGAGTAAAGTACCCAACTATTTTTCAGATGGTGACCTATGTCTAAGGCAATGCCTCTTGCTAAGGTTGTATTGCTCTCAATGTGTGATGCATTTCCCTGTGCGGGGAAGGCTTTGGGCCTTGGGCTTGGTTTTCCCCGGGCGCTGTGAGCACAATTGATTCCCTTGTAATTCTTTCTGTTCAGAGCAGTGAGCATGACACCGTCGTGATCCCCTTTCCGTTCTCTCCTGTTCTGTTTGTTTGCTGAGCTGTCAGATGACCAACTCCATTGTAATTAGCCCTTCCTAAAGCTTTACAATAAAAGTGTGAAAACCCGGGTGCCTGTGCCTAACGAATTCTTACGTGTCGCATCCTTGGGGGCTGCTTGGGGCTTTCTCAGGGAAGAAAGCACATGGAGGCAGTGAAGAGCCTTGGTGGGTGTGGGGAGATACCTGCTCCTGCTGCCCTCCTTCAGGTGCAAGGAGCGCTGGTGTGGCCGCCCTTGTCTCCCCACTCCTGTTTTCCAGCTTAAGGATGTTTCTGCACAGGTAGGAGTAAGATAACCTCACAAAGCAGTTTGACCCTGACCAGTCTCCTTTATTTAAAACCAAAATGTTTCAGTGAAAAGACATCTTCAGCCGCAAAGCTGCCTGCACTTGTGCCTGCCACCAGCTAAGGTGGAAACCAGGGAAAGACCCACCAACCAGCTCCAGACTCCCTCCCACCTCCATCACTGCTCCTTGGAGACCCGATGCCATTTCCCACCATTTCACCATCTCCTTTACCAAGCATGGTTGATTTTTTTTTAGGTAGTTTAGACCCTTTGGAAACAGCCGGGCCACTTCAAACCAGGCCACATTTGTGGCTGCTTCCTACCGCAGCTGCAGGGATCTTGCTCAGCTGTGGCTGTTGTGTTTTCCTGCTCGCCTTTGTGCAGGACTGCGCTAGGCAAGATCAATAGCTCAGGGTAGAGATGCTTCCCTCATTAGTCGGGTTACGTATGGGTGGTATGTGTCTCAGCCGTGTTGGGCTCGCACACAACACCATACCTCTGTCTTTGCTGAGCTGCAGGCACTGGGCTTGCCACGGCCTTAGCACCAGGCAAAGGCAAGACTCACCCTCAGCTCGGAAGACACCGGCAAGTGTCCCTGGGAAGGAAGAGTTTCCAAGCGAAGATGTAGACCATTGTCCCATCAGTGGGGGTTTTGTAGAGACTCCTTTTCTACCATTCCCTTCTCCCTGGGCTCTCCTCTGGGCCATGTAGAGGAGAACTGATGCCCTCCATTGCCAAGGGATCATGTCCTCACAGGTTAGGGGGTGGGGGGCTCTCAGCTGCCCCTCTGTGCAGGCACACAACAGCTGGGCAGCAGGGATGTATCTCCAGGGGTCCCGGGGAACCAAGCGGCCTTGCTGCCTGCTCATGCCAGGGAAAGAGGATCCAGATGTTGAGGATGGTTCCAGAGTCCTACAGCTGGCACAGGGGGGGCAGGTAGCACCCACACAGAGCTGTCAGTTCTCACCTGCCCCTGGGATAACTGGGATCACCAAACGGTGACAGTTCCAGGCAGAGACACAGTCCCATGACATCCCTGTCCCTCCTGAATAAGCCTGGCCTTGTGCCATGACCTACAGTTGTTCCTCATGCTCCCTCCTCCTCCCCAGTGAGCCCAGTCTGTGCAGAACCCCTGTGCCCCCCATTTGTGCCCCCTTCCCCTCCTCTCGTCTACCCTTCTCTGCCCCCCCAGCATGCCCCATCCCACCGACTCCCCCAGATCCTCCAGTTCCTCCTTGCCTATCCTTCCCTGCTCCACTGTGCTCCCACCTCGGCACCCTCTGCCCTCCTCTTGCCCCACCCCAGTGCAGTGAACCTTCCTGGTCCTCTGGCACAGCCCTGAGCATCACATCCAGACAGCTATGTGCTGGTCTGGAAACTGTTTGGTTTCCATGGCAGCACACATCGATTACTGGGGTGGGACGGGGCCTCGCGGATGCTGCTGGTGAGGATGCTGAGGCTGCCCAGAATGGCTTGGGGTTTCGACACAAGGGTTCCCAGTCAGTACTGCCCTCGGGATGCGTTTCAGTGCCCAGTGGAGGTGCAGCTGGTCTCATGGTCCCACCAGGCTGGTCTCATGAGCAACCGAAATGGAATTAACTGACATGGCTTTGGTGCCCCTGCCGAGTCCACTGGTCCTTGGAGGTTTGCACAGCCTGGGGCTCCACAAGAATCATTCTTAGCCTAAGGTGGAGAGATGGGAAGCTGTTCCTCCTACCTGCTCCTTGGCTACCTCCCCTAGGGTGGGGGCATCTGCAAAGAGGGGCTATGGTCTGACTGGCTGCCAGGTGGGGACAGCATGTGAAGGGAGATGGGCTGGGCAAGGAACCGTTTGCTGCATAAGCTTTGTTCTGACCTGGGTTTTTCAAGTACATCTGATTTAATAGGGTCCTCGGCTTATAGCAGGAACTGGGAATGTGCCAGGCCAGGGACATCCATTTTGATGGAAAACTTAATTTTCGTGTCTCATGAGCTGAACCTTGCAGCTTCAGCTGTCCAGCTGCCTGCACAGATCTGGCAGATTCATTTTCGGTGCTTGCACAGTAAAATGGGTAAGATTTGGGATCTCTGTCTGGCTCTAATCAGGAGTGACCAGGTGCAGCAGGACCATTTTCCTCATGGAGGTTACCTCTCCTGAGGCTTTTTCCCAGCATGGATTTGCTCAGTCATGAAGCTAAAAGCAGTGTTGTCAGTAACCACAGAAGATCTGTGCTTATTTGGTTCCTTGTCTCAGTTCGTCACTTCTAGAGTAATGGGCATTTCTGCAAGCCAGAAACAGGGAACCAAGTGGAAATCTCAGAACTGCCTGATCTATTTTCACTGAATCTTTAAAGCAATAAAAGGACCCTGAGATGGTTCCTGGGCCAAGCAGAGCTGGTGGGAGGACTAAGTGAGCCAGTAGAGCTCTGCACAGAGACGTCTGGAGTGGCCAGACAATGAGTTCCCACCAGGGTAGCTTTCTTGCTTGGGTGAGCGATGGGACAGCACAGCCTTTGCTGCCCACTTGTGCTGTGATGGTGGCCACAGATGCACTGCTGGCATGGGAGCAGGGCGCTGGGCTCCTGCTGTGCCAGCTCGGGGTAGAGGGTCAAAAAGAGCTGAAAGCAGTTTAAGAGCTGACACCGTCTCTTCTGGCAGGGAATGTGTTCTATGCCATGATGCCCACAGGCAGCTGCAGAGCCACAAGAGCAGGGCTGGCCATGGAGAGGGAGGTGATGGGCTTCAGTAACCATACCCCACGGTGAGACTCTGAAGAACAGAACCCACCGTGCAGGAGGAGCGGGACCATGGTATGGGGAAGCTGCAAAGCCATCCTTCCCCGGCTGGCTCTAGGGTGGCGGGGAGGTCGCCCCTGCCCCGCTCATCCCTCCCATGTACTGATGTTAATAGGATGAGCGGGGTTGCCTCTGCTTGCGGCAGACATGGACCCCAGCCCCGCATATGCTGCGGTGGCCTCTGGGGGAGATTGGATATTGTGCTACAGGAGAAGCCCCTGTAATCGCCAGCAGGATGACTGGGATTTGCAAGCAGCTCAGGGGAGGCAGGGGGGCCCAGCCCCAGGCATTTTGCCGCCGTGTCTCTGGTTGTCTGGCAGTATGATGAAGGGGATTAGGAGATTTAGAGCAAGACCAGCCCCCTCTCCGGGGGGGTCTCAAATTGAAGCCCCAGCAGAATACGTAGCTCAGTTTATTCCCATGGGCAGATTGATAGAGAGAAGGCTGGGGTGCCGCTAACAGCAGCTAATCTAAGAGCAGGAGCTTTCCCCCCTCTGCTAGCAGGGAACTGGCATCATCCAAGACAGGGAGAGTCTATCAGTTTCCTCCACAGCCAGCTGATCAGCCCCCAGCAGCTTTCACCCCATATTGCTGTTCCCATCCCTTTCTTGAGCTGATCCCAGCCCCTCTGCAGTGCTGCAAGCACACTTTAGCCTGCCGTGAACCTCCGAGCTCCCATGCTGGGATGGCCTTGCACCATGATTTAATCACACAAGGAGGCACGGTCAGTTGGACCGTGCTCCTCTTCCCCATCTGCTCTTGGCCATCGTGGAGCTGAGCCTGGCCCACACAAAGGCAGTGACTCTCTCGACAAGGGAGCACTCGCGGGGGCTTAGTGCAAACAGACCTAATGGGATTAGCACAAATGGGAGCCACGCTCTACTCCAGCAGAGAGGGAAGCGCGCCTGCCTTTCCTCCCTGAGCTCGCCTTTCCCTCCGCGCCTGTCCATCAACCCCGAGCGGGGTGCCAATCACCAGCTATCTCAGCACCCATACTCCTCAGGAAAGGCAGCTTTCTAAAAGTCGCAGTCCTGGGCTCCTCCAAGTTAACAGATGAGCTGCATCAGATACCTTAGCTCCCTGAGCCTGTCTCTCCACCCTGATCTCATTACGGACAGCCAGCTTCTGTTGCAGAACTCTGTTGAGTCCCACTTTCACTTGTGAAACAGCCCCAAATTGCAAAACTACCGGATCTGACTCTGGAGAGAAGTTTTTCCAAAGGCTTCAAAAAATGGAGGTTTGCAATGTCAGGGTGGACACAAAGCCCTTCCTCAGTTCTCTCTGTGCGGCAGCCTTGCCGTGGCTCCAGTGCTGCAGGAAGCTGGGGTGCTCTGGAGCCCCGCAATGCTCTGCTTTCTGGGCAGCATGAGAAGGGTCCAGAGGACCATTAGCACCTACTGTTGATTAGCTAGTGTTGCAATAACATGGAGGCTCCCATGGTAAACCACTGCGGTGTTATGCTCAGTCCCATGCAAACACAGACCAGAGATGTTTGCTTCTCTGGCATTGCCACACTGACGTGATTTATAACATGCTTATGCTGGGGTGTGGGCAGATTACCAACCCACGCAACCACAACCCCAAGCAGACACCTTCCCCACCAGCTACCCTGCCTGGGAAGCTCAACTGGCTGGGAGCAGGATGCTGCACATGTAGGCTGAACCTGGACATCAGGGGTTGTAACTCTACAGCTGAGATGAGCCCTTGGAGATGGTACAAAGATAGCTGTCAGCTGGAGGATGGCTGCAATTAGGCAAAGTTGATAGTGATTGTCACACAAAGCGATCTTGGGCAGGGTGGTGTCCTGGCAGTGTGGTGCCAGCCACCCTCTGCTGGCTGCTGCAGGTTGGAGAGGATGGAGGGATGCTGCTGCAGAAACTGCTCCTGGGTCTCCAACCACACAGGAGAAGGTGTCTGCGGGCAGCTGCGTGGCCAGATCATGGAAGTGAGCTGCAGCAGCATGTCCGCACCCATTGGAGATGATCTTTGAGCCTCTTCGCAGTCAGCAGGGGAAATTCACGGATGTCTTGCTGCTGTGTCTCCCAGCCCTAAGAAATAATTCCAGATCTGAGGAAAGGGCTGCGCAGGCTGCTTTCCAGACTCAGAAAGGTAGCAGGGAGTGAGTGACTTAAATTGCTTTTCCAAAGACCTCACAGACCTGGGATAGTCCTTCATTACTGGTCCAGCAGATGATGGGCTCTCCCAGGATTTTTCGTGGCTTTTGGACAACATCTGTGGAGTCAGCTGGAGTGGGTCAGGCCTCAGTTTCCCTATGAATATATGGATCTGATGTGGAGAAACCACTGGGGCAGGCTGCTCTGCTCACTCACAATTTGTTGCCTGCATGGCGATGTCGCAGCCCAGTGGCACATCCTTCATAAACCACTCGCAAAACCAGGGAAACCCCCAAAGCTCAGTGCTTTCTACCCAAGCACAGTGGAGGTTTGCAAATGGAGGGTGTCCGTCATTAGGAAATGGGTAAAAAAGGTCATTTGCCTTGCCTACACACTAAACACATCACCCTGACGGCGCATCCTGTGCGCTCCGCTCCGAGAAACCACTTCCCCCTACCCCTGCGTACGTACTGCCTTGCTGCAACAAAAATCAAAAGCAGGAGGAAATCCTTGAAGGGAGCAAATGGCTGTGTGCCAGCAGTGACTGGCTGTAATTGTGCCAAGCCTGGGCAGGACAGTGGGGATGGTGCTGGACACAGCTGGACGTGCCCAGGGGGCAGGCTTGTGTGCAGGGAAGGGATGACCAGGGGAAGCAACGAGGCAGGAGGGTGATGCAGTGAGGGGAGTGGGAAGGTGCTGGGAAGGATGGAGCCTTCTTTCCCTACTTTATTGTATCTCCAACTAAAGCCTTCCCCATACTCTCCATCCCATCCCACTCACTCCTCTGCTCCTGGTGCTGCCCGGTGTTCCTGCTGTCTCCAGTTTTGCAGGGGACCTTCTCCTCCTCCGGCCCTGGCAGGTCAGACTCCTCTGTGCACTCTCGGCATACAGATTGAGCAGCTCCCACACGCCATGCTTGCTTACTGCGAGCAGACCCGTCACTCCTGTGTGGGAGGCCCAGCGGCACCACACCCCCTGCCTTATTTATATCGCGCAGCCCAGAAGCCACCTCCGAGCACGGCTGCGAGGGCACGGCATTCCTTTCCTGGGATAAGCTGTGCTCATCCCAGCCCATTGCAAGCTTGCTGGAGAGGATGGCACCTTTCCCAGGGCCTCTCTGGCTGCCAAAGTAGGTCTGCCACGGCACAGCCCCCTCACCATGTGGACCAGCTCATCCGAAATGCTGACGACACTGCCTGCACCCCAAAATGCTTCTGCTAGGGGTAAGGCGGGTAGGGAAGGACTGGCCATTTCCAAAGAGCAAAAAACAAAGGAGAGGCTGTTTTCCCCTGCCTTGCGTAGCTCTCCATAGCCTGAAACCTGCTGAATTATGCTCATGACTCAAATTTGCAGGAGATGAAGAGATGATAAAATCCCACTTGCTGTGCCAGGGCTCCGCCTCCAGCCCGATGCGATGCTGGCATATGCTCCAACAGCACAGCCACCAGCAACGGCTGAGCGCAGCAGCACACCGCAGGCAACGCTTGAACCCTTCTCAGATGTGTCCTGTCAAACAGCCTTTGGGACATGGTGAGATCCCAAATGGGTCACACACGTGAAATAAAAACAGCCACAGCTGAGCCTCCTGGGAGCTGGTTTTCCCCACTCCTGGCAAAGCTGAGCACTTGCTCCGTGAGATCCTCACCCTGCCTGGGAGGTACCAGGAAACACCAAATACCACAGTTCTCACACTGAAATCATGGGCTGTTTTGTTCGGCTTTCTCCCTCCTGTCTCTCTTCATCCCTTGTGTTTGTCCTCCCATCCTCTTCCTCAAGGTCTGCCCAGCACCCAGCCCCTGAGGACCCCCAAGCCTGCCTAGTGCCTGGAGAGAGGTATCAGCCTGTCCCCAGTCCTCGTGACCTACAATGAGTCACCATCCAGAGCCTGACCAGCCTGAGGTTTGCCCTTCCTCATTCCTATCCTGTGGCACCGGACTTTTCTCAGCCAGTTTGACATCAGCATCCCACCACCCCCAGCCAAACGAGAGGCAACAGAGCTCCCACACACGCCAGAGCTGGGCTCAGTTAATCAGCTCCTCCCTTGTCTGGAGCTGGACACTCTCTGGGAGTTTTCCAGGGCCAGAGGTCAGTGGTGGCAGGGGGATATCGATGCAGGGTAGACATTGCTCCGGGAGGAATCCTCCACTTACCCTGTCAGCTCCCATTTAAACTAGCATCCTGCAAGGCTCAGTGGAGACAGCAAAGGAGTGGGAGGCTGTGCCTGCCCCTCCAGCAAATATGGCATGCAGCCCTTTTTGGGACAGCTCTGTGGCCTGGCACTGTGCAAAGGGAGGGGTAGCCAGAGCAGCTCTCTCCCCTTGGCCCATAGCATCCCTGGGGCAGGAAGGGTAGCCAGGCAAGGGCTGGGATGGAGGGAAGCACAGGGAGGCTGGCTATGAAGAGGGAGGAACAGAAAGGGCATGCCCATGCTCTTTCAGCATCTCAGGTTGTAAAAGAAACAGAGGAGCAATGCCAGGACCAGCCAGTGTATGTAGCTGCTGAAGAGATGGGCAGAGACCAGGTGGCATGTGTAGATCTGCTGAAGGAAAGACTGTTCAGCAAGGTAGGACAGGCTTTGTGGGGTCCTGCACCCTGGGCTGTGCAGCTGGGTCTTGCCCACTAACCCAGGCACCGCTTTGAGGGCAAACCTTCCTCCAAGCACCCTCATCCTTCCCCTATCCTGTGATGAAGGGATGCCCACAGCAACCTGGGTACCGTGGGGGTACGTGGTACTCCGCATACAGCACATTCCAGGAGGTAGTGACCAGCGCCAGTGTGTGGGCAGTGGCTACTGGCAGATTTGCGTACATGTGCCACCCTCCTCCCCCCGCAGCTGAGAGCACTCTGTGGGGCTACCAATAGGGCTTTGTGTGCGGGCAAGCCTGCGCCGGCAGAGATGCTCTATGTGTGACCATATGTCCTGGGGGGGCGGGCCATGCATGTGGCCGGCCACAGAGCATGTCCTTCTGTGTCCTCCCTGGGCACAGGGCCGGGGGGGCACGCTGCCTGGGCTCATACACACAGCCACAGGCAGGTGCGTGTGCTGCATTCGGCTGGGGCGGTTATTATTCTTTATTAGTTTTCCTGTCCGTCTGACATATTCTTTATCACTCTGTCTCAATCTTTCACTCATCCTCCTTCTCTCCCTCAATCATCCTCGATTAGTTTTTCTGTCTGCCTCCCATTCCCGTACTCTTCATCAGGCGTTCCCTCTCCCACCCTCCCCCACTCTCCCTCTCCTCCTCTCCCTCCGTCTCCCCTCCATGCAGCTTTCCTCCCTTCTGTCTCATCTCCCCTGCTGCTGTGGGAGCCCCTGGGCATGGAGTGGTCAGGAAGCGTGGGGCCACTGTGGCTTTTTTCCAGGAGCTGGTGGATGCTCAGTCACCAGCCCTCCAAGCTCTCCCGCTCTGTCTCCATCGCTGCCCCGGCTGCCAGGCACTGGGGATTTTCCCAGCTGCCAGGAGCAGCCTGGGGATGCTGAGTGCCTCCGGTCCCCCCACTGGTGTGGATGCTGCTGAATAGGTTGCAAATTAAGCCCTTGGCTCGAAGCAGCTCAGGAGCTGACATCTCCTTTGAGAGGGAGCAGATCCCCTTGGATGCTCGTGCCTTACTCCCGCTTCCCCATCCCTTTGCTTCTCCTCCAGTCCATCCCAGCATGCATTCTCCGGCAGGGAAAGCACTCATCTTGTGCCTCATCCCCATTCCCTTTCCAGGCTAGTAGTAGAAGTCCCTGAATAGGCTGGTGCTGTAGGACTCATCTGTGAGACTGAGGGCAGCTTGCCAGTTGCCAGAAGAGGCCCTGGCTGACAGCCCCAGGCCGATTCACAGCCTTTATTGCCTCTTATCCCAGCGTCTGTGCTGCTCCTGCCGGGGTGCCTCCGCCTGCACAGCCCTGCACTCGCCAACCCCACATGGGAGAGATCGGAGCAAGGGTACGGCCCCGAGCAGAGCTGCTGGTGGATCTGGTCTGAGGCAGGGGAAGAAGGCACAGCATGGAGGGACGCTCTGGAAGGCACCTTTGGCTAAAGGGAGAGGATGGATGAAGACATAACCTGCATCCCCCAGCAGAGAAGGCACAAATATTTTGCCTCATCTCCCTCCTTTTGGGGGCCAGAAAGTGAAAGTCTGGAGTGCTGGAGGACTCAGATAAGTGAAATGGGCTGGCAGTGGCTTCCGTGCCTCAAGCACCCAGAGGAATCGATCGGCCCAGACTGATGGCAGCTCTGCGTGGAGATGGTATCTGCTCAGTTGCTGCCCTCCCCTGACCCTGGAGGAAGAGGGTACCTGCAAGACCCGGTGCTGGCTGCAGCTGGCAGTTCTCTGCATCCTTGTCCCTGCCTCCCAGCATGGAGAAAATCGGAGCTGGTATTGTGGGAAAGACCCTCAATGCCACTGCAGCCCCCTCTATGCTGTGTGTGGACAGCAAAGATGGGTACCTTAAACACATCAGCTGGGGCATCACAGCGTTTCGGCATCTGGGCCCAGTGCGGTGCTCACTTTCGGGAGTGAGCCATTCTATCTAGAGTCTGATTTCTGACACTGCGCTTGCTCCTGTTGCTGGCTGGGAAGCCTTGTCACTGCCCAGCCCCAGAGCTGCCTTTACTCTTGCCCGCAGTGTCAGAAAAGCCCATTCCAAGGGGTGGTGGGGAGCCGAGTTGCAGCCAGGAAGCCACATTAGACGGGAGACCTCGTTAGCACCCAGCAAAGCCGCAGGACCCTTGGTTTACGGCAGCGAGCTCCCCTCTTGGCGGAGGGGTGCTGCAAGAGACGAGCAGTCCTGCATTGCATCCGCTGCTGATGCTGATGTATGTGACAGGCGCGGGGGTTGCCAGGAGACAGCATCCTCCTCCTCGGGCGCTGCGCAGCCAACGCGGCTCTGCACCGGTGACGTAATGCTCCTCCGGCGCCGCTCATTGCCGGCCAGCCCTGTCTCTCCACGCCAGCGATGGAGGGGAAAAACTCAAAACCCCTAACAGATATTCCTGTGGCCTTCCTCAACCTGCGTTGCACTCCCTCCCCTCCTATGGGTGCAGCGAGCAAGGGTTTGCAGAAACCAGCTTCAGCGTCGGCACCAAAAGTGCTTTCGGGTCCTTTCCCATCGCGGGTCGCCAGCCCTGTCTCCCTGTGCGCGAGGTCCATCACGGACCTCCCGCTCAGATTTTGCCTATGTGCGAACGGTTCACGGCAAGATCTGAAAAGATCTTCGTTGTTTGTTCAGATGTGAGGGGGAGAAGGAGAGGCAGACGGCCACTCACGCACACAGAGGCTCATTGAATAAATATCTGGCTACAAATTATCTGCTGATCTAATAAAAAAGATATTACCTACCTCTACAAACCTAGTTTCAAATTATTCCTTCTGCTCTGTTCAGTAGCCTACTGGGAGATCACTGGCAGGTTAATTTGCTATTGAACGGGTCCCAACTGGAATTAGCACTTCAGCCTGCCTCTGGTTTCACTTGACAGTTAATGAAAGTTGCTGTTATTCACTCCTGGCTCTGAACTTTATGCACTGCACCATGTTTCACGGGTGTGAAAGAGCTGACCGGGATATTTTTCTTTGGACTCACAAGGTATTCAGTGCTTTGCAAGACCCAAAAGGTGCTGAGATAGAAAATAAATCGCCATTTGTACGCTTTTACGTGAGAACTTGGTGTATTCCTTGCAAAAGTGGCCTTTATCTGGGGACTGTCATTTTGATTATTTTATATCTGTACAGTGCCCCAGAGGTGTGCGTAGAAAATGAAAACGGATAAAGAGCCTGAACGAGGCAGAGCTCCGCCAGAGGCCCTAATAAACCAGCAGGCTGGGCTGATGAGGGGAGGCTGGCATGGGGCGGGCTAAGTTAAAATGATCCATCCCGCACCCAGCGCTGCTGCCTGCTCTGCAGCTGGGGAAGGCAGCATGGAGGGCAGCAGGTTCGGTCCACAGCGCTGGGAGGTGTGCCTTATGAATGGCACTGGGGAGGAGTGGTGGCTCTTCTCTGCTGGGAGGGCACCCAAATCCATCCCTCCCCAGCACCAACTGGGCCAAGGTCTCTCCGTGATGATGAAGACTTGGGTCAGCTTCATCCCTGTAGCATTTGAAGAGGGTATGGCCAGGGACTGTGTATTTACTGCTGTGCAGAGGACCAGCTTCCCCTGTGCTGGGCTCTGCGAGGCTCTCCCACTACAGCTCCTGCCCAGAGATCTCCAGGACAGACAGCTGACTTGGACAAACTCCATGCAGGCATGATGGCAGCATCCCATGGAGCCATGTTGTCAAAGGTCTGTAACAACACAGACGCAACAGAAAATGCAGTCTTTGCAGCTGCTTAGCAGTCCCATCCCACCTTCCTCACCCCGCTGCTCTGCTTGCACGGCCCCATTATCCCACCATGTTCTCCTTGCTCCATCATCCTCCTCTCATCCCATATACGATTTCTGCAGACCTCCTTGACCATGGGCCAGAAGCTTCTCTTGCAGCCCAGGCATGCTGTGGCTGGGGCACAGTCCCATTCCCTGGCCCTGAAGACCCATCACGAACAGCAGGAAGAGTTGAGTCAGCAGCTCTGGCATTCCTTTTCCCCCTCTGACACCCTGAAGTCCCCTAAGTAATTTCCTTCTCCCTCAGTGTTTGCACCCTTCAGGCACTCAGAGACAGTTATCCGGCTCCTGCCTGCATGATTGATCGGCAAAGCTAGACAGATTTAGTTCATTTAATCTGCCTCCTAAATCCCATCCTTCAGCCCCTTCATCATTTTCCCTGTGTCTCTCTATTGTGTCTGTATCTCCTTGGGACAGCAGTGCTTCCAGCTGTGCCCAGGCATACGAGCTGCAGGCAGGGGCTGCCGGGGCCACCGCGACGCCTGGCAGCCCTGGTGCGTGTGGCACAACTGCTGCACCAGGGCACCTCATGTTCCCTGTGGGGTCCCTAAGGATGCCTGGGGGCACCTTGCATGCCAGGCACTGTTTGCTCATGGCTATCCCCTCTGCCTGTAGAAGCCTCCTTTGCAAACGCTGCTCCGAGCCCAAGACCCTCCCATGCGATGGGCAGTCCTCAGCGCCCCCATCAGACCCTTCTTATCGCTTGTTCCTTGATGAGTGTTGCAGAAAAGAGCTGCCCAAGCCGACAGCACCAGGACAGGGAGAGGAGGCATGCGGCATAGCTGTGATCGCACAGGTCTCCATGCTGGTGCCTGTTGTGCCACAACATCCCCTCTCTGGCACAGCCCCTCTGTGCGCCCCGGCATCTGCTCCATCTCTAGCCAAGGACCGGGCACTGGAGAGCTGCTTCTGGGCAAACCCAGGGCTCTGCTTTCATAAGTACTCACTGCTCCTGAGTCCTCTCGCTGCAAAGTTTGGGCCAAAATCTCTGCTCCAGGCTAAACCCAGCCATGTTTCTCATACTTGTGGAGAAAGATCTCATGACGGTGAGGATGTGTGACTGATCTGGTGAGGCTTGCCTGATCCTGCAGAGACCAAGACTGTCGGTCAAGGAGCACGAACCTGTCCTCCCCCTCTCGGTCAGGGCTTTGGGGACTCTTCTCCCATTCCTGTGCAATAAGGCATTTTGTCCAGATGACCTAGAATTCAATGTTTCTGTCACAGTCATCCAACAGACGTACCTACCATGGCTGTTTCTACCTTGCTATCTGATTAGGACCTTCCTCTGGCTGCCAGGGAGAGGGCCTGAAAGCAGAAAACACATCTCCCCAACTACCAGGGGTGTGTTTTAGCACCAGCCCTCTGATCGCTGGCACAAAAGCCTGGGTGGGGAGAGGGCAGGAGTGCCAGGGGTAAGTCATGAGGGCAAAAACGCTGTGGGTCCTGTGCCTGCTGTCCCCCTCTGCCCTCCCGGCCCCACTGGGCACTGCTGCAATTTTGTTGTTTTCCAGAAGTCTCCCTAGCTATGGGCTCTATTGTTGGGTTGAAGATGGAGCCGTAAAGTTATCGCTGCTGGGATCACTGTCTTTTCATGAAGGCTGGTGTACTTCCTTTTTCCAAATCCTCTGGTAATTTCCTGCTTCTCTGTAACTTAAACAACTCTATTGTCGGTCCCTGCTTTATTTCATAAGCTCAGTCCCACCCCGTTCCCTGCTGCATGCCCCCAGCCCTGCTGAGCCGATACAGGTTCACCCTGCCTTTGCTCAAGAATTATATTAGACAATTTGACAAGGCTTTCTTTGTTTTCTTATTGTCTGTAGATGCTCTTTAGCTTTTCTTTTTTTTTTTTTTGGTTAAAGGCAGATTTTAGAAGGCTGTGCAGCAGTTCAGCCATTTGAGAGTCATCATTAATTTAATCTTCTTCTTAATTTATTAATGGCTCCTACTTTCTCTCCAGTATTTAGGACTCCCCTGGTATATTTGTAAAAACCATCTTATTCCCTTTAACCTCTCTGGCAGCGTTAGTTCACTCTGTCTTTCCTCCCTGTCTCCAGCAGGCTGAAGGCAGTCACTGTCCTCCCTGTCTCCAGGACAGTCACGTCCCATCCCAGCAGATCTCCCAGCACTTTTGCTGCCTGCTCTTTGTGGTGCTTCTTGTTAGGTGACTTGCTGGAAGTTGCCCCCTTGTTGAAGGAGGATGTCAGACTCTCCCCCATGCCACCCCAAAAAAATAACACCTTTTTCTCCTCCTCACAGCTCTCGCCAGCAGGCAGGGGAGTGACGGGCACAATGCAGGGTCCGTAGCTTGCTGGTTTATTAATTACAGCCCAGCAAAGGGCCATCCCTCCCCGAGCTGGGAGGGCAGCCCTAGACTTTGAGAGGAAATCTCTCCTAATCAACTGTACTCTGCAGGCAAGACCTGGAGTTGCTAGCACACACCATCTAACCCATGATAAATGGAGTAAGCTGATAAGCAAACATCACTTAAAGAGCAGGAGAAAAGTGCCGAGACTGACCTGCAACAGTAAATATATTAGGCTTAATCCATCACCAGTTGAAGTCCCCTCTATGGCACAAGATCCCAGTGGCTGCAAATCCCTCTGAAGAACTCCAGGGGCTAGCCGGGGGGAGGGTGTGGGGGGGTGAAAGCTCCCCATCCCTTGAAACATGGTAATAACTGGTACACTGGTGACCGAGCTTGTAGGAACGGGGCCTTACCGAAGAGTCGGCTGGGAGAAGGATGGGTGGCATCTGCCAGGGGTGGCTTCTACTGAAAAGCAACTTGGATCAGACCGGGAGGTCCCATGGTGCTGGGGGGGTCCTGGGAGTACCCCAACCTCTCAGCTCTGCCCTAAAGTTGCCTGCACCTGCATCCCCACCACCCTCCTCACCACTCACGGGGCTCCTCACCAACATCCCCAGCTGCAAATGTACCCCCAGGCGGGAAGCAGCTGGTTACCCTGAGGAAACAGCATCTCCCCTCTGCTCCATGCAGCCTCCGAGACCACAGGGGGAAGGAAAGGAGCTGTATTCTTACAGGAAATGCTGAGGATGTGACTTTTTTTTTTTTTCCTCCTTCATTTGCAAATGAAACAGGCCCATCACAGTCTGAATTTTTTCTAGAAATGAAGTTCTGGAAGCATTCCTTTTGGATCAGTCCAACAGTTCGGTGTCAACAAAGCCAAAATACGTCACTGCAATTTGGACTTTTTCAAACAGAAGTAGAAAGAACACTTAAATTAAATTTGTTCCTAAATGTCATTTTGAACAAAGAGAGAAATTCCTCAGCCTGGAAATGTTGAAACAGACATTTTGATAGCACCAGAATCATTAATCCTATTAAAATAATATAAGGTAGGAATAGACACATTTTATTCCATTTTTTGATTTGGGCAAAACCATCATAAAAGATAAAAACCCAAAGTTTTTGGGAGAGCCATTTAGCATTGTGTGTTCCAAGCAAGATGATGGGACCCCTACTCTGTGCTGGAGGCATTTGGGGCTGTAGCAGTGACCGGGTCAGGAGGGGGGAAGCAGTTACGGGGCTCCACCATCCCACCTCCCACAGGATGCTGTGTTGGGAGGTGCCAACTCTGCCCACGGTGTCTTGGGTGCACCCACGGTATCATCCCGTGGGTGCAGCAGCTCTGCGTCACCGCGTGGACATTGCACGCTGTGCTGTTAAAGTGTCTCTGAAATAATCCAATCAAAACAAACATCCCTTTTCGGGACACATCATGAAATGCTGATTTGTTGAGCAAGGAATGTTTTGCTTAGAGCACCTCAGGTCTGTCAGATTTTCACCAGCACTGCCGATAAATTCTTCACCCTTTACACACCCGCAACCTGCCCCAAAGCAGGAATGTCACCCCAGTGCTGCCTCTCTAGGACGACTCTGGTCTTGTAAGACCGATGAACTTCTGTGTCAGTTCATTTCAGAGCAAAATCAAGTTAGGAGAAAAAAAAATATTATCATGAGCTGGAGCTGCCAAAGCACAAATTGTGTGTCCAGATAGTTAGAAATGAGCAAAATGGAGTCTCCTCGGCAGCAGCTGGGGATCCTCTCCCCTGTTGTTCGCTCAGGATGGTTTTAGGTCTCTCCCTGCGACGCAGCTGCCCTTCCCCATGCCGCAAACTTTGATGTGCGTGTCAGCCCCTCGTATTTGCAATGTCCATTCCCCCGGTGCGGAGGATCCCTGCCTTCCCCATCAGGACTGTTCCCTGGGGTTGAGACACCTTGCCACCCACTAGCTCTTCTCTTCACTCCTCTCTGGGCTCAGCCATCCCCACAAGAACTCCTGGCTCCAGAGCACTAAATATCGCCATCTCTCCAGCTCCTACGTCTCTCTATCTCCAGGCTCCCCAGGTTTTCTATCCGTCGACCAAAGCATTACATGGCTTTGTTGTTTTGGTGGGGTTTTTTTACTCAAAGTTGCATGGTATTTAGCCAACGCGTTTTGACTGCAGCGATGAGACTTTTCATCTAAATTGCCAGCAGCTGTAAAATGCAGACCCTGCCTAAAAGGAAGCCAAGACTGCATACGGAAGGCAGGCCAGGAGCCCCGTGCTTCCCTGCCTGCTGATCACTGCTGGCCGCTGCCTGCATTGCCCTGCCCCGTGCCGGTGACGGCATCATTCACCCTGCAGCAGCCAGGATCCTGGTCAGAAGCCAGGCGGGAGCCTGTCTCCCACATGAGCCGTTGTAATTTCATTACTGGCCGTCAACGCACTTGAGAATCTCCTGCCATGCTCGTGAAGCTGAAGAAACACCAGCTCCCTTTCCCAGAGCATACCCTGGGAAGGGAAATGGGAGAGGGATGAGCACAGGCACCGAGAGGCTAGCAAAGACTTTATCCCATGCACAACCCCACGCAACACACAGCATCTCTAATTCCCACAACCGTGAGCAGAATTGGCTTGGGCGGCACAAGGGCAGCTTGGCTTCATCCCCTCCCAGCGCTCCTCCCAAGCAGGGCTGAGCCACAGGCGTCTGGCTGCGGCGTGAACCAGTGCCAGGACTGGCATGTCAGTGTATTTATTCTTTTTTTTTTCTTTTTTTTTTTTTTGGGGGGGTGGATAAAAGCAGAAATCAGCAGCACTTGGACTGGAATGCCCTGTGGTTGCCTGACAGCAGAAGCCAACCTCAGATATGGTCGCACAAACACCAAACGGACAATGAGAAGATCTAA
Source organism: Chroicocephalus ridibundus (assembly GCF_963924245.1). NCBI lineage: Eukaryota > Metazoa > Chordata > Aves > Charadriiformes > Laridae > Chroicocephalus > Chroicocephalus ridibundus. The sequence goes on from NC_086294.1 coordinate 2,498,167, forward strand.
TTATAGAGAGGAGAAAAGCAGCCATCTAACCAGGCAAAGATTCATATTTCTACTGGCAGATGCAGAGTGGAAGGCGGGAGGACAAAAGAAACAGGCAAACGCTGCTCTGGGCTGACTCACGGTTCACTTGACCCCAAGGAACAAATGTCCCCGTCTGCGGGAGTGAGCACACACAGTGATGACAAGCAGGTGTCACATCAGTCCACCTGGGTGCTGGCAGGTACCTGCGTCACCAGCCGTGCCTCACGTCAGGCAGCCCTTCCCTACCCTGGTACAGGCAGCTAGACATCGTTTCAGTGCCTCCTAACCCATGAATCAATATTTAACACTGTGGAAAAACATTCCTCTCTGCAGGATGGGCTGTAAAGGCTATAAAGGACTCGCTCCCAGATCTTGCATGCTCTCAGGGCACATCCTTTCACCCCAGCTGCAAACCTGCTTCTCTAGCACTTACAGGCACGTCAAGGTGGCAGAGAATTGCTTAGCCGCTGAATGACTGTTTCTTCTCGTGTACTTGGGAATATATAGCAAGTAATGAAGCCAATATTGTGTGGGATTGACTTCCCAGCTAGGCTTCGAGGATCTCAAATCAGGTTTCTGGAGATCATCATAACAGCAATACCATGGAGGAATCGCTGATGTGTCAGGAGTGAGCGCTGCACCTGCAGCAGCAGCCGGGTCACCCTGCAGAGGATGCAGGGCGGTGGGTGCCAGGGGAGGGCTGCAGGAGTGAACAAGGATGCTGCGTGCCCTCAGCACCAGGGGACAGAAGCACCCCTCAACCCTCCCCCATTCCCAAACTCTCCCCAGCGCAAGCGGCATGGGAAGCAGAGGTGGTGGCTCGCAGGGCAAGCTGCTGGGAGATGCCCGTTGGCAGGCGGTTTGGGGTGCAGGCTGAGCGCGGATGCTGCACCCCTGGTGGGTGCACTGGCTAAGACAGCCCTGTGCCACAGGGTGATGGGTGCCATGGCTGAGCTGGGAGCTGGAAGCTCATGTGGACAGCCTGGACTGGATGAGTCTCAGCAGGTATCTGGGGCTCCTCTTCCGGCTGATGTGTGTCTCTCAAGACCAAACTAGATGCCCAGGCAGTTTTGAAAACACTTCTCTCTGCCAAGAGCCTGCTCTGGCTGCTCCCATGAGCAGAACCCAGGCAGTCCACAGTGCTTTGCTTTGAAGAGGGATGGTGGCAGTTTGGGTTCACTCTCTGCTCACAAGTAGAGGCGTGGGGCTGTGTTTTCATCCCTAAAACATAGAGTAAATATGCTTCAGAAGACGGGTGAGAGACCCTTCTAGGAGGCGGGGGGATGACGGTTGCCTCGTGGCTTTTCTCCAAGAGTTCAGCTGGAGGCAGCAGCATTAGCAGCCATCTTCTGCCCTGGAAAAGGGGTCGTTCCTCCAGCCAACCCGCCATGGGGCTCCCCATCCTCTCTGGGCTGGGCTTTGCAGACTCAGGCACCCCAAGAGCTGTAAGCACCTGGAGCCCTCTCCCAGCAGAGCTTCCTCTCCAGGCATCCCACAGCCAGGCTCACATCCCGCCCCGGCAGCCGCTTTGCTGTGCCGCAGTGGTGCCATGTCACTGCGGGATGCCTGGCAATCCCTGTCACCGGCCTGACACAGATGCACAGGCTTTCTCCAAGAGCTGACGTCCGCGAGGTCTCGAGTCAAGGAGCTGCTGCTGCTGCCAGTGCTGAAGAGCTGGTCCAAGAGGAGTGATGAAGTGGAAGCAGAAACAGCTGGCGCCGGTGCCAGGGACCCGCTGTGCTCGGCGAGTGGCGTGTGAGTCCTGCCAGCCCGACTGAATTTCCTGAGCTGTCAGGTCAGATGGAGAAGTGCCACGTCAGCCTCATCAGGTCACGTCGTGGCGGGAACACAGAGTGTCAGCAGCGGCATGTACCGCTCTCACCAGCTGCAGGGCCCCATGGGCTTTGGGGAGGCCAAAAGAAATGACATCTTGAAGGGAGGCGTCACTGCGGCTTGGCACAGGGAAGTGGGGTTTTCAGCGGGGATGGGTGACAGCTGGGCTTCACACCTGCACGGCTCCACTGGTGTTCTATCACCCATCAGTAAAAGCCAAGATGTGCCTGCTCTCAATGAGTAGCCATGGAGGAGATGACTGGGCCACCACGTCACATAGTGGCTCGTCATGTCAGGTTTGGGAGAAGAAGCCAACTGCGTGGCAGGTGACATATTTTCATAGATGTCCTTTTCACCTGCTTTGGTGCCAAACAGCACCCTGTGACAGCAGGCAGGGAAAAGTGCAGTTATATGGGACGGCAACAGCATTATACCAGCTGGCTCATTCATGGAGCTCTACATGGTCACAGGGCTGGAGATATCGTGGGGGTCAGCAGAGCTGTGGGGTCCGAGACCCCTTCCCGCATTTATACCGCAGTATGTTGCCCATCGCACAAACCGTCCAATACACTTTGCTGTGACTTTTCTTGTCCCCCCACCTCCCCCTGCTGCTAGCAGGTTATTGCAGAACAGCCCCAGAGGACCTGTGACTTGTTCAAGCCTATTTTCCTTTGTGCCAACATTACCCATTAGCGCAAAGGATTCTCCTCCATCACCTTCCCTGGAGCATTTCTGGGGAGTAGGCTGCCCTCTGAGCCATCCTGGTAGGTAGACAGGCCAAATCCTTCCAAAGATGGAGAGGGAGGCCACATTGGGAGTCTCGGAGTGAGCAGGACTGGCAAGACTCTTCCTGATGAAGCCTCACTAATGCATCGTTTGCGGCGCTGATGGGTTTCTCTCTCCAGGAAATATTTCAGCATGGCTCACACATGCCTTTTTTCACTGCTGAGCAAAATTGACAGTTTATGGCCTTTAGGTGACTGACTCCCCCAGCAAGCTCCCTGTGCTTTTCATTTACTTCCAGCTACAGCTGAACTTCCTGCATCAGTTCCTAAGTACCTGACCTCACATTTGTACTATTGAATTTCCTTCCAGGTCTCTCACTCCAGTCTTTAAGGTCACCCAATCGCTTCTGTTTGATATTCCACTGCTGCCATGCATTGGCTTCCTCCTTTGAATCATCAGCAGGTTTTATCAGCAGTCTCCTACCTTTTGTGCAAAGATCATTAGTGGAAATATTAAGCAAAATCAGACCCCAAATGGATATTTGAGAAACTCCATTAGTAGCCTGCCTGCAGCTTAGTGCTTGCTGTTTTAACACTATCCATTGCTGCCTCCCCTCCAGCCATTTCCCATCTTACCCCTGTTCCTTATCATTTCTCCATTAATCCCCATCTTCACCAGTTTAATTAATAATTTCTCATGTGCATTACATCAACTGCTTTACTGAGGTTCAGGGAGATGAGATCTACTTCAATCCTTTTGTCTGGGAAAGCAGACACCTTCTTAAAGAAAGCTATCAAGCCAACCTGCCACAGTATACCTTTGGTAAATCCATGTGGTATTTAATCCCGTTTTCTATTTACTTCCATGCTTTTAATTATAATTTCCTTTAAAATCTATTCTAAAGCCTGGCCTATTGCTCAGGTCAGGTCTCAAGTCGCCTTTTCTCCAGATCCTGTTTTTTCCTCTTTCTGGTCAGCCACCTCTTCAGCCCAGTGAAAGACTCCCGTGGGCACGAGAACTGATGTGGTCTAGAAGAAGGGAATTATTGGAAATGCAGTCTGGGCAAGGGAACCATGAAGCCCACACACCCACCGCAAGTAAACGTCTAAACCTTCCCAGGATGGAGCCTCTTGTCCAGGGGTGGTTCCCCACCACTCACGGTGCAGGTAGCAGGATCTCCATACAGGGGAGCTGGGCAGTTCAGTCTAGGTCAGCACAAGTGCCACGGAGGTGATGGTGCCAGTTAGTGCTGTTGCGTGCGAAGATCATGTATTTGCAGACATGTTTTTGTGCTAGAGGTTTCAGAGGGCACCGGAAGGCTTGGTCCAACAAGCTTGGCATGTTGGACAGAATCAGTCATCAGATGACACCAGAGTAAGGCTGAAAGGACCGACATCATCTCTGCCTCTGATTTCAACACCCAGGGAGAAGAAATTTAAAAAAAAAAAAAAGAATGGATGGACATCCAGGAAAGAGAAAGCACGGACAATTGCAAGGACAGCAGCCAGATGGATCCCTTCTGAGGAAAGCTCAGCCAGGACATCTGCAGAGCTTGGAGAAGAGAGACTGTTAGCAGTATACTGAAACAGGAAACACAAGCAAGGAGGAACCAAGGGCAATTTGTGCAGCACATGACATGGAACAACCACAAAATTACCCTCCCTTCCTGCTGAGACTCCTGGCCTGAACCCCCCTCCAAGCCTCCCACCTGCTGGAAACCGTTTCAGGGATGCACTGGATGCACAGGATTCTTCTCTTTAAAAGTGGGTAACACTGTTCTGCCCCTTTGTGTTGGCATCTCATGAGGCTGTTGAGCCACTTCCATTGTGGGATGCTTTCCTCCTCGTGCACCTCAGGCTGCTTAGTGCACACGTTCACCCGAGCTGCTGGCCCTGCAGGACACTTCTCCTGGCTCAACTCATGTATAAGCCGTGGGACTGCCCCTAATCTTTAACTCAGAAAAATGATCACTGAAAGACATACGATAGCTCTCTATAAATATTTTGGGGAGAAAGAAAGGGAGGGAAGGGTAAACATCAGCACGGCAGCTTATTATTTAAACTATAGGCCAGTGCTGGCACAAGAGCAAATGGGATAAACTATTCATGAATATATTTTGAGTAGAAATTGGAAAAACTGCTGAAGACATCAGAAGATCAGGGTGGCTGTGGAAAAGCCTCCTGAGAGGAGCAGGGAGGGGTTGGCTCAGAGCCTTTTCGCTGTTTAGGAAAGAGAGCCTTTTGGGTTGTGCAGGTCACCCTGCTGCCAGGGACAAGGAGGGAGGGTCCCACACTCTGGGGGTCCACACAGGAGGAGTTACAGCACCTTCTGTTGCTTCCCCATCCCTCTGCCTTTCTCAGGTCCCATTAATGCCCCGGGAGGCTTGTGCTGTGCCTTGCTGTGGGGCTCAAAGCTTTCCTCTGGAGAGGTGGGAAAAGAGTTGTGGGGACCAGCACCTCTGGAATTACCACGTCTGAACTTTGCACTTTCCTTATTTCCTAATCCAGCTCTTGATTTTCTTTGCTTAAGAAAAGGGAAATTTTTCTTTTCTATTAGCAACAACTAGAAACCCCTCTCCACTAAGCTGGGCTCTCTGCTGAATCAGGACAAGCAAAATTATTTTAAATTCCTAATCTCTTTATCAGGAAAGGGTCCCCTGAAATGCAAGTGGGTACAGCAGTGAGAGGCAGAGGTGGTGGGCATTTTGTGAGAGAGGATCGGCACTGGAGCCACCGGCACTGTCATCCAGGATGGAATGGAAATCACTCCCAAGCAGCTATTTGGGTTTGGTACGAGGCAGTATAGTGGTGGTGATGGGTGGGTGAGAAGATAACAGATGTGCCCCATATGACGTGGCATGACCTTGATTCTGAAGGATCCCACGTGATTGGAGGTGGTGCTCACACTACCACTGTGCCCAGACTGAGTGTCCCGCCACAAGGACAGGAATGAGACAGCAGGCCTAGGTCTCTTCCCAAACACAAGTTACCTGACACCATGAGGCACCATGCCATAGACACTGGGGGTGCAAAATCACATCCCTCTAGGCTCATGCCCAAGCTTTGTGTAGAAGACATGTTCCCATCTCTCGTAGGTCCCAGTGTTGAATAAGGGCATCAAATGTCTGCAGCAGCAGCAGCTATAATAAGCCCTTTGCCCAGAAGATGCACTTCAGACTGGAGACCCTCAGAAAGCCCCTTGTCTTCCATCACGCTTGCACCATGCCAGCCCCTGTTCCTCCATTTCCCTCACCCTTCTCCCTGCACTCTCTTGCTCTATTTTCCTGGGAAGCCGACACAGCTGGGATAGACACCAGCTCTTCTACAGCTGGTCGGAGCTTGCTCCTGACCTTCAACTGATGGATCCATGGAGAGATTCCACTGATGCTGCGCCCAGGTCCCAGCAGGTTTGACTCTGAGATTGCCATGCAGGCTACAACCGACAGGTCATCTACCAGCTTCAGAGAACCCTGTCCCGAATTGACAGAAGTGCCTGTGAACCAGAAACAAACTAAAAGACTGTGTTTGTATATATGGGGGATTTTTTCAGCAACATATGTTTAGTAGCAGATGCTTCCTATGGGAATGTGACCAAAGAAGGGACGCCTTTGCCTGACCCTCTTTCCACACTGTGCAGACCCAAGGGGAAAATGAAGAGCAAACATTTGTTTTCAGAGGTTCAGGAAGCTACATTTCCACCCTGACAGCCCCTTCACCCTGCACAGAAAGTTTCTCTGTGTTTGCAAAGATCTATTCTTACCAGCTCCGGTCTATAAACAACTGTGTCCTCTTGCCAGCCCGCATTTATCTAGCAACAAAACTCAGATGCAGATTATATTGTATATAATGAGGTGTAGCCTAGGAATTTTTGGTTAGTTCCCAAAGCAGCCTGAAGCGCTGGAAACATTGCACATCTTTGAACTAGGGAATGAAAGAGTCAAAGGAGTTCATGGAGCTTCCCCAGAGCCTGAATTTTGGACACCTGTCACTAATATGTGCTCTTCAGACACTAAGAATTTGCCAACTATTCCTAAAAAACTTGGAAATACCATGTAACTGGACCAGACCCTGGCTCCTGAAGCCCAGAATCACGGAGAGCTCCAAAGTGGAGGCTACTGGTGGGGAGCTCCCTGGTCCATGAGCACATCTCCATGACTGGGCTGGTGTCCCACTATCCCACATGGATTCTCCTCCATTTCTCCTCCTCCTTGCTGCTATCATGCTTAAATACAGAAGGTGGAGGCATGGTATGGGCCAGTATGTACCAGTAAGGGTGACTGGAGGGGCAGGACAGCGGTGGAAAATTCAGTCTCTCTGTCCAGATCCCACACAGCCTCTTGATCATCTCTGGAGTTTCTCCAGGTGACTTGGTTGCCTCTAGCATTTGCAACCATGTGCTGGGGCTAAACCATGCGCTCTGGGCTAAAGACACGAAACTCCTCTGCAACCTGGTTGGTAAAACGTGTTGGAGCAGCATGTAACCTGTTACAGTCATCAGTCTAGTTCTGCCTTTCCCTGCGAGCGATGCCTGGATCTCCTACCACACACACACGTGCTGTGCCTCACTGGCTGCAGAAGCAAATCTGCTGGAAGGAAAAAAGGGATTCTCTGATTCTGCCTGTGCCGCAGTGGCATCAGCTCCAGGGCAGGGCCTCCAGCACTGAACTGCAGCTGTGAGAAATGCTGAGGTTAGTGCCAAGAACATCTCCTCCCTGGACAAATGGAGCCCAGCTTTTGTCACTTCCCATTTCTCAGCTTTCAAAAACTGGCTGTCCAAGTTTGCAGTGTCCAGCTTCCTCCTGCTGACTTCTTCATGCTCCCCATTGACGACTCCAAGTAACAACCAGGGCTTTCATGCAGCTGAACAAGCAGCTGGTGTCAGCAGGTCTTGTCCCCGCCATCCAGGCACGCCTGTGCACAGCCCTGGCTCTCGGGGATCTTTGCAGCTGGTGCAATTGCCCAGTGTACAAGCAAGCACCAGGAGCAGGGTTTGTCAAACTAAAGGTGTTTCTCCTGAATGTTAAATTACGATGCTGCAGCTTGTCAGCTGAGATCTGGCATTGCTCTTCATGCAGCTAAACCCTGCAGGCATCTGCAGGCAGGAGTGCTGCTGGCAGAGGGGACGGTGTGGGATCACACGAAGCCCCTCCTGCAGAAGCAATTCCTGGGCAGAGCTGCGCATTCTGTGGTCTGGGTGGGTTGGCTCGCTTGGTTTGGTTTTCCTGTGGTAGGTATAAACGGCTGCTTCCCTGGGATAGCTTCATCAGTGCAAGGGGTGTTGCCGGCATAATGTGTCAGTATTTGTGTACCAGCAAGGCGCTCCTCCCATCGAAAATCCCCAATGAGGTTATTATAAAACCAGTAGCTTAACTGTGATGCTAACCTCAGTCAAGTGGCAACAGGCAACTGCCTGCTCGTATAACTTTTTCCGTGTGCCCACGTCTCTCTGGTTTTCGTTAATGAATTATGATCAACCAAAACATATAGCCCTATGGCTTGATATTGCAGCTATTTGCTGCCTGTCCAAAGGGCACAGTTTCACTAAAGTTTCAAGGACAGCAGGGGAAAATGGCTGTGTCTGTGGGGCTGGGGAAGAAAGGACCCTCCTTAACAACAAGAGCAAGCTCCTTCAACCATAGACCCATTTGGCCCAGCACCATGATTCATAGGAAGGATCCCATGGCAGCAACCAGCTCCCAGGAGAGAAAACAGATTTCTCAGTTCAGGTCCTGAAGACAAATTTTGGAAAGAAAACTCCTCTGGGATGACTGTCAAAGTCTATCTGTGACATCTAAGTCCCCTGGCTTACGAACGGCAGCTGAGGAGCCTTGCAGCCCAATGGCTGGAAATAGCAATCCTGCCAGGAGGCAACAGCCATGCCTCGGCGAGGTACAGTGCAAAGGGCTCCCTCTGGCTCCATGCCACTACCTGATCCTCCGTCACAGGAGGCTCCCAGCATGCTCTCACAAGCTCCAGAGGTTTTTGCTCATTCTGCTTTGGCAGATATTGCTAAAACCCATGGTCCACTTGAAGAATTGCAAAGTATGGTCACTGGCAAGAACAAGAGAGGAGTACCTACAGTCCTTACTTCAGGTCTTGTGATTGCAATTAGCACAAATGTGCTTCCATGAGCTATTTTAGACAAAGTCTCCACATGACAATCTGTCAAACTCTGAACACAAAGTCCTCCAAATCACTTAAGCTGATGCCAGCACAGAAACCCTGTATCTGTAGAGTTGCCTGTGATTTAGGTCTGAGATTTTAAGGTGCTCCAGACTCACTTTTCTCTGCTCCTTCCCATCAGCCCAGAATTTCAGTTTCACAGACACCTTTGTCTGTTGCATTCCACACAACTCCCACGTATCTTGGTTTTGCTGGGGTGGTCCCAGGTCTCAGAAGTGGCACAAATGTCTTTAGAGTATCTTACTTGGAAATGCTTTGGCCTTATTCATCTCATCAATCTAAACACTTGATTTTTTAAATATTAGCTGTCAGCAGCTGCTGAAATGTTTGTGTTGGAGGCATAGCCCCCCACAGCTCTGAGATGACAGGAGCGAGCCATTTGGGGTCACAAGCACTCTGGGTCACGAGTGGTGAAGGACGGTGTGTGGAGCTGTGATGTGTTAAATCCAGGTTGGCTTGCTTCTGCAAACTGAACTCTCACTCTTGCTCCGCTTTCCAGAACCTCCAGAGCCACCAGAAACTCCCCAGGCCAAGCAATTTGCCCATCTTCCTGTAGAAGCTGACAATCTCAAGTCCAAAAAACATTCAAAAAGACACGTGCATTTAGAGGGACACCAAAAGGTGCCTTTCTGCCTCAACTCCCCCATAATTTGGAGGCCAGAGTGTTTCTTTTCCCTTCAAACCTGTTCTTTGCTTTACGTCACAGGCTGCAAACCCAGCTTCCCTTGGTCAGGACACCAAAGTTCCTCACTGGCGGGATGAAGCTGTCCCCAGGTGTCCTTCAGACATCACACCATGCAGCTCACTGGGTCCTCCCTGGTTCTTGCAAAGGAGCTGGCAGCAACGGGGCATCAGCTGAGGAGCTCTTTTGGCTTGTAATCAGCCATGCGTGGGTGGAAATTAGGTCTGTGCACGTCTGCAGTGGGGTCTGCCCTGTGAAGACTTTGGATAACCTCGTGGGCAGGGCTGAAAAGTGACTGGCTGCCACAGGGGATTTTAATATCCAAGGAGGCATTTTGGGAAGTCCCACAGCGGTCCAGCAGGGACCATATCACCCCACTCGGGAGCTGCCCATGCTCCCTCAGGCCTGTTGCTCTTGCAAACCTCAGAGAAGGATATCATCAGGCACTCTGGGAAGTGGCTGTCTCTGGCTTCCTTTTCATTTTCAAAATGCTGACAACTACTATTTGTCCCTGGATGGTTTTTTTGCTTTGGGCTTTTCTTTCAGTTCTCGTGAAACTGAATCATTTTGTGACCAGACGGGAACCTGGACCTGCTCTCAGCCTACAAACACAGCAGCAGCTAATACTGCTGCTACAGCTCTTGGCTCCCAGCCTGACCCTGCTGCCCGCGCGTGTCCCTGCTGGGTGTCACCGGTGCTGGAGTGCCTGGAGGTGGGACAGTTTGCTCACGGCAAGAGCGATCACCTGCCACCCAGTTGCTCCCATCGCCCATACGTTGAATTAGCCGTTATGAAATTTGGGGCCATTCCTAGCTCTCCCCCATCTCACCACTCCTTCCCTGCAGCACTGAGGGTGCTGTTTTACCGCACGCTCTGCCTCACCGCCGCCCTGCCCAAGCATCCCCGCACTCTGCATCCCAGCCCTCAGCGCTTCTCACACGTCCGCTCTCATCATCGTTACCCATCAGCTGCCGGCTGCGGCTCCCGGGCGCTTCCCAGGGACACCGATGCGTGCTGTGGCCAAGCTCCCACCCGTGTTGTTCAGCTGCCCAGATCTATGGGAAGACAGTGGGGCCGCTGCCCACATTACCAGTCTTTGCTCTCTGCGCTCAGCACCTGCCCATTTCCTGAGCAGGGCAATGCCTGGCCTTGATGTTTGTGACACTCTGGCCTGGCTCGCTTTGAATTAATAACATTCATTTCACAGTGCCAGGATTTCACTGAACCCTTGTCCTTATTTTTCACATGATTGCCAATCTCTTTTGTTTCACTAGCCGAGTCTAACAATTTCTCTAACTGTCCAAAAGGGCCATTAATCAAATGAGCAGCCCCTGCTCCATGCTGTACGTGAGACACATTCGTGTGTGCAGCCCCATGGAAGTCAGCCTCTCCTTTGCATCACCAAGCTCGAGCTCTGCAGCACGTCCTGCAGTCTCACCACGGGCCTACTCTTCTGCATTGACTTTGGCTGCTGTCCTGGCTGTGGTTCACAGCATGTTACCCTGGACTCCTTGCTGAGATCTGGCTGGGCCACTGTGCCGTGCTCCTCAGGTCCCCAGCTAACGCAGGTGGAAGTCCTGCTGAACCTCCTCACCTGGACCTCTGTTGGGTCCTGACCAACACAGTCATCTGGTCCCAGGCAGCATGCAAGGATCGGTGCCAGCTCTGGATAAGTCATTCCAGGGGAACTTCTGCAGCATCAGAAGGGCTTGGCTGCTCAGCCTAGAATCATCCCCTTGCCTGGTTCATCCCTGTGCCTGGTTCATCTCGCTGCCTAGTTCATCTTCCCTTCTGGTTCATCTCCCCGCCTCTCCATTTGAACTGCAACATGGACCTGAGCCACTATTTCATGGGGACGGTAGCAGCAGTGGGAAGAGAAGGGGGTGCCCTACAGCCATGCCAGGGCATCCTGACTTTGTGCTCCTGTGGGATGCAGAGAGAGTAGGAAGAACAGGACTTGCCATGCCTTCACTGGGCTCTGCATGTGGGCTGTGCTGGATGGTTGCCTGCACTTTTCCAGCCCTCGGGGTTCTGCACAAGGCACTTCTCTGAGCCCCTCATCTCTTAGCAAGTGCCAGGGAGGCCAGGGCATGTTGGCTTCTTTCTGTTTCCACAAAGCCTTGTGGTTCCAGTGAGACATGTTGGGGGTCAGCTCCTCAACCCTCTTTGCCAGCCACGGTTGGGCAGTTTGAGGCTGCGCTTGAAACTATGCCTGAACATCTGAGCCCTCAGCCAAGCTTCTACTTCCAGGCAATTGGCTTTGACCTCTTTGAAGCTGTAGGGCATCTCCCTGTGTCTCCTAGAAAGCCTCTAGACAGAGCTTGAACTCCTTCCAGCCCTCCTACATTTTTTCATATGCTTCAGCTATTTGCTTCCTCTTCATTTAGGTATCAGAGCTCCCACCTTCCTCAGACACGGTGTTTGTACAGCCTCTTCTTTTTGTCACTGGGCCTCCCTGCAAAATGCTTCCTGGAAAGATGAAACTAGGTGCGGGGTCAGTCTAATCTGACCAGGGGTAGGCATCTGTGCCTGGGTTTATCACCCTGAGCTCCTCTTGCAGCAGTTTTGGGGTGTGTGCCAGAGTAGGTTAGACATATCTTGTCTGGCAGTTTATTTTTCTCTGCAGTGAGTGCAAATGAAACAGAAATGAGTGGCCCAGTTGGTGAGATGTACACTACAGACATCTAAAGCCAGGTGAGATGAACTCTGCCCAGGCGTCTGAGCACACTCCTTCCTTTGCACACTCACACCCATACCCACACCCACACTGCATCAGGCAGGGCAGTGTCTTTTTCCAGGAACCACAGCACAATATCAGCACCTGCAGAGGGGAACTCAGCAGCAGTGAATTGATTTTCCTGCAGGGCTTTTAGCTAATAGATGTCCTGCTCTCACCCGCTCTCATCCCACGTGTCCCTTATTCCAGAGGCACTGCCTTGCCTTCCCAAGGCTAAATGTTTTCTCGCTTGCTGGGGAAGATCTGAAAGACTTTGTCTAGTGGCACAATGTAGCAGCTGTGGCACAAAGCCTTAGCTAATAACGTAGGGGAAAAGGGCAACAGTGACCTTGCATAAGACATGAATAATTAAGGCAAGCCAGGCCTGTAGAAGCACAAGGAGAATGACCTGAGTGTAAATATACACACCAGCAAGAGAAGGAGCACGCGTCTGAGAAAGGAGGTGAGCACCACTGTGAATTCATGTCCCATGGCCATGGTTTACCATGGACGTCCTCCTCCACTCGCAGCCTCTTTGATCAGGGACCCACCAACCATGCCAGGATGCAGAAAAGAAAAAATGGGGTGGTAGATGCTGTGGATCTGTCTTCATGTTGGAGGTTGGGCAAAAGCTGTCACAGGCATGGTCCTTGAGTTGCAACTGATCACAGGCTCCAGTGAAGCTCACAGGTTGCTTTCTTCCAGGCAAATTGTAAGAAACAGCTAGATGTTCCTATTTGTCATGTTACATGGAAGCAAGCATGCCAGGAAGCAGCCAATGTCAGGGTGATGGAAGTGTCACACTTCAGGGACTTGGCGTGCAGGGAACTGGAAAGGGCTGGGATCACTTTGTCTGGGGAAGAGATGATGAGTGGGGAAGTGGCTCAAGGTACCTGTCCATTGCAGGTATCATGACATGAACAGACTGTCTGCCTGCTCGCCTTTTCTCAGAGTGAAAAAGAAAGTGCCAGACCATTAAACCAGAAGGCAACCTAATTAAAACCGATAAAAGGAAACGGTTTCATATGTACAGCAAAAGCTTAGCTGGAGGGACTCATGGCCACAAGGCATGCCTAAGGATGTAGATTTAGCAGGGATCAGAAGAGGGTTAGATCTGTAAATGGGTTAGATGAAGTCCCTGGTGGCCACCCTTGGACAGGATCGCACATTTGGCTTAGCCAGGAGATAAGCCTGCATGCTTTGGGCCATAAACCAACCGCTTGTTCACGCTATCAGGCATCTGCAAGGAAAGGGATCCCTGCCTGGGGATATGGCACAACTTTGTCTGGAGGCTGGAGATGAGGCCAGACAACAGCCTGAAGAGGAGATGCAGGCTGCAAGGGTAGCAGTCAAGACTGGGAAAGGAAACGAGAGGGTCACGGAGAAGCGCAGCAAAGCTGGACGGTCCCACTGGTCCCTGAATCTACCAGATGCCTTGTTCCTACTGCAGGATCCCGAGGGCTGCCAGCTCCCTCTTTCTGGGGAAAACTGGTTGTTGGCTGAGATGTGGAGAAAGGAGAACACGAATCTGCTTCTGACTGCAGAAATGAGGAGGGAACAGGCAGCAGGAGCAGGTTTCCAAGTGGGATGTGGCTGTCAGAAGCAGGGGGACTCTGGGCAGGGTGGGAAAAGCTCTGGTGGTGCAGGGATACTCAGCCCTTTCGGAGACAGGCTGATGTGGACAGGAGAATGCAGCTGTGCTTACAAATCTCAAAAACCCCAATAGTTAAATGGGAATGGAACCGCCTCCAGCACAGAAGTCCGCCTGCAGAGGCCGTGCCTTGTAGCTGCCGGTATCAGTGCCCATTTGGCTTGCTGTCTCTGGGAGGAGCCCTGTCACATCCTCATGGACATGTGGCATCATGCAAAACCAGTGCTGCTTACGGATCCCCTGGCAGAGCACAGTCACCAGAGGAGCACTGGTCCCACAGCCCCTCGGGGAGGATGCCCGCAGCAGGCAGCGGTCCCTCCAGCCAGGGGGAGAGCAAAGGGCACCGTCAGCCCCAGCCCAGAGAAAGCTCCACACAGAAAGAGCCGCACCAGTGGCAAATCTATACAAAATCCTTTCTAAATACAAACAGACAGAGCGTTATATGAAAGAGCTTTAAAGAATAGAGAAAGGAACACTAATAACTCTTGGTAGGAGCCATGACCCCAGCGATGAAAGCATCAGTCTGGCTATTTGAATTGTAAGGGTTTTCAAAGAGACTCCGAGTGTGGCGGGGACCCACAGGCATTTCAGAAAAGGGGGAGATGTGAATGGTAAAGTTTGGGCTGCTTTGACACGCCAGCCTCTCCGGCACGGATAAAGGATCCCTTTCTAATCAGCAGTGCTGGGACCCAGCGGAGCACACGCAGAGCCGGGGTTCCCAGGGTACATTATGAACATTGAATTCACACACCAAATAGCAACCAAAAGGAGGGGGAAAAAAAAAGCAGTTCATATAATTAAACTGTGACTGAAGAGAGAAACAGCCTCAGCGCTGGGTGAGCTGGGGAGTGCTGGAGTCAGGCAGCTGGAAAGAGGGAAGGAGGGGGCGAGGGGAGCAATTGTGGTAAAAACCTGGAAAATTCATTTTGAGAAAACTCATTAGAAAGATTGCAGCCCTGTCCTCAGAGGGGCAGAGGAAGAACTATTGTGGAGAGCTATTGTGCTGCTCAGGAAGGACTCGGTGCTGCAATGGCACTAGACTATGGGAGGCGGATGGCAGGGCTCCAGGGCTCTCCGTGCCGGGAGCATTAAGCCCTCTCAGGCCAGCAGCTCCAAGGAGCAGGTGGATTAGGAATTTCCTTGGATGCAGAGCAACCACATGTGGGGGATTTGTCCTATTGAGCCTCTGTGCTGGCCAGGGCTGAGTGCTCCCGATGGCAGAATTGCCTCTTTGCCATCTTTCTTAAAGCTGCCCACCAGTGTGGGGTTTAGTTCTAAGCGAGCAGTTTTACCAGCACCCCAGGGGCACAGGGGCTGAAGGAGTGGCAGAAGCTCTAGGAAAGAACAGGACCCCGAGAGAAGGCAGCTGTCCCAATTTAACCTCCTTGAACCACTGCTTTACCGCAAAATCGAGCTAGTGCTTGTTTTGCTCCCTGTAGACATTTGCCCTTTTTCTTACAGCAAAGCTGTTAGCACTGCTCCAAGCTGCCTGGTCCACCATGCCCAGGGGACACCAACAGCAGACTGGGGGAAATGGAGAGCCCATCACCCCAGACCTCTGCTGTGTATGCTTGGATTTGATAAGCACAACCCCAAAGACTTTGCAAGACTGTCTGTTTTTCCCACCTGGGGCTTCAGGATTAGTTTTTTGTGTGTGTGTGTGAGGTGTCCATGTCCACATCTGTTATAAATGTTACAGTGTGAAGGTATTCAGAAAGGCTATTTGCACAGGGCCAGATGCAACCAGTGTCATGAGGGGTCCCCTTGTTACCTGAGAAATGTTGAGCACCCAGGGTGGCACCTAAGGAGCAAAAGCAGTGGTGGCAGGAGGACAGGACATTTAACTCCCATCTCTAGCAATGCTGTAGGATGCTAGTGTGATGGGGACCTTCCACTTTATCTGTCCCAGTGACCTGTACACAAACAAATCCCCACATCAAGCACTTGCCATATCCTCATCAGTGAAATTAAACTCAGTGCTTAGACCTGACTCCAAGGTATGGATCCCATCGCCTCTGACTTCTCACAGTTTCAAACTGCTTGCAGGTGGGAAGCACAGCTGGCAATAGAGTATGATCTGCCCTGTCTTATTGTGGTGTGGTTTATAGGGGGAATTAACTGGTGAACGGGGTTGTTTTTACTGGCCTGATGATCTCTGCCACGATTTCTCACTGGGGGCAATTCAAAACAGGCTTTATGCCACTATGTGTGCTGGCTCTTTTGTACAGTACCACGAGAAGGAGATATCATGAAAGCACCTGGGCTGGGAGTACGTGTAACTGTCGTTGAGGTTCATTGCAAAACTTTATTGCCAGGAGAAACTGCAGAACAGCTGCCGTTGCTTTGACAACAGCCAAAGCAGACTGGTCCCTAGGTGGGGAGGATGTGAGCTCAGTGTGAGCTGTACAAGTGTGTCTACCAGCACCATCAGCTCTCGTGCACCCGCTGATGGGCCTGCCTTGAAGGCCCAGCATGTGCCTTTCCTTGCCCCAGCAGATGACAAAATCTCTGGCCTTATGAACACCTGCTTTTTCGAGCAAACCATACCTCAGAGGTCCTTTGCTTTCCAGGGTGGTCTAGCTGTCAGCTCAGTCACACAGCGCTGCGTCTGTCAGAAGGTAGAGGTCCACCTAAACCCAGAGCAGATATCTTTGTCTGAGGACTCCTGTCTCCCACCCAGAGTCCCTTGCTAGAGACAAACTGGTGGAAAGAAAGGTAAAAAAATCTCAGCATATGAGCCCATCATTCCTTCATCACCTGGACCAAATAAAAGAACATGTTTGGATGCAGGCAGTAGAGTACATGATATCTGGTGAGCTTTATACCCAGCCATGCATCAGGGTTTCACACCGTGATTTCTTCTGCTTGGCCAGGGATGGGGTGTGCTCTGTGCAGTGCCCATTTGCAGCTCTATTTGCCCACTGTCTCTGTGGAGGAAGACTACGTATTTCAACCTTGGGTTTGGTTTTCAAGTCACTATGGGTGTGGCTGTGCCTAGATCTCAGTTACGGCCGCTCCTCTCTGCTCCAGGACCCTGGCTTTGGTGTCCTTTTTCCCCCACAGAACATTGTCTAACTTTCCTCTGTGTTATGGATATTCTCCAGGACCATTTCCAACATCATGGAAATTCCCATGTCTCACTCCAGGGCAATGCATGTTGAGACAGATCAAGTGGAGACCAAATGGAGACTGAGAAAAAGGCTGCAACATCAGCAGCCTTCAGCTGATGACAACAAACATCACAACTCATGGACAGCCTCATTGGGACAACAGTAGGTATCTCCCCAAAAATAAACTTTTCCTTTTGTAAGGGGCTTTCCAGACCCATACAAAGTCTTCAGCCAGGTCAGATACCTTCAGCCGTTCAGATAAGAAAAGCTGAGGAGCTTGGGATCATGGCTGGAGCAGGAATCATGAGGAGTTTGGGAACATCTCAGCCCATTGGTAGAGATGAGGAAAATTCACCAAGAAGGGTAGGAGAGATTCTGCCTGAAAATTGAGAAGGTGAGGGCAGACGCAGGCATGGAGGGACACAGCTTCTGTGAGCACAGCTGTGCTGCAGAGAAGAGGGGACAAAGTCTGACATGGAGAAGTGTTTTGCTGGCGCTGATTATTCTGCACCATGAGGGAGAGAGGGGTATGCCCCAGGCAGAGGCACCCAAGGCCTGGGGTATTTTCATTCAGTTTTCCTTCCCTGCTGCGCTTGATGCTTCTTCAGCATGAGCAGGGCCTGACACATAAAAATGGGGAAGCAAATCCCAGTCTGCTTGCTTTCAGCCACATTATGAATGGCTACAGGGATTAGTCCTCTCCGGAGTGAGGATGCACTGCTGGGAATGTCATTAAGAACACGCTCATCTGCCTTCAGCGCTGAAGTGGTCATTGCACATGCGGGGGACAGGAGGCAGGAGGGCCTGATATTAACCGCCTGGATTACAATAATGTCATTTACTTTTCCCAGGGGACAAGAGGCAGCTCGGATGACAAATGTGTCGGTGCTTAGTCAGAGCGTTGCTGGATAGGTTACTTGCTAAGTGAGCGAGCAACAGAATGCTGCAGGTTTTCTGGTATCTCAGGGGTCTGGACCACCGACCCCCTCAGAAACCTCTGCTCTGAACTAACTATAAACTGGCAACATCTAGATGTTTTTAAAAAGTGATGATGCGCACAAGGCAGGAGGTTATGCCCAGGCCAGAGAGAAAGGGAAAGGTGATGGAGTGGTAAAGGAAGAGCATCCTGAACCTGGTTTGGGGAGAAAAAAAGGCATTATCCAGGATCAAAGGACTCATCTGATTGAATTTTAGCATGGGCTTGGCTCCATCGGGCACCTACTCAGTCTTGTTGAGTGTACAAATCCCTTGTCCTCAGGTAGGTCGGATAAACTGTCGCCTACTCTTCTCTGCTGACGGGGGAAGCCGAGCGTGACCAGCAGAGCTCTAGCCCGGCATTGTACACAACAAAAGCTGGATGATATCCCATCTTACCCTTGAGCTGACAGGGAGAAAAGGGGATACAGAAATAATACGCATGGGCTGCCTGCCACCCCTGCCACCCAGGCTGCCTGCCAGCCAGGTGCCACAGCTCCTGCAAGCACATTGGAGCCACAGGCTGAATGCCGGCGTCCTCCTGGCACTGCTCCGATGTGGTGCCTGCCCAGGCAGCGTTGTGGACAAAGATGTGCATCACCCTCCACATTGACTCTGGGCCTGGCCAGTTTGCCTGTCACTACAGTTCCCAGTAGTCATTTCAGCACCATCCATGCTGCTCACCATCCAAATATCCATGGAGACAAGACATCACCTTCACCAAGCCTTTCCTGCACAGAAGACAGTGCCCTCTACACTCTGGCAACAGTGTTCCACACATTTTTGACCTCCGGGCTCAATTACTGCAGCTCATTATATCTGGGAATGAAGCCAAGCAGGCTGAGAAAGCTTCCACTGGTGCAAAACGTAGCAGCCTGCGTGCTCAGACGCCTGGGGGCTGTGATCCATCAGCCTGCAGCTCCTGCTTCTTTACTCGTATTCCCAATTAACCCAGCACCCCTGCCAGACTCCAGCCCAGGACCTGAAGTGTCTCACACTTGCTGACACCAGCTTTCTCCCAGCATCGGGCTTCTCAGCTGGCCACGTCTGGGGCAGAAAGGGGAGGTCATGGCAGAAGACAGCCCTTCCCAGGCAGCAGGCATGACATACACCTCTCCTGGTGGACTCTGTGATCTCTCTCACTTGCTCTCTCTTGGTCTGGAGGTCTTTTCCCTGGAGAGGTGGGATTCTCTGGTCTCAGCTTGGGGTCAGACTCCCTGGCAGAAGAAGGGTAAGGTGGCAGGAGCAGAGGGTGGGGCAGCTGTGGGCACAAAGGAGGTGGAAGAGGAAGGCAGGCAAAGCAGCCATGGCTGATGTGTGTCCCTGCCAAGCCATGAATCCTCACAGCTGAAGCAGCCAGATCCCCTGCTCCGGGGTCTCTGTTGACTTGGAAGAGCAGGAGGTGGCACTAATATGCCTGGGCTGCCCTCAGGGATGAGAAGAGTCCAGATTTGCATTTGGACATGCAGGTCCCATGGAGATTGGCAGGAGGAGCTGGGTGATTTCTGTGGAGTTTCACAAATCTGGGTGCCTCCCTGCCTTTGATCTCGTCTTCCCTTTGCCTCTTCCCTTGGTCTCTTCCGACAGGCTCTTCTGCTGCCCTCGCTGGTAAATCAACAAACACTGCAGTGATGCCCGAGCAACAGTGCAATAACGGCATCCCCTTCTCCCCTCTCCCACCCTCTCCTTTCATCGCCCCTCCCCCAGCCTCACTAACTCACTCTCCTGCTAGTTTATGGCCAGAACATTTTGTTTGCAAAGTGCTGTCAGATGCGACATTAAGAGGCGCAGTAAATCAGAGCACAGGGGCCTCTCCAAGCCTCCGCAGATGAAAACCTTTTATCACAATTTGGATCTGTTTGCACTGGTATGAAAATTATGGCTCCAGTTTAGCATCAGCTTCCCATTATTCATGTCCCTGTGAGCAGCGCCTGCTAAATTGGATTGTTTCAAGCCTCCCCGCCCTGCTGGCCCTGAGAGCCCAGCAGATCCTGCCCGGCGTCCCATCCTCACCTGGATGTTCTCTCCTGGCGGGATGAGAGCAGGAGGGAGGTTGCAGCCCACTGTGCATGCTCCTGGCTGGAGGAGGGCTTGGAAGCGAGGAGAAAAGGGATGTCAGAGCAGAGGGAGAGGCCTTTACATCCCATGCTGAAGCAGGCATGGTTCCCACTCCGAGCTGCAGCCTGATCTCTGCTGCTGCCACCCTCTAAGGTGGGAAGTGCAGGTTTCTGCCTGTGGTTCCATGCACATCCCTTCCTCTGCTCCTCTGTGCCCGGGCACTTCTGGTTACTGGTAAGTGTTTGGAAGAGAGAACCAGAGTCATTGGGTTCAGGAAGCAGGGAAGGATGAGGGAGAAAGCTCTAGAAGGGATGTGGATGGAGCCTGGAGGAAAGCAAGTGATTTTCAGCCGCACTTTAGGCCTTGTTATATCATAAGAAATCAGGATGTGCCTCCTCCCCATTGTGTCAAAGAGGTCAGCTGGGGGATTCCTCGGGGCAGAGAGGGACAGTGGCCAGATGTGGGGACAGAGTGGGGCAGGCTAGAAGGGAGGGCCTTGCTCCTTGCTTATGTTGTCCAAGAGCTGCGAGCAGTGTTGAGCCCTGGCAGGTCCCTTGCTTTTACCAAGGGAGGTTGTGGCTCTTCCCAACTGCACCGGAACAAATCTCAGTGTCAGGGACTCTGCCTCTCTCCATCCTGGTGCTGCAAGTGTTGCTGTTTCAGGGTGCACAGTTTAAGACAGGGACTTATTGGGGATTAGTACGTCGTGGCAAGTCATTAGGGGCAACAGATGAACCAAGAGACAAGGTCTGAGAGGGCAGCTCAGAGGAGGGCACCTGCTGATCTAGGCAGTGGTTCTCAAGCTGGCAAGGCATGGGTCTGGTCAACATGTGTCATCCCAAGGAGCCTAGACCAGCACAACCTTTTGGATGTGAGAAGGGGCTCCTCTGAGCTCTCTCCAACATCTGGAAGTGCATCTTGCACCACTATCCTGGCAAACTAGAAAACACCTTGCATGTTGGTTTCCACCAGAAACACTGAGGTTCATGTTAATGAGGCACAAGATTTTCCTCGCAACAAATTGAACTAGAAACCTCCATTGAAAGGTGGTAAGAGGCACTATCGAGCCCTGGTTGGAAGCATTGGGTGTTCCTGCCAAACTTAGCTCGGGCTCCAAGGAAAGAACAATTAAATTTCCCCCTGGACAGCATCAACTAGAACAGTATGCAACCATTTTCCAAGGGGATGAACCCCCTAAAAGAGGCCTGCTGGCAGTTATACCATGTAAGTGGAGTTTGTGATGGTCAGAGAGCACGCAGGATGGAAGAACTGTCCGCGTTCACCTGTGTGCACGTGTGCATGATCTCATGCAAAATCAAGAGCGAGCAGCCACAGAACCAGACGAACAACAAGGTGTGTGGTATCAGGAGGAGGCGAGGAAGAAGAAAAGCTTCTTCCAGGTGGGGTTGGCTAGCCACTCAGATTGGTTTCATGCAGCCGGCAGCTTCCTGCTCGCGTTCATGCTTGCTGGGTTCAGGGACGCAGCCCTGCAGGGTTGTTCTCACTACCTAAGTTGGACCGTGCCTGTGTGTCACCACGCTCTGTCCCTGCGCGCATCAGTTAACGACACCAGAAAACTGCTCAGCCACCGCACAGCGATGTCCGGCTGAATGACAAGCCGATTCTGTGAAGGCAAATCTTGTAAGTACTGCTCAGCCACCTGAGGTCCCGATCACGGGAAGCATTGTACCCAATCCTCACAGACCTCTTTTTTTTACCATTGTGCAAGGCAGTTCGAGCAGCAGCTGCAAAGACCTGATTCTCAAGAAATAGGGAGCTGGTGCAAGGGCTTTCTCATAAGCAGACTTTCTGACACAGCTGGGAACATTTATTTTCTTTTTTTTGCACCTCGCTGCAGAGACCTTGCCGCAATTGTAATTGCACATTTTTTTTAGATAATATGGCCAGATGCTCTCCAAACAAACCTTGAAGTCTGTTGTTGCGAGGCAATAGGTATTTTAATTTTAACTTAATACCAGCGTGACTGCTCAGAATGAGACAATGTCACCGTCCGGCAAATCCCTCAGGGTTTATGTACCACAGACAGATTTGGAGTGAGTTTTGCGGAGCAGGTGACCATCCCAATAAATCTGGGTATTTCTTGCATTATTTTTTTTTATTAACACTCATCCAGTGCTTGGCCCTCAGGCTATCGTCTCATTCCAGTCAAGCCCATGCTAAAGATCCCCATCTTCTGTCAATCTCAGGGGAAGTGAGATGACACTAATAAATATGCTTGCAATGCTGTGAGTCTCTGGTGCTCTCTGTATTCTCCCTTGCTTTGCAGGCTGTTCAGAGCAAGGCTGGCTTTATTTCTCTCTCGTACATCACTGATTTGCTACACTGTCAGAGTTCAACAATAGCAGCAATAATTAACCATTTAATCTGAATCAGACACTCCGTCTTGTTTGCTGTTTCTGTGTATAAGATGGAAAACACTTGCAAAGATCAGATTCTGATGTTCCTCAGTTTAGTGTTAAGTGTCTTGACTCTGCAAAATTGCTTGGAGTCTTTCATTTTGCTCTTTAAGCTCGTTAGTCCAAATTAAAAACAGCATTCATTCTAATTTCAGCTTCTTGAAATCCCTCCAAGATCAGTGCTATTATTCTTTCAAATGCCTTGGGAGCAGAACTAACACCAAAAGACATTCACTTACATTCCTGTTGTCCAAACAGTTTAATAAAAGCCACTAGCTTCAATGTAGTGATCCTGTCATCCACCTTGCCAAAGTGCACGTCGTGCTCCTCCCGAAAGCTTCACTGCCATTTCTGTAATGTCCTCGCTGCTTGCTGCTCATGTTTAAGGCTTTCTCTGTATCGCGTAGATCATAGAATCATAGAATGGTTTGGGTTGGAAGGGACCTTAAAGATCATTTTGTTCCAGCCCCACTGCCCTGGGCAGGGACACCTCCCACCCGACCAGGTTGCTCAAAGCCCCATCCAGCCTGGCCTTGAACGCTTCCAGGTTGAATGCCCTTCTAATTTTATTTACGACCTGTGAATTAATCGGGTGTGCGTGTGGCTTTGTCTTTTCAACGGTTCACGATTTCTGAATTTTCTCGTGTTTGGGTTTAAGTTGAGCTTGTAGAGAGAATGGATTTCTCTTGGTCACTGGACTGCTTGAGCCATCTGTCCTCATGTGGATTGCACCATCAGGAGAGGACTGCAAAGAGCATGGCCAAGCTACTGCTGCACTGCATCTCTGCTCAGACAGCAAAGCAAGGTCTTTAAATCCTGCGTGTGTTGCAAGTCTATGCAAGTCTATGCAACCCCTTCCAACCCTATGATTCTATGATTCTAAGTCTGGGGTCACAAACAGGGTCTCAGAGAAGCTCCAGACTCACATCAGATATGAACGCGGTCTCACATGCAACTCTTTCTCCACCGCAGCAAAGAACTCTCCTTTATCTTACCAGGCATTTATCTCTTTAGTCTTGAAATGGCCC
The DNA here is from genome assembly GCF_963924245.1 of Chroicocephalus ridibundus. Lineage (NCBI taxonomy): Eukaryota > Metazoa > Chordata > Aves > Charadriiformes > Laridae > Chroicocephalus > Chroicocephalus ridibundus. Next base: position 2,521,566 of record NC_086294.1, read on the forward strand.
ATCAAGCCACACACTCGCTAGGTCTTGCAACCCCAGTTTACAGCGGAGGAAGTTAGTGAGTCAGGCAGAGTTTACAGTCTTTTCCTAAGGGATGTTCAGCTTCATTTCATGAACTAATAAAGTTGGGCAATGAGAGAGAAGGAGACGTAGCAGGAGAAAAGCTGCACTGACAAATCAGCCCTTAGCAGGCAGATAGTTTAGAAGAGACTCCCGACAAAGGCTGAGGGGAAATCCAAAGTTCAGTATCTGCTGATGCTGTTCTGGATCAAACTCCCTCATGGGGGGAGCCAGGAGAGCCACAGGGATGTCTTTCCAATCTAAACCATCCTTTCTTCTCTCCACAGAAGCTCGGCAGCCCAGATAAAGGTGCTGATGGTGTCCAGCCTGGGGAACATGCCTGGAGACATTGCAAGTCACCAGTCAGTACACTGCTGGGAGATTTTGCAAGAGTTTCCTGGAGGCCCACACATAGAGCCTGCAGATCCCCCAGCGTGGAGCCCCTCACTGAGAGCAATCCATTGCTCACGGACTTTTCGTACCAGCTCAGCAGGCAGCTGTTCTGTCTCCATCCACAAACTGGTTCTTCACTCCATCCTGCTCTTATTAAAGAGGCATCCCGAAAGCTCATCCGTCGGCTTCCCATCACACTCACCTTATCCTGGAGGAGAGCAGTGAGGGATGTCCTGGGGAGAGGAGCAGATCTAACCAGGGCTCTGCAGCCTTGCACTGCTCTTGAGGAGCTGGAGGAGGAGGCGAGCAGCAGGGAAGATGTCAGAAGGGCATCTGCATTTATTTGCAACTCAGTACAGTCGCACAAGAGGCGTGGGGGTAGGAGGTGAATGGCAGGAAGGTCTTTTGTTCCCCAAGATGCACCAGGGAAGGTAATTTAGAGAGCACTGTCTAAAGTCATGTCTGCCTCCAAGTCTTGTGTAGTCTTTGGAGAGCTCAACAGAAGATGGAAATTATGAGTCTAGGAAGATATAGACGCAGTTAATACCTATTTTACGTGTACAGTCTATAATATGTTGCCACAGTCTTGAAAATGTTGTGACTTGGAAGCCATAAAAGCTAGAAGGAACATGCTAATTGAGAACACAGTCAGGCTATAAATTCGGAGAAGATACCAGGGCTGGCAGGAGAGAGAGCCAGACTCAGGGAAAAGGGAGAGGGAGAAACTCAGCTAAGGAGTCAGAAAGGAAATTAAAGAGAAAGGGGAAAGAGGGCGAAAACGGGACTCCTCGGTTCCCCAAGGCTGGCTTAGCCTCAGGTAACACTCCAGGTTGATACTAGAAAATCAAAGGAATTGATTCAAATGGAAGTGCCATTAGAAGAGAGAGTTTAGAACAAATTGGCAGCATGAATAGGAACTAATTGCCAGAACCAGGGAGATTCACCCAAAAATTGTACGGAAGGAAAAGATGACATTTCCCATCTACTAACTGTAATTCATAACCTATAGCTTAAAATGGTCTCTGTAGCAAAGTAAGGGAAGGTATCAAATGTGTCACTGGGGTTTTTATGTGGGTTTTTTTTAAAGTATTAAATGGGATGCAGAGTCGTAGAGAGCAGTAGGTCAGACTTCTGTGTCAAACAAATAGGTAGAAATTGTAACAAAGAATAGAGGTATTGGGTAAATTAATAAATAGGATATAATAGGAGAAAGTTGCTTCAGTTTCTGTGGAAGGAAATCACGCATCAGAAATCCATTAATGTTCACTGAAGGGATCAATATGTTCACAGGGGTGATCTGGTCAATATAATCTGGTAGGATTTTCAAAATGCTTTTGGGCAATGTCCCTCATCGGAGACTTATAGAGAGATTAACTTGTTACGGGTCAAAAAGGAAATTCCTTTCATGGGTAATTCTCCTGGTTGAAAAATAGGAAAAAAGGGTACGAAAAAATCAGTGGTTTTCATAGGTGGGAGGGAGTTGGCCCATGAAGTCAAATGAGGAGATCGGCTGCGGCGCTTAGTATAGGCATAAAAGGTCCGGGGAGGCAGGGAGCAGCGAGGCTGCAGAACTCACCGACGGCATAAAATTAATTTGGGCAGGCAAACAAAATCTGACTGTGAGGAGCTGCCAAATGTTGTCGTGGGACTGAGTGCCTGGGCCAGAAAATGATCTGATGACATTCGACTTCAGTGGAAAGTAATGTGCATGGGAGACAGAACTGTCTCGCCTGTATATGCAGAGCACAAGGAAGGGACCTTGGAGTTACACCACCTGCTTCCAGCAAAAAGATCACCTTGATCCACAGTGGTGGCAGGAAAATAAAGGCAGTGATGAGAGCTGTCATGAAAGAAATGCAAAGCAAAATACACAACTTTTGTTTGCCGCTTTATAAATTAAAAGAGGAGCCAGCTTTGAAGGGTTGAATGGGGTGGAGAACTCCACACGTGGCATGGGAAAGGCAAGCAGGCAAGCAGCAGCAATTATTTCCCAGAAGTCAGACTTTTAGAGCAAAGATCTAAAATGGTACATAGCATGACCAGGACTGGCCAAGGACTTGGCACATCGGTGAGAGGCAGCATCCCCATGCTCAGCTTGGACCTGCTGCAGGAGGATGCCCTGACGCAGTTGACTGTCTCCAAGAGGGGCACCACCTCTCAGCTTTCAGGAGTTCAACCTGTAATTTGAGTCAGAAAAATATAATCTCATCCATGTCTTGCAAAAACTAGTCTGTCTTCATCACTTTGAAAAGGTTTCCAGCTCCTTCATGGTATCTATCTGGCTTTTGGGAAGGCTTGCAGATATCTTCCCTGCAGATTGAACCCCAAAATTATAAATGGGGGACTGGGAAGGGTGTAACTCTACTCACAGAAAACAGCCCTCTCCTCTCCTTCGGGCCGGTCTGGCAAACCCCAGCAGTTTGTGACTCTTCCAGCATTTTTCGCTGCAGTTGAATTCTCATTTTTAAGAAGAGAGATGATCCCTTCGTGGCTGTAGCTGTGTGTGTGACCAAGCAGGATGCCTGGGAGGGACCCAGCCTCTTGCGCAGAGCCGTTGCTGGTGGCGCTGCCCTGGCTGCAGCAGCGATGCTCAGCCCAGCGCTCCTCATGCTGGGGCTGATGCAATCCTCGCTCCCAGCGCCGAGTGCGTGGAGCAGGCAGGGCGTGCTGGCAGGCTGGAGGGGAAAGCTCCCACGAGAGAGCTGCTCTCGCATAGAGCAGGCGTGAGAACAGAGAAGTGCATCAAGATCACAAGAGCATAAAGTGGCCATGCCGGCTCGGGCCAAAGGTTCATGTAGCCTGGCGGTCAGCCTCCAGTCGGACGTTAGAGGATGTAGAGGGGAAGGGTGTAAGAAACAACAGAGGTTTAGAGAGGTCCTTCTCCTCTCAGCCCTCCCCCAGAATCTCACAAACAGAGTTTTAGGAGCTTTTGGAGCTGGAAAGTTGCACCCAGATCATCATGTCCAGTGCTGCAGCTTTGTCTAATCTCTTTTCAGAGATTTTCTGTTTATGGTTTTGGCCCCCGCCACCTCTCAGGGTAGTGAGTTCCAGGTTTTAATTATGCACTGGATAAATTGGTATGCTCAGGCTGCTGCCTGTCCAGCACACTGGGCCCGGCGCTCTCAATAGCTGTTCCCAGTCCCTTTCTCACGCTCGTCCTCTCTGGTGTCCTCCCTCCCCATGGTCGGTTTAGGCTCCTTTGGTGCCTTTGCCAGGACAAACCATTCACAGGTCCCACCTCCATGGGATGGAGGAGGACGGTGGGAAAGCATCTACAGCTCCTGGTCTGCCGAAGCAGCAGTGATGTTCTCAACTCCTTTCCTAATAATCTGTCGCTGCTGAGCAGATGTTTTGCCCCCTCCTAGGGTGATATTTTGAGAGCACCCTCCACCTTGATCCCTGCGTCTCCTTCCTGACAGCCGTGTGCTGGCTGTGAGCTGGAGAATTGGCCTTCCTCGTATGCCTGGACCTTCAGGGAATCTTTATAGCTGCTTATGGTTTGCCTGTCTCAGCAAACTGTAGTTGAGCACATTGAGTCAGCCCTGTTTCCAGACCGTGAAACCCTGGTGTGAGCCCACTTGGACGCCGCTTTGGAAGCCCCGTGCAGTTGTTTCGCAGTGCTATTTACTTGGCTGTCATATCCTTTGCTTGCACCAAGTGCAAAGTCTGCATTGAACTGCTTTGTGAGCTGACTGTTTTACTGAAGAAAGCGACTATTGCATGCAGCTGTACAACCACCCAGAAACAACCCAGGGCTGGAGTATGCCCAGTGGCAGGGTGAAACTGTGGCACGTACCCTGGGGCAGAGCCTACACCCTTCCTTCTCCTCCTGCTTGCTCAGACCGGATCAGGCCAGATCAGCCGGGGATTGCGTTCCTCTCTGCCCTGTGTTCGGACTACGAGATGCAGTAATAGCTATTGGCAGCATCACTTGCCTGCCTGCCTTTTATTTCCATGCTCTGCTCTCACCAGGGACAGCCTGCAGACCCTCTCCCAGGCTCTCTGAGTGACCCTCCGCTGCTTTCTGCCTCCCTCAGCCCCTGTGCCGCCCAAGCAGCCCCAGCTCTCCCGCTGACCCGTGTGCCCCTTGGCACGGTGGCACCCCCAAGCTGATGGCAGCTCCGCTTTGACTAATATCCTCTCTGGAAAAAAAAAAAACAAACCACAAAACAAAAAAAACCAAGAAGCTTGAGAAATGCCTAGTCCCTATAGCTGCAGGGCATTCGTGTTGCAATAGCATTTTGTTCATGCTAAATTAATCTGCCTGTAAGTTCAGGGCTGTTGGTTTGGGAAAAGTGATGCTCTTGGTCCTCATCCCACTTCCCCTTCCAAACCCTGAGTGCCGTGGGACAGCGGGGTGATGAGATGCCAGGCGTGGGGTGGCTGCAGCCGGAGGGGACCCACTCCACAGCAGTGCTGCCCAGGCAGAGGCATGGCTGATTAACAGGGAATGCCATCAGGGTGGGGGAACGGGGACTCCACACCCGGCATTAACTCTTGTAAGGCAGGGATGCTTCCAGCAACAAGCTGCCTCGCTCACTGACGAGGTCCCTCGAGCACCAGGGAAGGGGCTGAATGCTTGCCAGAGGTCCATGGGGAGGTTGCCGCTCACATGGTTTCCTTCCCGTTTCCAGCCACCAAATTGCATTTACAAGAAGCAAAACATACATTAAATAACTCTCGGATGTCAGAGCAAGCAACTGCTGTGGGGGATGTTCTGGGAGAGAGAAGGAGAAACAGCTGGTCCATCCAGGAACAAAGAGAGGGCAGGTGATGGTGGGGGGCAGGGTGGTGGGTTAGGAAGGGGCTGGGGGTGGCACTGGGGTGGAGGAAGTTGAGAGCAGGGGCAGATGTCCTGGGATGAACGTGTCCTCTGCTGTGATGGGTTGGTGGTGAAGAGCCTGTAGTGTAGGATGCCTCATTGCAAAAGCTTGTACCACAGGCTCCAGTTTAGGGTGCTTTTTACACATGCTGCAGGAAAAAAAAAACGGATGTAAACATTCAGTATCTCAGATTATAAACGCTGTCAGGGCGTGATTGGTCTGGAAGGTCAGCTGGCACCACCGCCGCACCCCAGCAAAGGCTCCGGGGTGGAGGCAGGGGTGGGTGGCTGAGATGCTCTGCACGTGCCCCTGGCCCGTCCTCTGCTCTGGCTCCAAACAGGAAACAACAGTCGTGCCAGAACCGTCCCAGGGGGAAGTGAATCTGACCGGGCTGAACGTACGGACAAATCCCAGCAAATATCTACTAGCTTTCTACAGTGGATAATGACATGTCCTCTGAGTCCTCCAGCAATGATCCCAGGAAAGCCAAGCCTTTGAGAGCTGCGCTGAGCTTGTCCTCGGGTTCCTGCTGTAAATTCCCATGGCGCCATTTATCTGCGCGCGCTTCAGGAAGCAATTGGAGATTCCCACAGGCAGCAGCAGCAGCACTGCTCCACCGCAGCCTGCATCTGTGTCCCGAGGCAGGGGCAGGCCAGGGCAGGGCCCTGGTCACACTGATGTGCAGGAGAGCACCTACGGATTCATTGCTTCCCGCTGCACGCTTGCGCAGACACCGAGCAGGTGAATCCTCCTGCTTCCCCCTTCCTTCCTCGTCATGTTCCGGCAGGCGGTTGTTCCACTCTTGGCCCTCCCAGCAATGCGTTGGGAGCTTTTATTTTTCCCCAGGTGGCTTTTGTGTTTCGTTCCTGTTTGATACTCTTTATTGGGAGCTACGCAGGCAAGCGCAGCATCTGGATTTCCACCTCTGCAACACCTAGGGGGTTTGAGGGGAAGGGAGGGTAGAGCCCGCACGAGGAAAGCTGCGTGGAGGTGAACAGGCTCCCTGCCTGGAGTGCTGCATTTTCTCGGGAGGGTTTGCCATTGTTTAAGAGAAAATTCAAAAAGTAATATTCTCAGCAAAGCAGAGGGAGAGGCCCCTGGAGGCAGTTCAGCAGCAGAGAGGGAGCCTTGCGGATCTGCGTGAGTGAGAGCATGCGAGGGAGGAGCAGGAGAAACAAAGAGGGAGGATGAGATAGAGAGGAACACGTGAAAGAGGTGCCTGGGATGGGACCACGACAGGAAGGTGGGGTCTGAAGTGCCATCCATGGCTTCGGTCTGGGTGTGCTCTGCCAGGCTGCAAGCAGGCTCTATGGGGTAGACCAGCATCCTGACTGTGGGAGGGGGACATGCCCTGCAGTGCTGGAGCACCTCACGGTGCCTTGTTCTTCCTCCTCAGCCACCCTTTGCGGGCTGAGCAGGACAAACGGGGTGGCTGTCATGATCTGCTCGACATTTTCCCACACCACATATAGCCCCATCCAGGGCACCAGCAGCACTTGCTGTTTGTGTCTGCTCCCGGCCCCCTGCAAAGGTCCTTCCTGCACGATCAGCTCCCGGTCCTTTGACTGCTTGTGGAATGGCATCTGCTCGGGGTGCCTCGAGGGCGAGCTGCTCACCTGTGCTTCCAGGGCTTGATTCCTGCAGGCATCTGGAGCGCAGGGAAACAAGTAGCAGTATGGTTCACAGCCCCGTGCCAAGACACATCCCCCTCCACCAGCGCCGCCGGTGTCCAAGGGAAGGGGCTGCTCAGCAGGCGTCCCAAGACGCAAGGCGAGGGATAGGAAGGAGGGAGGGGTGTCTTCCTGCACAGACCCTTCCTCTGGCCCTCGGCTATTGTGCTGCTTCCTTCCTCCTCCCCGAGGGCTGCAAAGGAGCTGGGCTTTATCAGGGCACTGAATTGGACCAGGTAATCCAGGCCACAGCTGCTTCCTGCTTTGCCTGGGACGTCACTCCATGAACATGAGGGAAGGAGATGAATAAGACACTCTGCTGCTGAGAAACCCCGGCAAGGAACAGCATGTGATTTCACTCCCCCACACCAGCCAGAGCACAAATCCTCCTTTCTGGGGCTTCCTGCTGCCTCTCTCCCATCCTGCTCACATCAGTTATCCCAAACAGGGAGCAGTCGGCTAAAACCCTGCTAATAGACTTCAGCAGGAGCACAGTGCTGGGTCTAATTAACCGCCTGACGGCTCCTCTGTATTGGACACGCACGAGCCTCTCACGCACAAGGTGTACGATGCGCTTCCCCCGCCTGCCTGGGGCTGCCTCCTCCTAGGGCTGCCCACCCGCACTGCTGCCGTTTACAGCGCCGGAGGAAGGGTGGGTTGGTGACCCCATGTCTGGGAGGGATGGACAGATTCAGGAGCAAGTAGAAGCTGTACCAAGGTTCGGGAGAGGGCAGGTGCCTGCGGCTGGTAGCTGGTTAAGTGTGGGAGTTTAGCCTTGGTCTCCACTGAGGAGGTGACCCAAAAATGAGATTTCTGGGGTTTGTGTAGTCCCATGCACCAGGCCAGGACCATCAAGAGGGAAGGGGAGCCAAAAGCCAGAGTTGTCTGCAACATTGACACTGTTTGCACAGGGCCCCCAGATGATCAAAGCAGGCTGGAGGCTTAGGGCAGGCGGCAGGACAGGGGCTGGCTGCAGCATCCCTCCCGTGAGCCTTCTCATCCAGGCTCTGCACACAGACATGAGCAGAGGAAAAAGGAAGATCCCCAGCACAAGGAAAACCAGAACACAGCGTGTTAGCTTGGCTAAAAATAATCTCTGGGTGTAGCACTGGGTTGGCTTCATCCAAAGGACCAAACTGCCAGAAGAACAGGGGTGCAAGCCCCCATTGCGCACCCCCAGGCAGGGGAAGGACAGGAGGAGCAGGGAACCAAAACCTCCAGCTGCAGCAGCACCTCCAGGCTCCCAGCAGTGATGGTGGGACATGCCTGTGGGCTGATGGGTTTTTATCCCCACCAGAGCTGCCTACAACCATCCCCTCTGGTAAGCTAGAAGAAAGCTATTGCTTTCTGGTGGGCTCGTGAAAGAGCCAGGCTGCCTCCCGGGTTATGAAGGAATAGCAGTTATTAGGAAGGAATAGCAGGAATAACAATTTTATTGCATAAAAAAACATTCACCTTCCAAAAACCCAGCCACTATCCAGCATCGGAATGAAAACAGATTCTTTCAAAATGGTTCCAAAAGAAGTGACATACCCCAAATAGTTCAGGAGCCAGGTCAGTCCTCCAGGCCATGGAAGAGTTAAGTTTGTGGCCCATCTGGCCCAGTACCCAGTCACAGGGCAGTGAAGTCCCTCTTGCAGACCCTCCTACTGCTGTGATTCTGTTTTGTAGAGATAAATAAGCCCTTGCTGGGTTAGAGAGGGACAGACAATCCCCAACAGGAGTTGAAATGCCATCTCCATGTTTCAGCTGATAGCCCAGGCCACCAACATGGTATTCTTCCAGGATCCTCCTTTCCCAACGACAGTATCCACCCTCAATCTGAAAAACGCATGTCCGCGCTAACAGTTTTTACAGAAATTCTTGGGAGAAAAACTTGCCAAGTCAGATTAAGCACAAAACACAATGACCATCTTGGGAATTGTCTGTGCAACACATGGCAGGAGCCAGAAGGGTCAGGGGAAATCATACTGACCTCGGTTTATACCCTCCACAAAGCACCTGGGCTAGGTGGGCCTCTGGTCTGAGCTGCTTTAACCATTCCTGCATCCTCCTGTGAAAATTTCCTGAGCAGCGTCTACGAGAATCCTGTGTGTATCCACCTATGGGCTCAGTTTTGGTGAACTGGGTTTTTTGCCGATGTGAAACAGTTGCACTGAAAGCTCCTCGCATGTGTATGGGGGGGTGTGCGTCCAGCTTCACGTAGCTCTCCTGCTCCTGCGTGGGTTTTTGCTCTGGTTGCCTGCATGCCACGCAACTGTTCTTCCACAAAGCAGGGTTAGGCTGCACGGGCCAGGATTGTGGTGGTGGTTTTCTACCCATATTAATACAGTACCCTCCACGTTTCTCTGCCTATACAGCACAGGACATCAAATTGCACTGCTGAATGCTTTCTGCAGTAGACTTTTTGGGGAGGATTACACTGAACCCCTGCCTTCTTTCTGACCTAGCCCTTCCTTGCACTGCCAGCCAGAAGCACCCTGAGGAGCAGGCTGTGTGGTACAGGCTGAGATCTCACTCCATCATAAAGCTCGGAAGCTTTCCAAGAGCCACACTGAATGCCCGTTTTCTCCAGCACCCCGTGGAAGACGCGCTGCTCCAGGTTTCTGGTCAGTGCTCGTTCATGTAGCGATCACATGGCCCCGCTGGCACGCAGCAGCCCTTCATCGTGGGGGGCCAGCGATGCTTCTGCAGGGCGGGCGGTGGCCGGTGTCGGCGCAGCATGCCAGGCTGGGGTCCTGCTCCTCCCGCCAGCCCCAGGGCCCGTTTGCATGCTGTTTATTTTTATCCCATGCCTGGTGGATCGGTGCACGGGTTCAGTGCTGTCAGATGATTTTCCACCAGTTCCTTCACGCAGCAATTTTTTTTTTTTTTTTTTTTTTTTTGTAATCTCTGAAACAGGCGAACACCTCCCTCTGTAATTGAACATCTGTAGGCTATAGATGTGGTTGCTAGTTTGTTCTCAGGGAGGGATGCAATTGGACTTTAATGGATTATATTGTCTGCTGCAGGACCGTTCACTGCTACGGTCGCTCACGCAGAGGCTCTTCCAGCTGCCCGCAGCCCGGCACCTCACTGCTGCTCCGGGGATGTGTCCAGCTGGCCAGGCGAGGATGAGATCCTGGAGGTGTGCAGGGCTGCATGTCAGCATCTCCGCTATGTCTGAGCTAGGGTACATGGTTTCCTGTCTTGGACTTGTTGGCAATCAACGGTGTATTTAAGTGTCATTGTTTTTTCAAGGATGCTATTTTGTTCGGGGGTCAGGTTTCCGGGTCAGTTTCCTTTTGGGAAGGTTGGGCTTCACATCCCTTTGTCTGGTTACATTCTTCCTAGAAGGACTGAGGGAGTTGGTGCAATGTATTTAATTTTTTTTTTTTTCTTCTCCATTCCATGTTCTCTGACTCTGTTTTTCTACTGGACTATTGATCTGCAGCCCTGCGGGGTGTTGGGGTAGCATATGGGAGTCCCTGCGCTGTGTGTTGGAAAGAGCACTTGCTTTTCCCCAGCTGTGGCTGTACCGAAGCAATTGTTTTCCATTCTCGCTCTTGTTTTGGGTTCCTTCCTACCCTATTGCCATGGGCTAAAGAATTGCTTTGCCACCCTTGTGAAACTTTTGTGGCCGTGTTAATATTGTTTGAAGTATTGCCATAATGTTTGTTTAAAAACATATTAATTAGGTTTTCAGTAATTGGGGTTTTCAGGGCTCTCTCACATTGTTCTGCCGGTATAATTTGTTCTATTGATCTTCCTCGAGATATAACTCAGAGCCAATCTGCAGCGAGGCTGCGGCGTGCAGCTCGCTGTTGCTGTTCAGTGTGATTTGTTTACGCACCGGGCTGGTGGCCCGTGGTCTGATGAGCATGGCCGTGTCCTGACTCTCAGCCCATTCCCATCATCACAAAGCAAATCCATCCCGGCAGCTGATCACTTTTTCCACCTCCCCAGTCCTGGTGAGACGCATGGCTGCCTTCGTGCAGGGTCCAGGGATGTGGCTGGTGATGGCCGCGGGCACCCGGGGTGTCTCTGAGGAGCACTGCTGTTGGCTCGTGCTCGCGTCGGCTTCGCTACCGCAGACCCAGAGACACTGTGGCTGTGTCTCCTGCTGCAGCGCGGCTCAGCGATGGGTTTCCATGGTAACCCTCAGGCTCGTTCCCCGACTCCAGGTTTTTCAAAAGCGAAAATTTTCGTTTCCATCAAAAGAGCCTTTCTGCCAGGAGACCCAGCACCACCTCCCCCAGCCAGCACCGAGGCTGCCAGCTAATGAGCCCAGCCTGGGGAACCGGGTGCCTGCAGCCTGTCCTCCAGGAAGCTATTTCCACTGGCAATCTGCCCCTGTCCTGCAATGGATGTCCTCACCCCTAGCCTGCCCCGAGCGGGCACTGTGCTGCAGAATTGAGCTCCCTCGCTGTGGGACTGGGTTCATTGCGAGCCCCTCGCTCTCTCCATGGTCAAAGAGATGCTTTCCCCAGCATCTTCCCTTGCTTGTTCCCCGCTCCTTGCCCATGTGTCCCTCTTTAGCGGGACCGGGGTGGGATGATGGTGCAGCCCACAGCTGCCTCACCGCCACTGCTGGCGGCATCATCTGGCTCCTTGCATCCCTCCCTGTGCATCTTCGCCGCCGTCCCAGCGCACCTGGCAGTTGTGTGAAATCGGGTAGAGACATGACCATTTTTCTGCCAGCAGACACAATACATTCCCAAACAATAGTCATTGCACAACTCATCCCTACATTTAACAGAATTTTACAAGCAGAATAAATCTCAGGGCTGCTATAAATCTTGTCGGTGAGATAAGGAATGTGCATCCAGAGCCTCGTGTCGAGTAAATCCTGCCCAGCTCCAGGACACATGAGGAGCATCCTGTATTTCACACCTGCTTTGGAACCCAACAGGAGATTTATGAGATTCAGAAATGAAACCACCACGCTTTGCAGACTCCGTGTTCCCCACCCTGCACCAGGGCACTCCTGATTGTCAGGCGGTTAGAAAATGAGATTTCCCAGACCAGCTGGCAAGGTTTACTGGACTCTGCAGGGTAGGGATGGGAGAAAACTCCCTGGTTTTCACAACTTCTGGGGCAATACTGCCACATTTGCATTCTGCAGCAAGAGTTCCAGCAAAATCTGAGTGGACAGGTCTGCTTCATATGGTCCCATGTCTCCATGGTGTCCTTAGAGATTCTCTTTGTGATGCCCAGTCTCACCATGGCAGTTGCTCTGGACCCAGGGTTTTCTGGCGGATGACTGGGACCACCAGGACTTTTGTCATGCGAGCTGCTGTGTGAAGCCATTAGTTCATCTTTCTGCCTTGTCTCATTAGTGAAACATCTAGGAGTGTCCTCTCCTAAGTGGCCACCAATACATCACAGAGTCAACTGCACAGCGGGGGAGACGTCTGGAAAAGAAAATGCTCCTTCCCACAGACTAACAATTGTACTAACCAAAAAAAAAAAAAACAAAAACCAAAAAACAAAGGAGCTGCACTCCATGGCATGAGATGTAGAAGTGTTTTGAGCTCCTCACCTCGTCATCTTTGCCATGGTGTCCCTGAAGCTGTGGGTCCCAGCCTGCAGTCCCAAGGGAGCAGCAATATGGGCAGGCCAGGAAAGGTTTTGTGGGACAATCCTGGGAGCTGCTACCCCCTGCCTAAGAAAATGCATTGCAGGCATGCCCCATCTGAGGTTTGCAATTCCAACAATGCTGTGGTTTGGTCTGCGGCTGAGAAGACATTCTAATTTCCTAATTTTTCCAGCCCAGTATCTCCCCTTTGGATAGAGTAAATGACTGGAAATTTAGGCGCTTCCACAAATCATCTTACTGGTGAAGACCTGAGCTGACCCACATGCTCGGTATGCTTGTAGGTAAACTTGGGAAATACGCGTGGAGAATGGTGGTGGTGGATGGAGAGGGATGGAGAGGGAGCAGAGAGGTGTCTGGAGGGCAGGGACAGTGCTCTGCTGCCCCAGTTTTGCTCCTCTGATGTTTCAGCTGCTGTAAGGGAAAGGAGGTAGGAGAAAAGACTGAGTGACTGGCAAGGAAGATGGACAAGAGAAAGCAACTGAATCCAGGAGGCTCTGGGAAGCTGAAGAAAGGGTGGGAGACACCTCACTGATCCCAGAGGCATGACCAGCGTTTCTTATTCAGGTTGGACATGGGTAAGAATCAGATGCCTGTGCAGAGCCTGAAACAACAGTCCCACCAGCACTGGGCTGAGCCATGGTGTGGGAAGACTTCTCCCAGTGCAAGCCCTAGGGGAAGGGAGGGTGATTCCACGCACATACGTGCACTATCACACGCATGTACCTGCGGGTGCAAAAAGCAGTGGGAAGGGTAGAGGTGCCAGGTGTATCGGCTGGGAAAAAAGCTCGAGGCAAGTCCCCTCTGCTTAGGGACATGCGATTCAGAGCGTTTTTTTGGAATAGGATTGCAACCAAGAAATATGACTTTCTAATCCATTCTCTCCCTAACAAAAATAAGACTTGGTGAGCTGCTCAGGTCAGGAGAAAGCACTAATCTCCACAGTATCCCTGCACTTAGGTCTGGAAGACCTGGACTGCCTGGTAGCAGCTGGAAGTGCCCCAGTTGTCTGCAGCAGTGGGAAGGCAAAAGCCCAGTGAATGGGATAAAGCTGCAGCGGTGAAAAGAGAAGACCCTGTGGGGTCCTGATCCTCTCATGCAGCTACCTGGGAGCTGGGCAGTGGGCATGGACGTGGGCTGAGCTTCTCTTCCCAGTTTGGAGGAAACTAGGTGTTGATGTGGGTTAACCCAGAGCACTGCAGTGCTCCTGTGGAGCTTGTGCCTCCCATGGTGTAGGATGGGGTGATGTCCCACAACTTCTTATGCTAGTGGAGTGGTTGGGGTTGCCAGGAACACCTGAAAGTCAACCACAGGAGGCCCAAACACACAGAAACATTGCTGTGTAGAGCTGTGGCGGGGTGTGGGCCATACGACTTGGAGCATCCCTCTGCCTGGGCTGTGGCTGGAGAGCAGTGACTGAGCTGGAGATGGGATGTGGTGGTGCTTCTCCTCCCCACCACAGAGCTGTGGTTCCTCCTGAGCTTGTCCTGAAGGGGCAGCGATAATTTTCTCTGCTTTTTACTGCAGAAACCTGACCCTGACAGACACTGAATCCAGGCGAGAGGCTCCAGGGTCTTATTTCAAACCGTCTTCTCCACCTTTTGCTGCCTCCACTATCTGATGCCATGCAAATGTTCCCAGGCTCCATGACTCCTTTGCCTTTCTCAGTCGCATCTCTGATTTCCATGGTGCATCAGAAAAGAAGCGTCTGGCTTTCCTGACTTCCCTGCTGTGTGTTCATTTCAACCTGTGAAGGGGAAGTGCAAAGTGTGCAGAGAACACGGGTAGATTATAAATTCCCACAGGTTCAAGGGCAGCTGGGATGGAAAAGAAGTCCACAGAGGGCTACTAACAACACAGTAATGGTGCCCAGGAAGTCCCTGAGCTACAGATTGTGGGAGGAGGCGGGTTATTAGAGGGGAACATCGTGTGTGCTTGCCTGGTCCTTTTTCCTCTTCCCTGGCATCTACTCTGGGCTCTGTTGGAGTCAGGCACTGTGACAACAGCCCTCTGGTGTCACCCAGCCTGTCCTGTGTCCGGCTCAGCAGCACCAAAGAAGGGAGATCCCAAAAACGTCTTGTGCTGATGAAGCGTGAGGATATGCATCATCCCCAAACCACGTCTGCCAAGAAAATGACCATTTCCAGCTGCACAAGACACAGGACCCAGCACCTACCAGTGCCATTCATCAGGAACTGCTTAAATAGTCCTCCCCCTTCTGTCCCTTCTCCCTGCTTACCTCAGCTGCCAGCCAGTAGTGCCAGCAGATTTATGGGGAACAGTCACTAAAATAACTGGGTTTCGAATGATTTTTTTATTTTATTTTATTTTTTTTTACCCCAGGTCAATGCAGAGAGATGATCGGTCCATCTAGAGAAGGCCCGAAGGCACGTGTTGCTGCTGACGCTGCCTTTATGCACTCAGAGCACTGACAGCCTGATAGGACATTCTGGTGTTGCCACTTCCCTAAAACAAATTTTGTTTGAACTGAACCACATTTCTTTCTGAGGAAAAAAAAGTTAAGATGCCAGTAAATGGAAATCACCACAGCCCTGGCGCATGGTGGTTAGTTGTCCTCTAGACCTCTGCATCTATTCTGAATTTGCCAATGTACTACTTCTGGCTCTGGATCTCTTTCTGCTTTGGTTCCTAGACCAATAATCAGAGTTTTATTCCCCAGCAAGCTATTGCAGACTGATCAAGTCACCTTTTCACCTCCTTTATTTTCAAACTGATCATCCAAATTCAGCATTTATCTGCGTGCACTTCAGCTACACTCTCTTCATAGGGTGAAGCTGTGACGAGCAGCAAGGGGTTGGTTGGGGGAGCTCGGCAGTGCTGCCGTTGTGATAGAAGAGGGACCGTTACCATTTTGGCAGTGGTGCATGGCCTGGATGCAGGCAGTACATCCAGCTAAGATGCCCAGGACACGTGCAGGGTGGGCAGCGGTGACTCCTCTGAAGGCCTCCTGGCAGCAAGGCAAGAACGAGTCTGGTGGTCCACGTGGTGCACAATGAAGGTGAGGGTCTTGCAGTGGTGCAGTTTGACCCAGGCCTGTGTTTTGCCTTTACAAAATGTGGGATTTGGCAGCGGTGTGCATGGGCTCCGTTCCCAGAGCATTTTGTAAGGGCAGATGGCTTGGAGGCAGGAGGCAAAAGTGTCAGCACACGCTCGATGGAGAGATGGTTGCGGGGGGAAGCAAAGCTGGAGGAGGTTTCAGGGCAGAGATGAGCTCCCGTTGCATCTGCCACTGGAATCCCCTCCTGCCCTCCTACACACCCTGCAGTGCTGACCTTTTCTTGCTCTTAGACTTGTCAACATGACCCGTTAACTGAACTAGGAATGATTTCCCGCTGATATATGAAAGGTTCTTGGGAATGTCAATTTTTCTCCCTTGTTTATTTCTTGTTTTTTGCCCAGCAATTAACTGAATTTCAATGAGTCCTTCCATTTAGCAGGAGCTGTGCGCTGCTGGTTCACCTGCCAGTGCCAATTTGACCTGGATTATGTTTGAATACATGATCATATTTCTGTTAAATTTGCAATAGCAAACAACGCGCTATTTATTCCAACTTCACCCTGGCTACACGTTGGCTGTAAAAGGGCAGGCAAGACGGGATATGGCAGGAAGTTTGCTAGGAAAAAGCAAATTCCACCGAATGCTTTGAACAGCTGAACCATCAGAGCGAGTTTGCACTGGATCAGGGCTCTGTCAGCAGCAGCGCCCTTGGCCCACAGTTGGGCACTGACATCAGATGTGCCATCTTACCAAGCCGTCTTACGTCAACAGCAAAATCTGAACTGTCCAACTTCCTAGATGCTGTTACACTGCAACATACGTACCACCAAAAGGTCTTCTCCGTGCTCCAGGTGCAGTGAAATTGCAGTTTGTTGGCTTTGTTGTAGAGCCTAGGCATGAACAAAATTGTCAAACAGATGTCAGAATTGGGAAAAGGCCCTTAGTCCAAAAGCATCCAACTCTCCTTTCCCACAGAGGGGTCTCCAAACTCTGACCTGCAAGGAGGACGTCCACCTTCCCAATAGCTCTGCTCTGGCAGAGCTCCAGGACAGAGAATCATCCCTCACTACCTGAGAGATCCTAAACAACTTTCTGAAAGTTCTGGCTATCTGCAGACATCCCAGGAACTGCATAAAGCTTTTGAAATTCCCCGTGTGGATCTCACCTCCCCTCACACCTTCACACATTGCACCACTCTGCTTGGTCTGACTCCCCCGAAAGCAGGTGCCAGGACATCCCCGGAGAGATAAGAGAGGCTGAGTCCTCCATCTCCACCCTCCCAACAGCTGCACACTGGTAGGCTTCCTTTCTGATAGAATCCCCAGTGTGTGTCTCTCACCTTCCCCCACGCTGGGGAACAGGCAATCAGCTCTGACAGAGGGTGCTTGTAGCTGACGGAGATGTCTTGGAGAAGGGAGGAACACTACCACTCCACAGGCAATTCCTGAGAGGGGATAATTTAGGTGTGGGGGGGCTGTTACTGACCACTGGTACTTTGGAAAACCTGACAGCCTGGGCAGTGCTGGGGCTGGGAGCCCAGTTAAGCACTTTTAGCAGAGACCCAACCAGAGAAGCCAATCCCCTTGGACAGAGAAAGACCAAGCCCACCCTCCAGCTGCAGGGATGGCAGCAGGACCATCAGGGTTTTCCAAAGCGCAGTGCCAGGCCAAGGGCAGTGGTCCAGCAGGCGAGGGACCCGATACACAGCCTGGCTGCTGAGAAGAGCAGGGAGCAGATGCCTAGCTGGGCTGGAGACATGGACAAGAGACCCAGGGGACACCATGGAGTGGTGGCTGGAAACCACTGAAAGCTGCTAGACTGAGAATAAGCCTAGAAGAAAGCATGAAGCCCCCCTGGATGGTGGGCAGGGCAAGGCTTCTTTACGATCTTTTTTATTTTTATTCTCACTCTAGCAAAACAGAATTCTCACCATTTTTTATAGTTCTCTTGAGTTCTGCTAAAAGCTGGCTTTTAAATGCTTCAGGCACTTCCCCCTCAAATCTCTGGCCATCTTGGGGCCCCGCCTGCTCTACTGTGCAAACACGGGGTCTCAGGGCAGACACCCCAGCCTGGGGCATACCATGGCATGGGTCAGGACCCAGGGATTTTCTTTCCAGACAAGTCTGTCAGCTGGCAATGATACATCATTCCTCCTTACTTTCTAATTCCTCCTCTGATGGATGCAGCCAGCCCTTCTCCAAACCTGACATTTATAGCACCAGTTTTCTCTGGGTATAAATATAACCTGAATGCGTTGGAGTAGCAGGAAAATCGTTTAAATGTTCCCTTTGACAGCAAGTTTGAAGATTGCTGACACTAAAACCACTTACTTATATTGTTCTGTATCATCCTGCACTCAGCCTTCAATCACCCTCATTACAGGTGTGTCAGGCTCTTTGCACGGGGCTGCATGCATGAGCTCACCCCCTCCCGCCCGCTGCCCAGCCCGTGACACCTCCTACAAGCCCAGAGACCCTCATATTCCCACCTAAAGCAAAGAGCAGGCATAACAGCCACACAAATGGAGGAGTACGCATGCATACGCCTAAGGCATCGCACGTGCCGAAGTCGCGGGGTGAGCAGGCACACATATGCGTAAGACTAAGGTAAGAGGTATGGATAAGACGTGCGCACAGAAACACTCCCCAGTGTGCTTTCTCAGACACCTTTACCCTCTCTTAGTGCAAACTAGGGAGGCCAGCAGCTCTGGCTGGTTTTGGTACCAAAGTCCTCAGCTACATCCAGCCTCCATCATTCAGGCAGTGGCACTACCGGCACATGTATGTGATAGAAAGGTTCAAATTCGGATTCAATGTTCCTAACATGCAGATAGAGGATTTACAGGTCCTGATGTGGTTCAGCATCCCTTGGCCTGTCTCTGACGTCTGACTGGATACCCACCATGGGGTCTTGTAGGAGCGTAGGAAAGGTGAAAGGCCCATCACGCAGGCATGAGAGCACCTGGGAATGGTGAAAAATCAGACACAGGCTCATTTCTCCCCAGCACTGGCAGCTGCAGGTGATCACTGGCACACGATGAGCAGCACTGCTCGCAGCAGGGAGGGTGCTGCTGTGCTGAGGAGATGGCCACCATGCCTGCTTCTGACCCAGGAGACCACGTCCACGTGGACATGTGCAGATCCTTCATGGGATGCAAGCACACCCCTGTCACCAAGCTGCCAGTGAGGTCCCCTGTAAGATGCCTTACCCTTGCCATGACAGAAATGAAAGCGGAACAGCTCGCTCCACTGGGATATTAAAACAGCCCTCAGGCAACTGGTCTCTAGGAGGAGGTTCCTCCACTGCTCCCTCTCCCAGAGCCTATCACTGCATGAGGTGGGGAGGACGGCAGACGCTGAAGAAGGAGCAGATAACTAACAGGCACCGTGGCAGGTAGTAACACATTACACTGACGCGCTAGCTCCTGCAGACATGAGCCGGTGATGAGACAAGTACAATGCTTTAAAAGCTGGGTAGAGAGAGATGAGCCCTCAGGCACTGTGTATTCTTGTGACTGAGACAAAAGCCAGCCAGGGTATGATATGCAACAGGAATGTGAAGATCTTAAAAAAGATGAGGATAAATGCATTTCCCTGCTGATCCACAATGGCTTTCTGGGCCAAATGAATAGGACGGCGGCTCTCCTAAGGCTCAAGAAGGAGCAGTGCTGAAGGATCTCAACCAGAGCTGTCCAGAGGTGTGAAATACAAGAGCAAAAACACTGCAGGAAAAGCAGTTCTGAAAGATACAGACATTAAAGAAAGAGATTGTGATGAAAAGGAGTGCCAAACGCATGGTGACACAGCAAAGGAGATAAGCATTTTGTGGAAAGTTTGCAGCAAACTGCTCTGCAATTAAGTCTCCTTAGGACCAGATAGGTCAGGCTGGGCTCCTCTTTCAGGTGTTTTTATGCTAGCGGTACCCTGAAGAAACGTATTTTCCCCTTCTGAGTCCCAAGATGATGGAAATGGATGTAGTTTTGCTCAGGTGAGCTCCCAACTGCGGGTGCAGCTGGTACACGGGCTCCACCAGCAGTGACCTGCATGGAGGACTGCTGGGGTGACGTCCTTGGGCTGATGGAGCTGCAGTACAGTCGGGCACTGGTTCCCAAGGAGGAGATCACTCAACACGTGCCCTTGTCTCTGGTGACGCCAGGTGATGTTCTCTCCTGTAAACATAAGGAGAGATGACATATGCTTTGCTTTCTGCTTGGCTGGCTCTAAAGCTCGCTGTGGTTAATCCTCTGCTGAGGTGACACACTGCGCATTATGGGCCAGAATCAGAGGTGACATGGATGGTGGTGTAAGTGACATGTTGGTGAGTCGGGGTAAGTGAGTGGAAGGTGGTGCAAAGCTCAGTGTTGCTGAGATGTCAGCAGGCAGAGAGAGGCTGAGAGCAGGACACCCAACCACCTGGAGACAGGGAGAAGAAAAGGCAGCACATACTGAGACTCTTGCCCAGCAAATGCCCAACAAGATCCAGCACCGGTTCCCTGATGGGGTGTGAAATAAGTGGGGTGCTAGCACGCACTGCAGATCACGTCCTTGAGGAGGAAGGTCAGAGGAACCCCAACATTTAAAATGGCAAGCTGAGATCCCGCGGAGAGCTCTCAGGCTGCAGCCTCCACAAGGAAGGAGTGAGGAAGGCTGGTCTGGCGATTCCTTGGTGCCAGCAGCCCTTCTCCCCTGCCCCTCCATATGCCAGGTCCTACCACAACGCTGCCACAAAAAATGGCCATTCAGCAAGGTTGTGGCAGCCCTTGTCAGCCGGCCCCACTGAGGGCTCTTGGTTATTGACCCTGGCTTCAGCGGTTTCTCCTTACTCACGGTCTTTCAGACAAATCTGTCATATTGGTTTAAAACCAGCCAGACTTTGTGTTGTGGTTCTCTTGAACTAAAAAAATAAAAATCTTGTAAGCTACATAACCTTACGGAGGAGACTTCACCCAGCCCCTTGTTAGCATTCCTAGGCTATTCTGCATGAAAGCAGTATTCTCTCTAATAACATTTGTGTACTAATGTCTAGCCATGCTGCTCCTGGGCATTACCTTTTACGGTATTTTCCTTTCTTTATGGCAGCTCACACTAAACGCTGCTGTAACCCATATTCTGGTCTCCCCATGCATAATTCCCCATCCACAACCATAAAAATTCCCATCTTCTTTTTTACACAAAGATGCTTCCTCCGCTCAAGCTTCATACATGTTGCCACGGCATCCCCTCTAAGCTCTCCACAGAGCAGTGGCACCACGCAGGGAAAATCCAGATATTGCTTACTTTTCTCTATGGGAGGCAGAGCTGTGCCACCTCCACCCAGCACACTCGGCACCATCCTGGACATTATTTTGCTCTGCTTTTCTCAAACAGACTTGCAGAGCAGGTTCTGGCAAAAGCACTTTCTTCCAGGCTTGAGAAGGTCTCTACCACCTCCAGAGAGACATCTCTGTCTTCTTGCTCTTCTGCGGGGCTGCTGCTGCCTCTGCACTCAGGCTGGACCCGCTGTGCTCAGAGGGGGCAATATCTTGGTGGTAGTCCATCTTGGTAGGGAAGTCCACCTTGGTGGTAACTAGAGTAGGATGCAAGGATGCAAGAAGGAGAATCTGACAACAGCCTGGGTGACCCGAATGCTTTCAGGTACCTGTCTAGGCTTAGAGGGTAATATTCTCCCCATAAAACTCAAGGGCTGAGATCTTCCTCCTGCCTCAGGAGGGACACCCCAGTGAGCCACCAGGACAGGAGCAGGTTGGGGATGGGCAGAAAG
Organism: Chroicocephalus ridibundus; assembly: GCF_963924245.1. Lineage (NCBI taxonomy): Eukaryota > Metazoa > Chordata > Aves > Charadriiformes > Laridae > Chroicocephalus > Chroicocephalus ridibundus. The sequence goes on from NC_086294.1 coordinate 2,542,863, forward strand.
CCCAGCATACTCAGGGTCACTAGCAGGGATGAAGAACTTGGCATCATGGGGCTCTGCAGCTCCTGGAGAAGGAGGGCTCATCATTCCCAGGGCATTCGGGAAGCTGCACAACACTGTCCTTGCGTGTTGTGTGTGCCCATCCCAGATCCACCTGATCTTGGGATGAAGGAGGAAAGCCCCAGGCCGGGTGGAGGCACCTGCGAATCCAGGACCCTCTATGCATCAGAGGCTCCCTGCCCTCCACATGGGGCTGTCCCGCTGGTTTGCTCTGTCATTTGGTGGTCCTGCTGATTGCAGGTGTCTCCTCGCCCTGTCCCTCTGTCTGAGCTCATCCACACTCAAACCACAATGTACGGGCCCCTCTCCTGCCCCAGCAGAGCTGCTCCAGGGGCTACTCTGTGGGCCAAGCAAAGGCATGCAGGAGCCTCCAGCTCCAAGGCATGGCTGCATCCTCACTGCCGGGACATGCCAGCTCTTCCAGGACCAAGCTGTCACTGAGCTGCTGCATGTTTTTCAGGGGTGCAGGACACCAGAAGCCACCAGCTCAGGGAAATGAATGCATCCAGCTTCCCTTCCTCTCCCCTGGGACCATCACATCACCTCTGTTCCCCGCCTGCGCTCAGGCTCCTTCACGATGCTGCGGGAGATAAAAGCCACGTGAGAGCCTGACTGGGGCTTTGAGGCACAGGGAAAAGGGGGGGGGTAGTTTTATTGCTAGATTAATAATTCAACAGGACAAAATGAAATTCACGGCACTGAGAATTTGAGAGATTTGTACAGAGCTGAAGTTGCCCACTTTTTGCCCGACAAGTGGCTGCTCCCACCACACAGCTACCAGACCTTTTTCCTCCTCCCCGCCTCATTCCTCCAAGCCCCCTCCTTTCCAATTTCCCCTCCCCCTCCTCTCAGAGGCAGACCCTCCCCACGGCAGCAGGCATTTCCCACAACCAGCCAAGCATTTCCCAGCCTCCAGCTTTGGGAGGACCTGGATGCTGCTGCTCCCGAGGTGTGGCATCCTGGCCAAGGCAGATTTGGCACTGAGAAGGGGACAATTCGCAGCCAAGATGACTTACCTGGATTGAATTAATCAAACCCAGCAGCAGTAACTTTCTCAGCTCACTGACAGCGGGGCTGAATGCGTGTGTACGAGCACAGGCCACACGCAGGAGATTGGCACAACTCTCTGATAATAAATTGTGCAGAGAACAGCAAGAAAGGGAAGAAATCCTGACTTTGATGTGCAGGCGTACACGCTATCTTCCATCTCCAGCGCAGCACGCATCCCAGAGTGGCCCTCGCCAGCCTGCTCCGTGCTCCGCGCAGATGAGGATGGATATTGCAAATGCGGAGAAAATTGATTGTGCTGGAAATGCGTGCAAGGTGCATATTGGGTGGAAAATTGGGGGGACTCGCTCTCATCAGGAACTCTTTGATTCATTGCCATGGCTCTTGAGCGAAAGCCCGGGTGCCACTGACAACGTGGGCTGAAAATGTGGCTTAAGCAGAGGCAGAGAAAATAGGAAGGGGGTCCCAACTCTTTATCATGGTAGAGGAAGAAAACTCATTTAGAAATGAGAAATGGGAATATTATTCGCTAGTTAATGGTTAAGTTGTTAATTAGCAGTGTTAAGGCATGGAACCCAGTGCCACAGGTACTACCCAAGGCAGATCTGACCTAAAAAGCCAGGCCAGAGGGCTACCAAGGTTGCAAAATTCAGCTCCCAGCAGACAGTGTCAGCTCACGTCTTTCCTGGATGAATGATGGCTTATCAAGAGAGAAATTTGGTTTCTTAATCCCACTTCTCTTAGGAGGAGGCAGCTTGGGAGCTCACTGCTCCAGTGCTAGGAAGACGCTACCAATTTCCAGCTGGGATTTCACGGTCCCTTCACCCCTGTTCAGTGCCATATCAATATTCTCCTTAAATGGCATTGAGGTTTATTTTCCTTAAGTTACAAACAGCAGTTGAATTCCTGCTTAGCCGCTCTGAAATATTGCTGTGAAAATCAAGGATATGAGCCGACTTATCAGGAGAGAAAAATACCAGAAGGGCTAATGCCTGGCTCAGGCGCCGCACAGCCACGGAATAACAGAATTTCCCCTGCAAGGCAGGAGCCTGGGGCGGCATCAGACCTTGGGAGACTGTGGGCATTACCAGGAAAGCACAACTTCCAGGCAAGCGAAGGAAAGGCCATGCAAGCATCTTCCAAGAGCAACCTGCAGGTTTTTCCAGCCCTGGGCAAGCTGTCCAGTCTTAGGAAGAAGTTCTGCAAAGATGCTGGGTTCTCCACGCTGCTGCGTTCTCCACCGCACCTAAGCGGTATCTGTGGGGTTTTGCTTTCGGCAACCTGGACGCTTAGTTGCTTTGGTCTGAGGACAATTTATACCGCCTCATGCAACACAAAGGTGAGGAAGTTTGAGCAGTGAGTACAGTAAAACCCCTTTCCAGGGCGCACACCCACCAGGATGCTCCTGACGCATCTTTCTTTAGCTGGAGGAGGTCGCGTCAGAAAATTTTATAGTAGGATTGTGTGCTTGCATGTGCAGCCACATAATGCAACAGAGATTTAAGAATACAGTATCACACAGAGCAGGAGCCCTATACATTATTCATCATCAAGGTAACACTAACAAGATGAGAACATTTAGTTGTTAAATGTTGGAAAGTAGGGGGGAAAAAAAGGCCATTCCCTTGTAAAGAACTTGGTAACTGTGTCCTACAAACCCCTTTTACACCCAGCTCAAGTTGCCACACAGTTGCGTGTCGCTATTAAGATGAAGCCAAAGCAGGATTTGAGAGAAGGTTGTGTGTGGGGCTGGCCCCTTGCTGTCCCCATGGGAAGAACCAGCAAGCCCCCCGTCTGTAGTTAGGGGAAGACAAGGTGGGATTCACACGTCCTCAGCACCCAGCCCTGCCCCAGGGGGATTCCTCCCAGCCCAAGGGAGGCGAAGGCAGTGGAGCCCTGGATATTCCTCTTTCAGCCGCCCAAAGGCAGGTGGATCACAGCCCGGCTTCCTGAGGCACCAACCGTTCCCTCTGTGCCTCTGTTTCCCCATTGCATGACTGCCAACAATGACTGTAGCCTCCTGTGAGTTTTTCCTAATTTGGCAAAATTTCAGCGTGTCACTGATTCATTTGATGGAATCAAACCAGAAGATACTTTTGAGCCAGCTGCCAGGTCACTCCTTTGCTTCTCCTGAACCCCGCGTTTCCAGCTGGGGAGTCCCCCAGCTGGGGACCTCTGTGTCCATGGGTCCAGACCGGTGTGACAGGCACAACGTCGCAGGGACATCTATCCCAGCACTGTCAAAGTCTACAGCAACACAACAGTCAACAAGACATATGCCCTCAGGCAGACCTCAAATATTAAATTCCCCAGTGTAGCGGAGTTCCCAGCTTTAATAATTATACTTACCCAGTTCAGCAAAGGCCCTTGAAATCTTCTGATGGAAAGTGCATAATTTAAGTGCAAGGTACTTGTATTGTTGTTAGTGGTTAGTGGTTAGATCTGTGCCAGGTCTGCTCTCCTTTAACATCTTCATTTGATCTGAAAGAGGGAGGGTAAAGAGCATGTTAATTAAATTTGCAGAGGATATGAAATGGGAAGGTGCTGCAAATCCTGGTGAGGACAAAGAGCTAAAAGATAATGCACTGGGAAAGAAGGGTCAGGCATAGGAAGGAAATAGCCAAATGAAATTCATTCTGAACAAATGCAAAGTAATCCAGCTGGGGAAATATAATTTAACACCATGGAGACTGGGAGAGAGACATTTGGAAAGCAGTAATACCGAGCGGCCTGAGGGACAGCAAATTACATTGGGATTTGCGATACATTATGGTGGGCTGCAGAACAGGAGGATGTATATAGACAGCTTTCAGGCTCTTCTGACTAGGCGGAAAGGTGGGTTTTCTGTTTTCCTGCTTGGGCTGCCATTGTATGTTACACCACCTTTGCGTGCTGAGCATCTGGGGGCCAAAAAGTCCCATCCCCTGAGTAAAACTAGGGCTGTTTGCGTTCGAGGCAATCCAGGGCCAGCAGATCACAGGAGATCCACAAGAGCACCCAGAGTCCCCAATGTTCCCTTGCCCACTGCATGCCCATGTCTGCAGCACCATGCTGAGATCAGGCTACAGAGCTGGGGGAACACCAGAGACAAGCGTCAGCTCTGTGCCAGGAGCGTCTCTTGACACCCTGTACGAGTAGATGGGCTAAGCACCGGGCTGGCATCCAAACCTCCTGAGCACAGCGCAGAAGGCAGCTCCTCAGCCACATAACCGTGCCCTGGAAGCCCACACCACCGTCTCTCGCTCTGGAGCCACAGCATCAACACCTCCGGCATCACCTGCCAGCGAAGTCTGCCGCAAACACCTCCACTTTACCTGCCACCTCCTTCTCCATCACCTCCTACCCTGTCACCGTGGCACCTATGTCCCTGGCACTGTCTTCCCTGTCATCGCAGCACCAACACCAAGCATCATCATCTCATCAGCTCTGGGCATATCCTAACTTGGCCCCAGCTGCTCCTGGGGCATCATCCACGATGGAATGATGGCATTGCACTGTCCCCATGGCAGCATGGCCACCCCGAGGGCCTGTCCCCTGTCCCTCTGGGACACCATCTACCTAGGCCATATTCCACATCCTTCTCAAGGGTGTGAACATCACACATCAAGAGTGGACACTCCTCCTGCTTCCTGGCGTCTCATCGGCCCTGCAGGACCCCGCTTGCTCCCATCATGCCCAGGCAGCCGTGCAGAGCAGACAGCTCCATTTAAGCCGCGCAGCAAGTTTCCAAGAAATCATGCTGTCTTCAAAGCGAGGTTGGCATGAATATTTCAGTGCAGCTGCTTGGCCCCGGGTACCGCACTGTGTCTCTGGGAACAGTCGCTACAGGGTCATCCTTGCACAGGGTCACCAGTTCCCGTGGCCGATGCCAGCATCAGGGGGACTGTGACCGATGCCAGAATCAGGGGGACTGTATGCTGTGCTACATGCAGCGCGCAATCCAGCCTTTCCCTTCTTCCCTGGCCCCACACTGCATCCCTGCCCGTGATGGGGTAACACCCGGGTCCTTGCTCCTGCCCTCCCCTCCGCACAGGGGACCCAGGAGCTCCTGCTCCCAGCCCACGCTGAGCCCCAGGGAGATGCCCGGCTCCTTCCTTCGCTCCCCTGCACATGAGAGGGCCCGGGGCTGCGCATGGCCTGTCACTCTTATTCCGTAGACATGTCCCTTTGCCAAAGTCGCAGCTTGGCAGCTCGGCTGCAGCCCATCTCCGTCCCCATCCCCCTGCCCACAGCTCCCAGCTCCCATTCATCACCCTTCGCTTCATGCGCTCGTGTCGTGTGTGTTGTGTCGTCCCCCCCCGCGTTTCTTCCCCAGCTCATCACGGCTGGGCTGGCCGTGGCCTTGGGGGGGCCGCGCTGCCTGCCGGCTCCTGCCCGCGTTAGAAGAGGCAGCTCGTGAGCGGATCCACACGTCTGCGGGGACGCGGGGAGCGGACGGAGGGGGCCAGGCGGCAAGACTTGGAGGGGGGGAACCAATGCACCGTTCATTAGCCTCACTCTGCCTGTCCTAATTGCCTGTTCAGGCTGAAACAATTGTGTTAGAGGCTGCTCTGCCTAATTATTATTGTTCTTCTAAAAATAATGGGGGAAGGGGAAAGAGAAGAGGGGAAGGGAAGAGGAGGGAGGGAGGGAAAAAGGGGAAAGGGGAAGGCACGAGGAGCGGAGGAAAGGGGATACAGCAGCTTGCAGGCTAAAAGTGACTTGTTTAATGACGGCGAGCTCCGAGGCTGGTAGGGAATAAACAGGTTTGAAATTGGTTAGCCCCCACCCCTCCTCCCGCCTCCCCCCTTCTCCCGCTCGCTCTCACTGTGTTTATTTCCTAGTGATCAGAGGGAGAATAAAAGCCCATCTAGTGTAATAGAGGGAGAGGATTTAATCTGTGTGCCTGGGACTTCAGTAAACTGCAAACATCGATCCAAGCCAGTGGGGAAAGAAAAGAAATTTACAGACCAATAAAAGTATATTAAAAAACTTCCCCTGCCCTTTCGCCTGGGCGGGGGTGATGCCAGGGGGCTGCCGGGGGCTGCAGCCAGAGAAAGAAGCCCATGCATGTGGCATCTACCCACCCAGGGGGCTGCTGGCGTCCCCAGGGGGGTTGGCGAGTGGCCCCGGGTTCTCCCTACACTTGCCCCGGGGGTGCTGCGGGGCCAGAGGGCTGAGAAGCGGAGGGTCTGGCAGCCAGTCTGACACTTAAGGAATTAGCTCTGCATCATTTGGAGTTTTCTGCTCTACTAATTTTCGGCCGGCTCCTCATTTGCGTCTTTTTTCCCCACGTTTTAAAGGGGCAGCATCCCGGATTCCCAGCACCTCCTGGGACCTCAGCGGCGGAGCTTGACCCCGCTGCTTGCAGGCTCCCAGCCTCTGCTGCCAAAAAATGGTGAATTTTGCCCTTTTCTCCAGCATCCGCTTCCCTTCCTCGGGCTCTGTGTTATGTTTCCTTCCCTTGCTGGCATTTGCACAGCACCGGGACCCTCCTGCTGGGCAGCATCTCACCTTCTGCAGCATCCCCGAGCCCAAAATCTCCTGGGGAGACTTCAGTCGCCAGGCTCAGCAAACAAATCCACCCAGCTCCGACTTTGCCCTTTGGTGTTTGCTTTTGACTAACATTTGAGGTCTCGTCTGCGCTGGCCTGTCGGTTGATGAAAACGAAATTTCAGTCGTCTGTTGACTGACGGTGCACTTTAGACTTTCACGGTGGGGAGAAGGAGGGAATATTTGATCAGAGGTTTGCATTCGCCACGCAGGGCTCGCCGTGCTGGGGAGAGGGTGGGCTAAAATCCTGTCCTGGGCTGGGAGACAGGGAAAACAGGGTGCATTTACACCTATTACTCAACCTGATGTGGACAGCCTTTATCATTGTGTGGAGCAGCCTGTCCGCCTGTGGCGGGGTTCAGAGATAAGAGCGTCCCAAATCCCTTCAGGACGTCTCTGCTCGCAGGAGGTGGCTGGTGGGGTGGCATCCAGTCCCCTCTAGTACCAGCTATAGCTGCCACAGCACAGCAGTCCTGGCTTCAACCCCCTATGCTGGCTCCAGCCTTTATTCTGATTTAATGCTCAGTGAAGGGAAGGGACCGTTCCCAGCTCCCCTGAAGACAATGTCTCAGCCCGTTGTGGGGACAGTGGCACACTTGGGACAGCACAGATGACAGAGCCCGGGAGTGGCAGGAGCCTGCCTGGCAGCGGGAAGAGGCTCCACACAAGACAGATGGATCCAGAGGCTGTCTGACCTTTATATTTTTGCCTTTCCGCCATGAGAGCAAGCCGAGGACACAACGTTCGAACAAGTCCTATCATTTTCTTTCCCTTACCCAGCAGAACCCAACAATGATCATCCCATTAATGGTTACCGGCCAAGCTAACAAAGGAAATCAATTAAATAAAAAAAAAAAAAAAAAGAATCCAAGCCAAAACCCAGTCCTAGCTGTTATCCCACATGAGGAGAAGTACCAGAAATTCCCCACAGTCGGCTCGGGGCTTTGCAGCTCACTATTGATTCTGCATTGATAGCCTCCAGCCACTGCTGCGATGGGCTGGCAGACAAACAATCCCGGCTCAGCCCATGTTTCTGGATATCCCAGGCTCCTCAAAACTGGTGGGGACGCTTAACCATTGCCAAAAAAACCCCGTCGCCAGCACTGAGCCTTTCTGCTATGGCACTCCTCTGTTTACAAGAGGGTGGTTGCACAGCGGGCTATCCAAACATCCCACCACTCAGCTGTGCTGTAAGGACCCCTTCATCGCAGCCCTGATGTCCCCTTTAAATCCTGACCTTAATGCTACGTGTCCCCAAACTTTAGCACTGAAGTGCCCCTTTTCGGCTGAGCCCTGAGGGCAGCTGCCTGCTGCCCCCTCCCTCTCTCCTGTGGACTTGCATGGATGCTTTGTGCTCCTGGGTGGATTTGAACCCCCTAGACCATGTCCTGGGCATCACCCTCCCCTTCTCTCATGCCCATTCACACATCCCTTCACCCCCAAAGATACCTTCTCCCCACAGCGCTGCCAACCCCTCCCGCCCCACCACTGGTGCCCTTGTGCCTCCGATCCACCGAGTCCTTACCAGCTCCCCAAACCCTCCCCTGCAATGGCCCGGGAGAGCCTCCGCTGCACACAAACAGGGGGTATGAGCCATTCCTGCTCCCACACAGGCAACATAAGCACTTCCCCTCCCACCCACACAGATCTCCGCATCACAGAAACGCCTCTCTCCCGCACAAGTGCCTCTCTCTCCCACGCACACACAATACCACCTTCCCGTCAGCATCCCCTCCAGTCCTGCTCCCCCTCCGATGCCCGTGAGGTTGCTTTGCAAAAACACCATGGCCCTGGCAATACAACTGGAGCCACTATGAATATTCCCAGCAAACTTTCCTTGGTGTGAAAGTTGCAATTCCTGCAGTACTCTCCATGCACAGACTTGTTCCCTCCTGCAGGCTGTGCCAACCCTGCTGTGCCATCCCTCCGCAGGGGAATGTCACCAGGGCAAGCATCTGCCCCATAGAAGAGGGAAAGAGATTTCCCCCAAGGCGAGATACAGTGTTCCCTTTCAGTGTAGCAAATGGTCTTTTATTAACCACTTAAGGCATGTTTCTAAGCCATTGTTCTGCCTGTCTGCATGTGCTGGTCATAGCCACGGGGCAGCTCTCCACTCCTGCTGGAGCAGCAGGCAGCTGGCTCCAGGTTTCCCCATCCCCTCCGTGTGTGGGGACCACACGCCACAGTGGATGGAGGGGCTGTTAGTCCTCCTCCGCTGCTCCAACTCCTCCAGCAGTGCCTGGTTTGGAGATTCCCAAGAATGACCAGTGAGATGCCCTCCTGTGCCTCCTCATCCGGCTATGGGAGTTGCTGGTATTTGGGTAAAGGGGGGACAAAATTCTCCCATCAGAAGTGGCTGTGAAGGCAATGCCATTGCCAATGGGTATGTCATTGCTGACAGCGCCTGGGGACATACCGTGACCTGCTCTGTCCTCATGTTCCTCCTGAGAATCCACTTCTGGGATCAAGCTCCGCAGCTCTGCACAGGCACAGGTCCCTCCCAGCAGCCAGACGCAAGCCGGGGGTGAACACCCTGGACTCTGCTCTGACTCTCCCAACAAGGCAAATGAGGTGTTCACCCCAGAACAGAGCCCAGCTGGACCTACAACATCTCGGGGTGGCTGATGGGGCTATGACTGGGGTGAAATGGGAGAAGCACTGTGGGTGGGTGCACTCTGGGAGTGCAGCAGCTGTAGGAGCATCAGGGGGTGAGGGAACAAAGAGGGCATCATCCCCAGTTAGAATAGAAGGTTTCTGGTAAGGACGCTAAATAATAAGAGCTCTGGCCTTGAAGAGAGATGACTAAAGAGGGATATGATTAGAGTTTTGTAAAGCCATGACTAGCACAGGGAAAGTGATTACCGAGTGATTATTCACGACTTCTCATTATGTACGAACAAAATGAAATTATCCTGCAAATCGTTTAAAACAAACAAAAGGAAGTACCTTCTCCTATGGTGCGTTATCACATTGAGAAACTCATTGCCATCAGATGCGTTCAGAAATCCAGGGAGGGCAGCTCTGCCTACAGCTATCAAACACGGTTCTCTGGATTAGCCATCAGTGTGGGAAACCTGAAGCAGCTGGGCTGAGATGGCCAGAGGAAGGACAACCCCAATTTCTCACATTCTTCCCTAATCGCCCACTCCTGGCCACTGCCCGTCCACAGAAACCTTTGCTCTGAGTCCATAGGGCCTTCCCCGTGGTCACTGGTGTATCTCTGTACGCACAGGTCGTGAAGCATGCAACAGAAACCAAACGGAGTGGGACGTGGCTAGGAGCAACTCTCAAGATCGCAGAAGTGACAGTAATCAAGATGTTAAGTGACAAACACCGGACTGTGAAACTCGGCAGCTTGTTTGCGGAGGGTCAGCACGGATGAAAGTAGCTGCTTGGCAGAGGGCAGTGGGCTGCCACTCACAGCCACCTCGGAGAGCCAGGGCTGGAGGAGCTTCCAGCAGGTGAAAGGAAAAGGGCTTCGGAGAGGGAGAAGGATGGGTGGACAGAAAGTGCTCCTCTCTCAGGTGCTTGCTCTGGTGACATTCGAGTTAATGTAGACCCAGGGTAGGTAGGAGGAGCAGGCACAAGGAGCAGCAGATTTAAAGGAGGAGCAATGAGAGATGCCCAGCAACACACTTGGTGCTCAAAGTTAAGTGACATAGGAGATAAACACATGTTTAAAAGAAGCGGGTTGAGAAGACAGCTAGGAAAGAACAAGGAGGAACCCGAGCAGGTAGAGGCAGAGGTACCATCATTAACATCAGCTAAAGAGCTGGTAAAATAAAAGCTGCAGACAAAGAGGATCTCTTAACCCTGTGTCCCAATGATACATGCTAAGGAATATATGCAATCTAGTTTCCAGGGATATGAGCATCACCTCGGCTTTGCAGTAAGCTGTGGAAACTGTTCTGCAGACTGAGGATGCAACCACAAGTATGGCTTTGCAGTGTGAACAAGGAGATATGTGTTTTGCAGGAAAAAAGCAGAACCTTTGTATCCTTCTCCCACGCACAACACTTCTGTTGTGGTGGCATAATCCAGAGACGGAGTGACCCAAAAGGACGTGAAAATGGGTCAGAAGATTGCTTTTTGTTTGAAGCCAGCCTGGAGTATGTTGTGGTGCTTTGTGTCCTCCAGAGATACCTGCAGTAAGTACTGATGGCTTTGACAGCAACCTCCACCACTTCTTTCTTGAGGGTTCAGTTATGGGCTACAGACAACTGTAGTGCTCTGGCTCCAGAAACAGCAGAGGTAGATCTTTGAATTTCTTCAGATTAATTTAGATGCTTAGCACATTTAAAATTATTTTGCCTTTCCAAGTTTAAATAAAAAAAATCAAGATTTTTGGCATTATGAGCCACACCATGGTGCTCACCAGCTTCATAAATTCCTTTAGCCCGGGTGATTTTCCAAAGATTCAATCCAGCTTATTTCACTTAGGATTTGAAGAGAGTGTTGGCCTTTAACTGCATGTTTGAAACCTTTGAATTGATCGATTGATTGATCTGGGGGAATCTTTCAACAAACTGGGTGCCCTAACTGATGCTCACCTTGCTAGGGCGCTAAGTGCTCCCTGGAGGAGGCAAGTCCCTGACCTCCCAAAGGCCATTTGGGACAGCTCAGCCCATCGGGGCTCATGAACTGCACAAAGCTGTTGGCATTTCATCAGATGGATCACACACAAGGGTGGTAGGTTCAACAGGCCACAGCAAATGATCAAAAAGAAGCATCAACCATCTCTAAGAAATTAGTTCATGAAAGACGAAGAAGAAACACAGAATTTGTCCTCCAAGAGCTGACATCGCAGAGATTTAGTTCACTTCAGAAAGTGATGCTTTAGCGAAGTGACATTACAGATATTTAGATGCTTTCATGAAGTGATAGGCTTCCCAGCTCATTTAACCGCCCAGCTTCATGTCCTTAGAAACATCAGAAAAACTGCTCTGATAGGGCTACAGATTGAAATTCATGTGTTGTGGGATGGTTTTCATAAATGTAGCTGTGATCACAGAGAGTGTAACTGATTAATTTGTAATGGGAAACCAGTGAGATGGCAGGGCAGGATAGAGGTAGCCGAAGGAGCTGCAGATGCTGTGATACTGATGACAGTCTTATCTGACCTTATATCAGGTACCTCACTATCACACTACAGTCCAGCAGGCTCTTCCTTAGATATGCCTGGCCTTGGCACAGCTTCTGAGGTACCAGAGGGGCTTTCAAGGGCTAAATCTCCAACAATATTGAGATTATGGAGTACACAAATGAGAAGGACACTTGATACAATAATAGGTAATAGGAAAAAGATATTGCAAAATAAATACGTAGCATCTTCAGGTAAGTGGAGCGTATTCAGCTCAGCAGAAATCCAGGCAATTAACCCACCATGGAGGTGGTGGCTGAGGTGGATCCATTAGCAATTACACACGAGGAGCCATGCAGGACAGAGGGCTTCAAGGACCGGCAAGGACAAACACCAGTGTTTCACCTTGCAGCAGACCCAGTTGTTGAACACACATTCACCAGCACATCTCAGTCCAGCTCCCAGCAGCGCAGAAATCACTGAAACAATTAATAGACCTTGTGCCTGGCAGCACCCACTGGAGATGATAAACACCGCTCAACGGGAAGACTTTGGCAATCAATATCCAGACTAACCTCATTCGTTTCTTATTTGAAAATAAGCTTACTAGGTGACAGAAATAATCTGAATAATGAGTAATAACAAAAGATTGCTTTCATCTTGGAGGAGCTCTTCAAAGACTGGCACAGGAGGAGCGGGGCAGGGCATGGCAGCTCTTTCTGCAGAGGCTCTGCAACAGCCTTAAGGAGTAAAAGGGATGCTACAGGCAGCTAGCACGGTAGGGCAATTTCACGCAGCAGGAGGGAAACTGCCAACCCGCCTCTGGTCACTGCGCAGTGGCTAGTAGCCCTGCTCAGGTAAGGCGTACCATCGCCTAGAAATAGCACAATCAAAGATGTAGCAGCTCTGAGGCTGGATGTGTCCTCATTGCAGACCACTGCCCGTTCCAGGATCCACATCCTCCCAGGGATGTTCTCTTGTCATTCAAAACCTGTCCAAGCCCTGCTGCTTAGCTTGCAAAATTTGACAACGGTTGTATGGATGCAAATAAACTTGGCAGGGTATATAGTGTCCATGTGTGCTCGAAGGGAATTCATGTTTGAACACAGCTCCTGCAGATGTAGGACAGTGCCCCAGGAAGATTTCTAACATGTTTCCCTGCAACACACTCTCAGTAAACAAGAGGAGGTGGTGGCACAAGCCAACTTCTTCTAGAATGACAGTGGCATGGCTGCAGGACCCCCAGCACATGCTGCAGCTCTGGAAGAGCATCCTCAGCAGCATGCAATGGGTGACAGAAGAGTTTGTTAAGATAGACACCTTCTTATCAGGCACAGTAATACAAATGAAATCCTCGCTTCCCTCCACGACGGAGAATCACCTGTGACACAGAGGATACCAGCATTCCCTGGGCTCTCCAAAGAACAGATACAACATCCCATGGATGGACTGGCTAGGCTCCTGAATGCTTGCAGGAGCCCTTTCCCTCATCAGTCACCTCCATACCCATCAGATCTTAAGCATCATGACGTGGCCCATATATTGCCAAGGGGAGCAGCTTGCTCCTGCATGGAGCAGTGAAGCCCCTGAATGTGTCTGAGGCTGTAGGACAGAGGTTGAGTCAAGTTTTGCAAGTCTGCGTCCCAGCAGTGGGAGTCATCCAGCAGCTGTAGGGTCCAAAAGGATAAAAGGCTGTTAGGAAAAACAGAGTGGCTAGGATAACCCGAAAGCCTTTTCCATTTCAGCTGTCTGAAGGGCCATTTCCACCCTGGCTTTCCAACATCTCCTAAAAATATCTTGGGGAAGAGAACCGGGGAGCTTTGCTCCTCCATGCGGCCGTGGACAACCTCCCCAAGGAGCTGGGGGTAACTGGTGCTCAAGAGCCCAGCCCCTGCTTGGGAAATGCTGGCAATGCGTACCTAGCTCAGGGATGCTCCACGGTTCAGTGCTTCTGGAGACATCCCTAACAGTATCACTGCAATTATCCTGTTGTTTAGGTGTCCCTGAGGAATGGAGAGACTCTCATTATCTGGCAACTGAGAATTTGGATGTGCGGGGGATGTCAAAGAGGATTTTGAACATGGAGCCCTATGAATAGATAGCTACCTATTCATCCACCTATCCATCCAGCTCCCCACTGCCCCTAACAAAGGCAATAGTAACAAACCAGTCTGAGCCAATGTAAGGAGAGGAAAATGTGCTAAGCTCTTGAGGGGTTAACCTGCTCTCAAGCATGGTTCAGTGAAATTGTCAAAAAATCCCTTCTGACAAATTGCCTGAGAAGAGAGAGAAAAATATAAAGAGCCGAGCGCATGGTAATGATTTCTGAAAAGTTCCCCAGCACCAAAACGGCAAAAAACCATTAGCAAAGCAAATTGTATTTTGTGCGCATAATTCACACCAGAACACAGAATCCAGGCAGCCCCGCTTTCTATTATTAACAGGACAGCATGCCAAGTCATCTAGAAAGCTCTCCTTGCGCTGCCCGTGATCGGCTCTGCTTCAGGGAGGGGAGGGTGGCCCCAGCCCCTGCGCTTCTCTCCTGCACTGCCCCTCCGAGCCTCGCAATGCGTGGGGTGGGAAACACCGCGGGATTTGCTGTGTACGGCTGGACTGGGTGTGCAAAACCTTGGCTCCCATCAAAAACCCGTCAGCGTCTGCCTTCCCCAAGCCTTCATCCCCGCTGCGGAGACTGCTGCTGGGCTCCCCTGCGCAGACCGGCTTTCATCACTCCTCTTGTAGGTTTGGGAGTGGCCCTTCAAAGCAGGGTGCTCACAGGACACTGTCTTTACAAATCTCATTTTCCCTCTCTTTTTGATCCCCCACACTGCCGGCGAGCCTGCGGCTGGCTCTTTGCATGTCCCAAGCCTCGCTGTTGCCTCCCCAGCCAACCAAGCCCAACAGAGCCGCACTCCACCCCGGCTACCGAAGCTCCTTTTCAAGCCCTCTCTGGGTGACTAAGTGCCTTGCTGAGCAGCTACTAGACAGATTGACTCCAGATGCTTACAGACAAACATTACCCGTCGTGCTCAGAGGCCTGGCTCTGACACATTCCTGGCATGCCCGACACCCCCAGGAAAAAAAATATTCAGATGAGGCCAGTGCGTGCCACTCACGGAGAGCTGGCTTTTAGTACGCCAGTTAAAAATATTACCTGGGCTTGTGCAAGCCACTCTGGGGATGCTTTGATGGATGCTGCTTGCTGCGCACGTGGACGGGTCTGCTTTGGCGTGCAGGGCATGGCAGAGAATCCATGCAGCAGCAGTGGCGGTTGTATGGAAACCAAGCAGCTCACACCAGTGGGCGGGCAGGGCTGAGCCGACCCCACTCTGCCAGGTTTCCCAAGCCGTACAGCACGCAAATCCAGTTTTTGCGATGAAGTAAAAAGAAACAACCATGGCTTTATGGCTCCTGGGGTTGGTGGCACGGCTGTTTGCTTGCAGGAGGCACAGCCCAGCGAAAGCTCCCAGGCTGCAGGTCATGGTGGGCTCCCATCCTTTGACTGGTTCTGCTCCTCCTCTGTGTTGGGGCATTGGCAGCCACCGCAATGCTCAGGGTAGGGCAGACAGCCCTCTTTCCCCTGCCAGCACTCAGTGGTCCAGATGTGCCCAGATGTTGGGGATGCTCATGGTGTGGGGGAGGGTCCCGGGGAGAAGTGACGATGGGGGAGCTGCACCTGACACCTCCCCAGGTCATGCACTGCACGAATCTCAGCCATCCCTGCTCCCACTAAGGCTGGGAACAGCTTTAATGCGGAGGAGCCAGGCTGGATTTTTGGTCAGGGAAAGACTCTGTAATTCATTACCTGTGCCCCAGGACAGACAGGATTGTAATAAACACCTTCTTTGAGTCCCGTAGATAGAAGTTAAGCGAAAATTACCTACTTTAAAAGAACATTAGCATTTCAAAGTCAAACATTAGGAGACAGTGGAGCACAATGACTGTGCGCACTGGCAGGATTGTGCTTTGCCTCCTTATATACTGTGATGCTTTTCATCTCACTGTTGCGTGTTGTTCCCGACGGGATGGGCCACAGGGTTGGGTACAGGACCTCCCAAACCACTCCCCAGGCCTCCACTGTTGGATCTAGAAGAAGAAATGACTAACAGCAGGTCGTTGTGCTCCTTATTATTTGGCCTCAAAGGAACAGTGGAGCGAGTTCCTTCAGCAGGTTAGGCAGCAGCAGAGGTCGAGCCAAGGTTGTATTCCTGGGTCTGGGTGATTAAAAAAGCATTCCTCTGCCACGGAGTAAATCCATGCAGCACTCACGTCCCAAGCAGTCCTTGCAGTCTTGGCCCTCTGATCTCCAAAGCACTTGTCAGCAGCAGAAGCAGCGCAGAGGAGAAAGATGGCAGCGATCAGGGACATGAAACGGCCTTTGCAGGGAAGAAGCTGAGCAAATGAGAACTGTCTAAAAGTGAGGTGGAAGATGACTCGGGAATGCGTTTTACCTGTTAAGTATTGAGGAAGAACTAGGGACATCAAATGAAATGATGGAGCAGCAGGACTAACACATGCAAAAACCTATTCTGCAGTCCCCAGAACGCCGCTGATGTGTGGCACTGGGGCTTACGGGACCTCATGGTCCTGCATAGGTGAGCCCAGAAAGTGGTTACATAAATTAACAGCACACAGATACATCAGGGAATCGAAAACAAAGGAACAGATGCAATCTCTGGCTTGGGAAGCCTTTAAACAGAAGCTTGCTTGTCGCTGCTGGAGGGTATAATCAGGGAAGCCATAACCGTTGGCTTGCCCGGTTGATAAACCCTTCCTCAGCACTTTCCGGTACCAGCCTGTGTCAAAGCCAAGAGAGGGGATGCTCCCTCGTGCATATTCAGTGCAGCTCTTCTCCCATTCCCACGAGCAGGCTTCCTAATGAGAGATGGAGGTGCAGATAGGATAGTGCTCTAACCCCGACTCGTTTAGGGCGCGGCCTCGTAGATAGCAGAAAACAATGCTAGAAATATCTTTGATCAACACAGCTAGGAGCTCAGAAAGAAACCCGAGACTCAAAGGGAATGTAGAGCCTCCTTGGCTCTAGTCCTGTTGACAGGGAAGAAGATGACGAGCAAACACTGGTGGTGAGAAGACCCAGTAATGCAAAATTAGGCCATATTAAGGTAGCCAGTTTGTCTGCAGACTATCAACAGATGTATGTTTGCCTTCTTTGGTGTTAAATAGTTTGTGCTAATAATACCACCTTGCCTCATACAGATTAAGGCAATTTTACATTAGTAATTAAAGAGAAAGCGGTCCCAACAGCACAACAGCATTCGTAATGCACCAGGCCTCATTTTGCGTGGAGATGCCATTTGCAGGTGACCCAAACTTCCTTTGCAACCGAGCGCCTAAACTGAGGCAAGGAAAGTGAGAGTTATCTCCTGATGGGCTAATTACTTCTTGTTTTTCAAGATAATATACTGGGTGTTTGAATATGGCTATTTTTCCTGCTCGTCTACTGCAGCTATGAAGATTGTGTTACTGTCATATATGAGTTCCTATTTCTTATCTGCATTCTTTTATCTTTGCCACTCATTTAAATGCATTTAAGGTTCTGAGCAGAGTCTTGTCTCTGCTCCAGAGAAGCTGGTTCCTCTGCACAGCTCCCATGAGCACTCTTGCCTCTGGGTGCGTGGCAGGGTCTCAGCAGCCTCTCCAAGGTGCCATGTCTCTGGCATGTACCAGGGATGTGCACTGAGACCTTCAGCAACTTATTTTCTTTAAAAAATAGCCAATAGTCTCAATCACAGAATCATAGAATCCTTCCCTCCGGCACCCTTTCTCAGCCATTTACTCTCCAGGCAAGTTGAGGTTTGCACCAAGGCAGGCACTTAGTGCTCCTGGAGCTGGGCATGGCTTATGGTCCTTGAGCACTGGCGGCCTTGCTGTCTGGGAAATGAAGATTTTGAGGAGGCCGTGGGGCTCAGCTCGAGACGTTTGCAGGGTCAAGGTGCCAGAGTAGAGTTTGCAATAACGGGGTGTGGGGGGGTGGCTAACATGGGGAGCAAGAGGGGGCCAAACCCACCTGCAGCTCCTCAGGCAGACTGCAGCTCAAACGCTGGGTCCAGTTCCGCTTCCTGCCCCGTCCCACAGCATCCATCTCCCATCTCAGTCCACAGCCCCACGCTTCAAAGCCTCTGATTGCAAACAACCACTTTAGTCGTCACAATTCCTCTGCTTCTCCTCTCTCCTTCTGAGGAGTGGGATGGGTGCTGCCCAGGGGTCCGAAGGGGAGGTCCAAGCTGATAGTGCCATGGGGCTGAGCCCCTCATCCCATCAGGACATACACAACCCATGCAGGGTGACAGGCTGACGCTGCCCCGAGGAGAGAGCTGGGACTCGTCTCCCGCAGCCCGGTGCTCTGGGGGGGCTCCCCTGGCGCGGGAGGCTGGCTCCCCACGTCAGGTCGGATTTCTCCGTGGGGAGCCAGCAGGCAGTTTTTATCACAGGGGATCATTACCCACACTGTAACACTAACACAGAAACCGTGCCTCGGCAGGCAGGTTTCCCAGTGCTCTCTGCTGCCTGCGCTCCAGCAGAGCTGGGGGCTAGAGATCGCACAGGGAACAGATATGAGGACACTTTGGGTTAGAAACAGGATGGGGTTCTTTTCCTCCTTCAAATTAAAAAAATATCCTGTGCATCCATCTAGTCAGCCAAGGGAGGCATTTTACAGCCGCCATAACAGATTTAGAGCCAGGAACCAGAAGATAAAATAATTTACTAATTGGAAGTGGCACCAAACATTTTGCCTCTTGCCCCTTCTGTGATCTTGGTGGCAAGTGTCTGGCGGCTCGCCAGGAGACGGAGCAAAGGGACAGCTGAGACCACAGAGGTGGCTGGGGTGCGACTCAAGGAGACCCACCCTATTGTTTTCCTGGCACCCTGTCACCTTTAATTAATACGAGAGATGCCCATCAAAGGCAGAGCTGGGTGCAAGGCTGAGGAGGAGTGACAGGGCTGGTGCAGAGGAATTTCACACAACAGCCCAGGCATTTTCTAGCTCACTGAGTCGTTTTCCCTTTTTTTTTTTCAGATGGTTTTGCACTTGGCAGACCTCAGCAGCCTGGCGCATGGGGAGAGCGCGGCTTTCTCCATAGCCAGAAGAAGCCAAAAGTCTTCATTCACTCACTCACTCATTCATTTGCTCCACAACATACATTTATTTACTAGGGCCAGCACTCCGCAGCAAAGGATGCTATGACATGTGCTCAGCCAGGGCAAGCAGAGAAGGAGTAGCCATCTGGCACCAGCAGTTGAAGTCACAAGAGCTGGTGGCACAGCCACCGAGTCCCCCACATCGAGGTGGCCTCTCCAAGCCAGCGTGGTAAGTGCTAGGCACCTGGTGAGTGACATCTTTGGAGCTGGGACTTCTTTCTGTATCTGTATAATGTCTCGCAGGACAGCAACACAGCACTGTCCCCCCTGTGATGCCTGTGCATCCCCACGGAGGTGGCTGCCCACAGTCTGTCACCCTCTTCTGCTGCTCCGCGGGTATGCAGATCCCTCTGGCCCAGCCTTCCTGTGAGGACCTACACAAACCTCAGCACTTCAAGCATTTAGCCAGAGTTTGCTGCCTCAAGGCTGTTGCTCTGTAAGCCCACGGCCTACCTAGAAAGACTGGCTGCACCTCCAAGACCTTTGGGAGTATCGACTCAGAAGGTGGGGCCCCACAACTCACCCATGCACTGGGATGCTCACCAGCTCAGGGAAGGGCAGGCAACAGCAGGACAAGGATGAGCAGAGGAAACGGTGGGCAGAGCAAAGGGAGGTTTTGCCAGCAGAGAAGCATCTGGAAAACCTGATGGGACATGGCATGGGACCCTGTCCTCTGGCTCCCAAGTGGAACATCCAAGCCCTTGGTCCAAACACCTCCCATTACCTGCAGGAGCCAAGGTGGGGTGCCAGAAACCTCTCAGAGATGCAGAGCAGGAGCACAGCCCAGGTCTGGAGCTCAGAAGCATTTTCCAGTCCCTGTTCAGACACAGCAAAGGGACTAATTGGGTTTGTGGCTCCATGACATTTTTAGCGAAGCAAAACAGGCAGAGACTTAACCTTCCCTTTTCGGAGGGAAGCAATGAGAAATCCTTGCAGAAGGCTCACCCACAACATGGCCCAACCTGGCATTTGTCTGGTTCACAACAGCATCATATTGCGTTAATCAAAATTCAGTCCATCCTCTGCTCCAACTCCCACGCCTTTCTGCCCAGCGAGTGTTCCCTGAGACACGCCGCTCTCAGATGGATAAATACTTGTCTTAAGTTGCCATCTAGGGGAGCAGAAAAAGTCAGTTGCTTTGAGGTAGGTTATGAAATGGAGTACACCAAAAACCTTGAGGTGCTTTACATTTAGAGGGAAACTGCTACCACATAAACAGCGCCGAAGAATGAAAATGAATCTATTTAAAATGCCTAGAATATAGCACAGCAGCGTAATTACAAACACATGCCTTTGTTTTGAAAGTCTGAGAAAGCACAGGGAAAAAACGCATGCTTTATGAACTCTCACAGATCTTGTTTGATGGTGAGAGGAGGATGCTCTGCGTAGGGTTTTCCCCCAGGAGAGGGCTGGATTTAGAGTCCAATACTGGGAAATACTCAGATGCAGGAATAGAAAACTCTCTGAACTGTCTCCTGAGATCTCCCCCTTGCCTTGTAGGCTGGGATTGGCAGTGCTGCCAGGGAGGCAGAGAAGCACACAGAGAGCCAGTGCATCAGGACACGCTCCCGCGGCCGTATTTACCCGCAGAGCTTATCCCAGCATCGCCCACAGCGCGCTCAGCTCCGTCGTGATCAGACGGGGTGTGTCAGCACAGGTTTTTATACAAAGCCGTTTTGTTTTGTTAAAAGGGGGAAGATAAAAAAAAGTGAGATTACATCAAGGCGAGATCTCCAGTGAGGCTAAATCCAGGTTAAATCCAGCTAGGTACAGGATGGAAAACAAATTCTGTGGGCCTCAGAAGAGCGGGGCGGGTGGGGGGGGGAAGATACAAGGAAGGAGAAGAGAGAGACAATAGCATGGGGAAAAAATGGGTGAGGGTGGATGGGCTGCACTGCTGAGCGGTGAAGCCCTCGTGCTGCAGCCCCCTTGGGGAGCCGAGGTCCTTCCCCAGGTCCCAGCCTCCCGCAGCAGGCTGCGGAGCCACCGTTCTTCAGTGGAAACCGCTCCGAGCTCCTCAGACAAAAGGTTCTCTCTATCTGCATTTATAAAGTGCTTATCACAGTGGTGTCTCGCTGCTCTGAGCCCTTTCCTAGAGAAGGGCAGAGTGTTTCTATTGTTGTTATACAAATAGCTTCCCCTGCCAGTTCCTTTCCTTCCAGGCTACTGAGTGGAGCTTGGCTCGGCTCCCTCTGGACTAATTTGATGAGAGATAATTATCTTGTTAATATCATCTTATTTTCATAAGTCCCAGCCTCTCTTTTATTAATTCTGTCAGTTCCTGGTTGTGTTGCTCTTAGGTCCGTGTCTTTTCAAAACAGTATAACAGGCACTTATGGAAGAAAGTCGTAAAAAGAACAACTTAACTTAGAGAATGTAAATATTGACATTTTTCACAATGGAGATTTTTAATCTGTTCCTCCTCACAGAGCTGGCCCCCGTGGGAACCACTTGGACGCTCTCTGTATGTGGGTGGGATGCAGCCGCAGTGGGAGATGCTCAGTATCTGGGACCCCCTCATGGATGGCGGCAGAGGAGCAAGGGCAGGAGGGCTGGGTGCTCCACAGCCCTACCAGACAGGGAGGTGCCTCAGGACACACAAAACAAGGCTCACCCTTGCATGTGTCCCTTCTGTGCCCCATCTTTGGGCTGAACCAAGCTGAACGCCCCACACAAGGGACAGCAAATGGGAAAGGAGCGTGGATGTGTGTTGGTTTAAGCGGAAAGGCTCAGTTTCAGCTACCCAAACAGCTCCCTGTGAGCATGAGAATGTGGCTACCATGCCTGTTGGGCCACAGAGTAGCTGACCCCAAGTCAGGGGAAGCCTGTGCAAGGAGACAGCAGGGGCAGTGGAGCACTCCACCCCAGGGTGCCCACAAGAGGCTTCAAAGTCTTTCAGACCTCATTATCCTTTGCAAGAACGTTTATGGCTATTCTTAATGTTAACAGTGCAATTGTATTATCTCATATAATCATACGACATGACTCATTATGAAGCCATAGCCTGTAACCGCAGTGGATGCCCCAGAGCACTGTCCCTCTGCCCTTGTCCTGCACTCAGCGGCAGGCATGCCAAGGAGGATCCCATCTCCCCCGGCAGCACACCCCACTGTCCTCCAGACACGACACCTACCTTCATCCCTTGCCACCAAGGGAATGTCCTGTGGGGCTGCTGATGCCCTGGGCAGGCCCCCAAGGGGACCCAAAGGGTGCCCTGCTGCCTGCATCCCTGCAGCAGCGGCCCAGGGTGCTCAGCTCTGCAGCATTGAGGAGCTTTGGTAGGGCAAAAAGAGAAATTTTAGCATCAGCTGAACTTGGTAGAGGTATCTTCCTGGTTGGGGCAACTTGAACGGGATTTCGAGAAAGACCTTATTTTGTGTCAGATGTGCAAGTTTTCTCCCAGTCCCACTTCAAGTACCTAAGACTTTTTTTTTTTCTTGGATCTGGGCCTCGATGCCCGTAAAACAAAGCACTTGTGCAAATGCTCAACTGTAACGATAGGTTTGGAGTTAAGTATGTTCTCAAGCGATTTTCTGAATCAGGACGTAAATGCAAACCTCTTCTCTTTGACTTGACTTTTCTTCAATAACACAGATATCAAACTCATTCAATAGAGAGAGAGAGAGAGAGAGAGAGAGAAAATGAGTGGGTCGGGCAGACTTCCTCTCTGCTAGAAACCGAATTACATTAAGCCTGCTCATGACTGCTTGCAGGAAGAAGCTTTTTTGTTCTAGTTTGTACAAGTGCTCACACTGTGCTTGTCACTGTAGCATCTAAGAGCTTTCCAGTATTGCATTAAACAATGTGACTAATATCTGCAGCATGCTCATAAGCTGTGGATTTCAAGTCCAGAGCTTAGGCTCCTTTATTGAAGGGACCAAACTCATTCAATGACAGAGTAAGGAAGTGTGTTTTCAGTAGCAGCAGATGTACTTACAGCATTTAATCATGCAGGCAAGAAGAATCCCATTCTTTAAGCTGGTATGTCATACCCCAAGGTGGAGTGCCCTTTAACTGAGTCCTTTGCTGTTCCACATGGTCTGAGGTCACCCTTCAGGCTCCGCTGTGCAGAGGGAAACTGATTAATAAGCCATTAGAAATAAACTCATAAAAATGATTCAATACTTCAAGTCATATTCTGAGAAGACTCAAGGGGTTGAAACATTCAGATAAACAGCCTTGAGTCAATAATTTGGCCATCTCCATGGTGAAAGAAGGTAAAGAGAAAAAGAAAGATGAAAGGAGATACAGTAAGATGACGGGCAGGCCAAGACAGTAGAGTAAAAAGGATAAGAAACAAAATCAGAAGATGGATGGTTTCACTGATTCCCCTGTGGATGCAGACATGGAGGGAATCACAGCTTGGCTATTACTTGCTCTCCAGGCAGGTTGGTGGGGATTCAGGGGAAGGCTCTCTGTTTGCATGCTAACCGTTGCCCTCCTGGGATACAACGTCTGCTGCTCAGCTCTAGCAGTTCCAAAAAAAAACACCACCAAAACAAAAAAAAACCACAAACACAACCACAAAACCAAAAGAGGCTCATGTTCCAGGAGAAACAGATATTGGGCCCTGCTGTTGATTAGGCCTATGAAAGACCTTGTAGAAAGGATACACCTATGTATTATTGTATCATAACACATACAATACATTTATTGTATACACCAAGACATTTAAAATAGGCTATGGGATGTGAGGAAAAAGCAGAATTTGGACTCCTGGCTAAACTCCGCAGTTTACTGAAGCGGTGCAGCACATGTACTTTTATTCTACACCCCTGGAGACAGTGTTTGTGTGAAGTAGGCATGGTACCTCAGCCATTGTCACTGTGCTTCGGCAGCAGCGACATGACAGACCCATCTGCTCAACCCTCAGGTCAGGAGCTTACGTTTCTCCAAGCAGAGGAGCCCTGGCTGTCTAGGCAGGGGAATCCCTGGCTGGATTGCAGCAGACCAGGCGAGATGCTGAAGACTTGCAACGCTCCTCGTTGGCAAGCTGAAATCATCAGAGGTCAAGTTTTTAGTTTGCTCTGCAACTCTCACACAGAACTGGAAAGTGGTTTCACGATTCTCTCTGGCCCAAGGTTTCTCGAGAACTCACATCCCCTCTCTCCTCCACTGAGTCACCTCAAAAGTCACCTT
The DNA here is from genome assembly GCF_963924245.1 of Chroicocephalus ridibundus. Lineage (NCBI taxonomy): Eukaryota > Metazoa > Chordata > Aves > Charadriiformes > Laridae > Chroicocephalus > Chroicocephalus ridibundus. The sequence continues at coordinate 2,566,840 of NC_086294.1, forward strand.
TGCTCCAAAGCAGGTGATGGTGGCTCCAGACTGGCAAGGCATTCATCAGCTGGTGATCCGTGGTTACCCTACCCCCACAATCCCAGCCTCCACTCCCACTGATGCCTCACAGGGATATGACGCTTGTCCCTGGTCTACAAGCTCTGTGGCAGGGATGTAGCATGGGACCAACAAGGGTGGGGCTGCTGGTCATCAAGGCAAATAAACCCCCTAAGTCTGGAGCAAACCCCACATGCAAACTGCAGTGAGGTTATCAAATCAACATCTCCAGGTGAGGCTGCCTTTGCACGAATGGCACTTCCTGAGTGAGCACCTGCCTCACATTTTGTTTTCTCCTTGTTTTTCAGTATGCAGCTTACTACCTTATTTACTGCCCACTGTCCTAGTCGTGCAACAAGCACAGAAATATTAATGTCCCCATCTGCTTTCCTATGAAGCTCATCATTCCTGTATCTGAGTGCTTCACAGGCATTCAAGAATTCATTTGCACAAGATTCTGCACTGTGAAGGGGTTTATGAAGATTAAATAGATCCATTAGTTTAAGATACTTAGTCTGAGACACCTGGTCCCTCTTTTGGTTTTTGTGGTTTGGTTTTTTTTTTTCACTTTTTTCAGCAAAGTTATTACAAGGATGGCTTGTATGTTCAGAGTAAGTTTCCTACTGATTTCAGTTGTGGCACAACTGCTCTGCCTTAAGCAATTCCAGTAGTAGGGTCTCTAGCCAGATGCCAGGAAATGGGGAACACGTTGGAAATCACCAGTAGAATATCTGGCGTACAGGACTTGCTAGCCATCAGATGGGAGTGCTGTAGCAGAGGCGGGAATAACATGTGGTTCTCCAGGGCAGCGTCCAGTCACTTAAATCTTTCCCTTCCCATAATAACTTGACCTCTTCCCTAACGCTTCCCCCAAGTGCAAAACACTTGGGTTTTGCAACAAATGAAGGGTCCTAGATGACCTTTAAAGGTCCCTTCCAACCCAACGCATTCTATGATTCAACAGCCCTTACCCTCACACCACAGCAGCGGTGTTCCCAGCATGTTGGATCAAGAGAAGAAAGAAAATTATGACCGTACCATAAAAAACTTTGTCACAGTGCTCATCCGGAAGGCATGTGAATTTAAATGGTGCAGATCACCTTCGCTGTTGCATTCACTAGCTTTCAATGCCTTATTTTGAAATCGTCGTCTTTGTTACTGATATTTTCTGGGGTCTTAAAAAAGAAACTAGCAAAGAATTCAATTGTACTTCACCAGATTAATCCCCCTTCTGCTCATCTGGGGACTTCTAGATGTGCCACACGGTGCCGGCCGCTTCTCCTTTCAGGCATCACCTCCCTCTGGAAAGCAGATGCCCCCCAGGGCCCTGCCACATGCTTGGTCATTTCAAAGCCAGCCAATGTGGATACCACACATTTTCCAGAGTCTGCTTCTTGCAAACAGGGGGGTTGAATTAATTCCAGGCAATTTATCACACAGGCAGCACAGCAGGTGGCAAGTACAACACTCTAGACCAGTGATCAAAGAGCACCCAGTGGGTCTACACGTGCCGGTATCTGAAGAGCCCAGGCATCTCTCCTAATAACATACATTGAATGTTCCAGCTCCCTGTACAGGGCATCAATCATTTTCCTGTTGGTTATCATTTTCTATCATGTGTCTCTTGTGCATTTTTAATTGGTTAATTACTTTATTCATACACTAAGCACACCCTCAAGCGCCAATTATTATCAGCATTAAGTGCTCAGTTCATCCTATACATCTTTTAAATGCTATATTTGGCTGTTTCCTGGTCCACACTTCCTTCACATACAATACCATAGGGGTCCTGCAGATACCTTAGCTAGTCCTTTGACAGACTATAGCCATCCTGCTCATTAGTCTACTATCTAGCTGCTTATCAGCCCCACTCCCAAGCTCCTCATTACTGCAGTTGCAATTACAATAGCTAACATTCATCCTTTCAGGCCCACATAGTACCACTTCACTTATAACAGGTCACTGTTATTCAAGTTAACAGCTCCCCACAGCAATAGTAGGTTGACTTTTCTGTATAAGCCAACACCTACACGGCCTTAATGAACAGCAGAGCTGTTCATTTTGTTTGTTCACACTTCACTATGGGTATTGTGTGTTATATCTTTGCCTAAAGGCTCCGTCTGGGCCCCAGGGAGGAAATCCAACTCTTCCCTCCTCCTTGCTGCTGCTCTCTGCTTAGTTTGGAAAAGAATTGAAATTGCTGCTTTCTCCAGAGCAACTGGAGCAACCTTCATCTGGAGGAAACTTCTAGAGGTCAGGATGGGCTAACAGGGAGCAAGGACAAACAACAGGGACCCTGAAACATAAGGGCAAACTGGGAAGCTGTTGGAGCAGCAGAGGCTGCCTGCACAGACACTGTGGCCCAGGACGGATTTGGTTTTGGCTCTTTTATGCCACCCACCTCCCCCAGCTCTTCTCCCCACTGGAAGAACTGCCTTATTCTAGGGGAAGGTGGGAGCATCGCATTGGTCTTCCACTGCCTTTTGACATGTTCAGTGCTGATGTACCAGTGGGTGCAGCCTCATTGTGCATTTATTCCAGCCTAGCATCATCAGGCTGAGAGAGATCTGCCTGAAGTTGCCTTTTTACTTCTACAGCATTGGCTTCACTGAGTTCATGGCTGCGCAGGTGGGAGATCCAATGCAAGTGCCATGGTGTAAGTGTGCAGTCAGAGGTAGGGGAAAATGTACAAGGACCCTTTTGGTGCTAGATCAGAAAACAAATTGCAAAGTATTCTGTCCGAACAATAGACCTGCTCTAGCAGCACAGTTCAGTGCCGAGGTCAGCCCTAGTGCTCCTAACGCTATTGGTGCTGACCGAATTTCACAGGCAGTAGCACACCAAGTGTCACGCCAGCCCACAGAATGCGTCCAAACCCTGTTGTCCAGGGGAGAGGCAAGGGCAGCAAAGGGGATTTTCACCTGTCAGAGGTGCCAGCGCAGGAGGGAGGACCAGTCTGAAGGTGTCCCGGTTTGAGGTAAAACAGAACCAATTTTCTGATTTGTAATTTTACTTTTTAGCTGGGCCTCTTCTAACTGACTAAAGTCTGAAATTAACAGCGTATTGTTCAGAAACTGTTCACTCTCAGAGTGATAAGACCTGATTATACCAAGGAATGGTATGCAGAGAGGCTCTTGCTTAGACTTATTGCTATAACAACCAAGGTCAGCTAACTTCGCTGTTTGCCTTCTTAGAGGGTCGGAAGCGGGGAAGCGTAGAGGGGTCCCACCTACAGGGAGAAGCAGATGGGACAGGTGACCCAAAACTGACCAACAGGGTATTCCATCCCATATGCATCATGGTCAGCATAAAAGCTAAGGGATTAGAGGGGCAAGTCTGCTCTGGCTCATTTTTATCTTTCTTCAATGGTCGATGTTTGAGGAGGACCATTTCTGTTCATCTGCCTTTGGTCCCGATCCAAGCATTCCTGACTCTAGTTCCGGAATTCAGCTCCTGTCCCTCGCTGACTCCAGTCTGGGACTTTCCCTGTGTCTGCTGGTGACACAATCATCATCCTGGGAGCTGGATGCGGTTTTGTATACATTGTATAATTTTTTTTTTAATTTGATTTTATTATTATTTCTTTTTTCCTTATTTATTATTATTTTCATTAAAGCAGTTTAGTTCTTTTTCTAAACTCATAAATCTCCTTAACTCTTCCTCTCCTCTCTGAGGAGAGAGGTGGGGAGGGCCATCTGTCATTCTGATTGGCCAATCTGGCCAAAACCATGACAGAAGGCCAAGCAGCTTCCCTTGGGACAAGAGGCCAGAACCAATCTGCAGGTCTGCTCTGAGCGCCACGGCCACACGAGCCATAACAGCAAGGACAATGCACAAGCACAATGAGAAAGAAAGGAAGACCTGGACATTGCGACCATGGCTTGGCACAGGACCGTGCTGGGGAGAGAGAGCAAGATGACTCTGGGAGATGAATGCGCTGCCCAAGGGCGGCTTAAGTCATCTGGGCTCTGCCCCTACCAGGAGCTGTGGGCAGGCAGCCCACTGCTACCACGAAGCTGGACCAGAAAGGTGCTGACCTTGGGCAGCTACCTTGCATGCAGACCTGCACCCAGCTGGCTCGTCTCTCTTGCTGTGCCTGGGAAGGAGGACCCAGAGCAGAAGGAAGTGGCGTCCTCATCCCTAGCCCTGCAAGATTGCCTTCCCCACCCCATGATGTTCTTCTCCAGTGCCTGGCCTCGCCTCCAAAAGGCAGCTGTGAGGTGCAGGAGTTCTGAAGCTGCCCCTCCTCATGGATTTGGTCTGCAAGAATGGAGCAAGACTCCCACAGAGACTACTGGGGTAATCGACAGTTGTTGGAGGGGCTCTTCAGCATTTACCCGTCCTGCCACTCACCAGAGTTTCCCCCTGACTCCCAGAGATCTACCCTCAGATTGTGAGCAAGGCAAAAAACCATGCCACGCTTCTGTCACCTGCACATGTCCCCTCACATGCAGCTCTTGGTTTGCAGGACAAATCCCAGGGAGCTGGTTTGCTTTGACTCCCCACTCTTCGTCCTGCTGGCTGGGAGCTCAGGACCCACACAGCAGTGCCCCTCTCCTTTCCAATGGGCTTGACGGCTGTGTCCACAAGTCAAACCTTGTGCTAGAAATAGGCTGAGCTAGAGCACCAAATATAGGTCCTCTGACCTTTCCCATGGCTCTACTGATCCTGAAATATAGCAGTCCCCACCCAGAGGGGAAAGCAGGCTAATAGAGAGGGGATATTTTATGTGTTTAAAGCACTGTCTCCTATGCCTGCACTATAATCCTGTGTGCAATATTATCCAGCTAACACTGTTGCCATGACGCTCCTTAAAGCCATCAAAGCCAACATAAGCATATCAGACCTTCACCCCACCCCTCCTATTTGCTCCCAGACTCAGACAAAGTCCCCATGCCAAGCGTTCGTGGCAAGGGAGGGACAGGAACCGACCGCCTCAAGGGTTACCTAGCCCTCTGCACAGCACAAGAAAAGTCCAGATTTGGACTTTTGGAAGTTGTGCCTAATTCTGAAGCTGCATTCCAAGAATTGACTGAATCCAAACATGCCCATTTTTAGGTCAAGCTGCAAAATTACTTTTTCCTTATCACAACATTGTCCTATCTTTAGAAGCTAAAAGGGATGATTAGAGTTATAAGGAGAAAGGAAGAAAGAAGTGAAGGGGGTGGGGTGCATAAACAGATCCAGAGCCCAGAAAAAGACACAAATATGAGATCAAAAGAGGATGAGACAGATTCTGAATAACTTGATGTACGCAACATTTACATCCCTGAGTGGCTGACACTTAAGAAGCCCCTCAGGCAACAAAAGAACATATCTGGGTCCTTCCCCCTCCCACCAGGAACACCACCCAAATACTGAAGGTAACTTTCTTATACCTGCAAAAACTGGGAGAAAGTCAGTCATATTTAACCTGAAACGAGGGCAGGTACAAGAGAGATGAGTACTGGTTACGGGTTTGTGCTAGGGAAATCTTTTTTCCAGAAAGTTAGAACCATTTTCCCCTGTGTGAAAGCACTGGTGGGACCCCCAGCAGTGCACGGACCTCTCATTTGCAGGGTCTGTGATCAGCACAGGCAGGATCCCCACAAGCTCGGACAGGTGCACAACAGGCACCTACAGGACTGGTTTTTGCCACACTGTGCTTCCAGGGTTCAGCCCCCAACATGCACAAAGCTTGAGGTTATATCCTTTTTCTGAGGCACAGGCCAAGCTTATCCTTGAAGATCTGGGCTCTCCTCTGCAGACTGTTTCTATACAGCAAGATGGCCCTTCCTGCATTATGATGAAGTCCTATTGACAGCTACAGCAACGCCTGCAGATACTGCCAGAAAGCTGCAGAGAGCCCTGAAACCAGGTGATAAAGTATGCCCAGAAGTTTCCCTCACCCATCACGGTCACCCAGTGCCACATTCCCAGCTCTCATGTTGCAGACTTACATTCAAAGAAAGAAAAAACATTAGGCAAATGAAGGTCAGAGGCATGGGCAGGAAGAATACATTCCAGGTGATGGACTGCTTCTCCTGGGAAGTCACTGATGTCTCCCTGTAGGCTTATCAGTCAGAAAAAACAGTGCACCCATAAGCTCCAGACATCCCTGTGGGGTTTTTTTAGTCACACACATCAGTCCTGCATGCTAGGTGATGCGCTGCACGACTCAAGCAGGGGCTAAAGGCAAGAATATTGGGGAGAAGACCTCCTCTGGAGGCACAGTTCTACCTGCCTCCACTGTCTCATTGCCCCATTCAGGATACCCCCAGCCTTCCTCCTGAAGGAGCTGGAAGACACTCACCAGTCCTCTGCTCGGGCTCTCCGTGTGATGCAGGAGCTTCCCTGAACACCTCAGAGATGGCCCTTACCGTAAAGGAGCAGCAAGAACAGAGCTGTTCCTGAGCAATGGGGAAGCCAGTGGCAGGGCAGCATCCAGAGACCAGCACATCCCACAATAACTGAATGGGATCAGGCTGGTGATAAAGACAGGGCCATCAGCAGCCCTAGGGAAGATGAAGTGAAAAGTTAGGTCCCAGAGTTCAGCCAAGAAGAGCCATCAAGACTAGGAACAGAAACATCCCCAAAAGAGATGAGACCAGGATTAGAGGCTCAGGCTTGAATTTGAATGGAGCCGCTGGACATGTGGGTGGGGAGCCCAGGTGGGGCCAGTTGGGCAATTAAAGCCTATTAGTGCCCCAAGGTCCATGCCACTCATGCTATGCCAGCTGTAGAAACTGATTTTTCCCTGCAGGAGTAGGGGTGCTCCTGGGTCTGGGAGAGGCGTGCTGCCTGCAAATGGGTGGTAGAGCACTGCTGATGGGTTGCACCACGTCCCCAGGCATCCCTTCCCAGGGCTGGCTCCAGCTGTTGGCTCTGCCCCCTGCTGTGCATGGTGTCCCTCAAGTGGGCCTAGCTGGGCTGGAGCTGTGCCCCGTTTTCTTTGGGTTATGACACTATGAGCCCCACGGAGTCCCTGCAAGAGCACAGCAGTGGGGTTGAGCTGTAGGGTTGTCCCGTGTTGGACAGGTATTGCTGCACCGTCCAACTGTCCATCACTGCACTGGCCAGCTCATATAATGTGTCCTGCAAAAGACCCGGCTGAAGGCAAGGCCAGGCACCCGCTGCCCGGAGCGGTGAGGACATTAGGTGGTCTTTCTCCATTTGCTGTAAGCATTTCCTTGTGCAGATCCCTTCCAGCCACCCTAGGCAGGGAAGGTAACATGGCTGAGAGAGCAATAGTACCATACTTTGCTCTGTACTTTATTTTAAGGCTCTTTTTAGGTTCTTTCCCTGACTTTTCCCCAGTACCCTATATTCTTTATTTTGCCAAGATTAGAGACACATTGTCCCACTGCAGGAGGATAACTGATCAATATAAAAAAAAACACAATCTCTGAGAACTCATATGAGAGCTTTACCCCGAGGGGCAAACCTTTCCTTTATTCCCCTGAAGGTTTGCCTTACCTCCTCTGTCCGCACCCGGGTGCACCCTCACAGCTAGGGATGGGGAGCAAGGAGCTGTAAAGCAAGGAGCTGCAAAGCAAGGAGCTGCTTCATTTACTGTAGAAGGAGATATGAGTGGATCTTTTACTTCTGCTTATGAAATCCCATTTATGACAATATTCACACCTACAAGCAGCTGGCACCCTTCTTCGTATGCCAGAGGCTCTATTGGTGATGAGTTTCTGGCTAGGAGCATTACCACTCGCAACTGATATGTTAATGCAATTAGAGACAGTGCCAACTGCAAAGCAGTATTTGTCCTGATATTATTGGTGATAAAGGAGCCTCCTGTGTGAGAAGCAAGTCCATTTCCAATCCATCTGTATCTATATCTAAAAAAGCTTTCATTTTCCTGAGCGCTGCAGCAGATTCTCGTGATAAATTGCTGCCATATCTTAGCTCCCAACTACATTACATCCTATTCAAATCCCCTTCATTATAACAAGAAGCAATATGACACCAAAAGCTTGTCTCAGGAATTTATGACACAGTGGAGACTCTTAGATCCACTAAACCCCATTAAAACCGTCTCCCTTATAAAACGTACACCTTATTATGCACTTCAGTAGCCGGCAGCAGGTTGCCTTCTGCCAGGGCTCTTATTACCTGTGCGAGGGAGGTACGAGGAGCGCCTGCAAACAATCGAGTCCCCGCTGAAAGCGTGGGGCTGGCGCGGCGTCTGCGCCTCCTGCCTGGCACATGTCAGGAGCTTCAGTTGTGGGAAAGGGCTTTGTACAGTCATCTCTTTTTTTTTTTTTCCTTAAGTTTGCTTACTAAGCCAAGACAAAAGAAAATGTACCCCATTGGCTAAAGCCAGTCTTTTTTTTCAGGTCTCTTTCTGACACAAAACCTCAAAGAATAGATTTGGGGTGGAAGGAAATGTGACATTAAATCTGAAATGAAACATGGTGCTTTGTTTTGCTTAAAGCCATTTAATTAAAATAAATTTACTCTCAAAATCCCTTTAAAAAATGTGACCTGGCATTCCAACAACAGAGCAGCAACCTGTGCCTTTTCTTTCAAACACGCTGCCTGCTTGCAAACATGCCTTGTTTCAGCCTTCATTTCAGAGAGTAATTTCTCTTCCCAACACAGTTGCCTGGATGTGCTTGGAGCACCTTCTTGAGCAGGGGAAGGAGGAAAAGAGGGGAGGGATGTGGGGGTGCTGGTGAAGTACCTGACCAGGTTGCTTTGAGGGTTCAAGCCTCTCTGACCTCCCCCATCCCATATCCACACCCTCCCTGCAGCTCACACCATCTGTGGTCGGCTTCTGCTGGAGAAGGGAATGCCACCAGGCAGTATCAAGGAGCAGTGGAGCAGCCTTCCTGCAGCTGCACGGCGGTCGGGTATTCCTCATCCCACAGTGACCGTACGCATGAGCAGCCCAGGAGGCATTACCAGGACAGATGACCCTTTCGAGCTGGGAAGATACGGCATCCCTCATCCCCGAGAAAGTGATTTTGTTTTTCTCCCACACCACATCCATTCTCTTCCCCCACTTTTCACTTCCCAGCTTTCACACCGAGCACCAAGCTGTGCCTTTCAGGAGTTCAGGTGGCACCTTATGTCCGATCAGTGTGCTGCTCATCACACTAGGTAAATATGTTTGCATTTTCCTCTTTTTACCCCTCGTTTAGTCTCATTTGACTGTATTGTTTACTGTACCGGATTATGCAAATCAAAATATAACCAATATTGAAAACAGGAAGGTAAGCAAAGCTTGTGCCTGATCTTCTGGACCATGCCAAGGACAAGAGTGCAGGCTCCCACCGTGTCAGGACTGAGTCACCTCTGTGCAGGAGTGGGTTTGTCCCACCCCTCCTGGGAGTGATCCAGTCTCCTACCAGCACTGACTCTGAACCCCAAGTCAGCCAAAGCAGGATGCATAGCCCCAGTCCCAAGCATCCTGTTGCAGGGCCAGCACACTCATCTCTGTCCTGCTGCTGCTTCCCAAAGATCTGGATGCTCAACGGTCCTTCTGGGAGCGTGCAATGAATGCAGCCATGCTCAGCACAGTCACGACTTTGGATGGTTGCCTCTCCTCATGCCAACTCTCCTTGAAGAAGGGGGATCTGGCTGGGGAACTGGATTGACTCTACTTTGACTTTGTGCCAGAGAGGCAAGCAAGAAGGTGAAATCCTGGAGCAGAGATGGCCAGTGAGAAGCAGGAGATGTGTCCAGATCACACACACGTACATGGAATTGAAGAACTCGATGCAGAGGTATTGCATGCAGTGGAGTAATCTGTAAATAACTCAAGGTAACTCAAGTGAAACTAGACAAGTCCATGTAGCTTTTGAAGTCATGTAGATCAAGAAGAGCAAATGTCTCTACGACAGGATGTCATGGTTTATTGATGTTGAGGCCAGAAAGGCTAGTCTGTCCTCTTTCATCACCAAGCCAGATAGTTTTACCAAGTGATTCCTGTGTCAAACCTATAATTTCTGGCTGAGTTAGGGCAGATCTTTTAAAAAGACATCCAATTTCAAGTAAAAAACCTCCAAGTGAGAAAGAATCTCCTCCGTACGTTGCTTAATGGCTAATTCCCTTCACTGTTGGAATGCGACTTCTTTTCAGGTTGAATTTGTCTAATTTCAGCTTCCAGCCACCAGATCTTGTTACATCTTTGATCGCTAGATTAAAGTGCTCTCTGGTCTCAAATATATTCTCTTCTGCTGGGTACTTCCAGACTTGTGTCAAGTAACTATTCCAAGTGCTTTTCATTAAACCTTTCATTATAAAACAAAATCTTTAGGGTTTTTTTTTTCAGTTTCACTAACTTTTATAACTCTTTCTTGGATTCTTTCCATGTTTTCATCCGGTGTGACCCTGGAACTGGACATTGAGCCCACCGGTACTCTTATTAAAACAATGCACAGTCCCATATGGCTGTGAAGCCAGTGTGTGTTGCCCTTTGTCAATCTCCTCTTCAGGGACTTCAAGTTCAGAAGGCTTCCACCTGATCCCACCACGCTTTTCTAATCCATGCTCTGCACAACCGTCCCAACTCATGTCTATATCTTTGTTCGGAGATGCATGGATCTCCATTTCATTGTACCAAAAGCCAGACTTTTGGAACAAATTTAGGCTACCGAGTGATTGATGCTGCCTTGGTGACATTTGTCTTTCTGCTGAATTTTATATCCTCTTTAATTCTTATCTGTAAAGACTGTACAGTCTCTGCCAGGTCATCAATAAATACTGGGCTATTAGCTCTCTTCAGGAAGACCTAGCACTGATCTGATGATTTGCCATTAAAACCACTGAGGGTGATCTCCACAGTCCCCAAGGGATGGTGCATTCCCTACCATCTAGACAGTACCTTTGGACTTATGGTTCACCCATCATCAATACTTTCACCTGCCAGAACATCCCACAGATTCTGGATGGACAAAGAACTGAGATGGTTGACTGAGCGGAAACCAGTGTTTGGACAGATGGGGGTGGATGTGTGTGCACGAGTCCTGCACTAGCAGGAATCTGAAATGTGTCTGTGGTTTGCCTTGGACATGGAAATTGCTCCCAGCGTCTGTAGGACAGATGTAGCTTTTTAATTACGATTCAGGAAAGCAAAAGGTAGAGGCTCTAAAGAAGGACAAGAGAGGCATACAAATAAGGTCTGACAAGTTTGTCTGGAAAAGAAACAGCTCAATCTGAGTTAGCTGTTCCTAAGTTAAATATAAATGCAAAGCTAGGGAGGGTGAGTATGCAGTGAGTGTACGTGTTGTGCCAGCAGGAGGATGAGGACTGTAAGGAGTGCCAGCCCCATGCAGGGTTAGACATCCAAAGGCTCCATCTGCAGCCAGCAGCGAGGCAGGTTCCTGCAGGGGCAGGTCCAGAGGTGGGTCTGGAGTGGGAAATCCCAACAGCTGAGAATTGAATCTGCAGAGGCATTCTCTCTCCATTAAGGCAACGAGGAAACCTGTGTGATTTCATAAGGGGACAATCCTCCCATCTGCTTGGTGTTACATTTTGGGATTCCTCCAGCAAGGTAAAGGAAGATGGAAGATTATTTATCCGTAAAGTTCCTCTTTAATTATTCTGCTATTTGCCAGCTAAAGCAGCAACCCCAACAAATCTTGCTGCAACTCAGGAGGCAGTAGCAGAAACAAGATGCAATCCTACAGCATCGCTGAAATCTCCAGGGGGTTATGGAGAAGATGGAGGAATCTCTTTTGGAGGACCACACCAAAGTCCAAGAGGCAACAGGCACAAGTTGCAAGGGAAATCCCAGCCAAACACGAGGAAAAGGTTCTTCCCTGTAAGGCAGGTCAAGCACTAGACCAATGGTCGAAAGAAGTGGAGCAATCTTCATCCTTGCAGATGTTCAAAATCCGATAGGGCAATACCCTGAGCAATCTGACTTGGTGTCATGGTTTGAGGAACCCACAACAATTTATTGTTGTTCAGACAATTATTCTCTCACCCAATGACACCTCCCCACACAGGAAGGGGAATCGGGAAAAAAACAAGAAAACCTGAGGGTTGAAATATAAACAAATTTAATAGAATTAGACTATAAGCATTATTAATTAACATTAATAACACCAAAGAACCAGTACTGGTCCCCGTACCAATATAAAATAGACAAGGACTATGCCCAGCCCATCCCACCAGCAGGAGCCGTGCACTCCCCGCAGGGACAGCCAAGGTGGGACCCTGCGAGCGCTGCGGCTGCGGGAGGAAGGGAAGGGCTCAGGGCTCCGGCACCGGGGCGAGGAGTGCTCAGGATGGCAGCCAGCAAGGGGGAGAGAGAGAGAGAGAGAGCTCCTCAGCAAACTTTCCAATTTCTACTGAATGTGCGGTTCCTGGTATGAAATAACCCTGTTGGCAGCTTGGGTCAAGTGCCCGGGTCTCGCTCCTCCTCGTCCCTGCACCTGGGGAGCTCGGAAACACCGAGACCTTGAAACCTGCACCCCAGAGCTGGCTAGAAAGTAAATGTTTTCACAAATTCAGACACTAGAGTCTTCTAAAAGTGCAGTTTTCCCAAGCATTATAAGAGACTTTACTGAAAAATAAAATTACTGAAAGAGAAATTAGTCCTGTGTTGCTCAAACAAGGACACTTGGTTTTGAAGCTGTCCCTGCTTTGAGCAGAAGGCTGGATTGGAGACTTCTTGAGGTCTCTTTCAGACTAAATAATTTTGTGATTCTACAACAGTTTCAGGAGCAGCTTTTCCAGCAGTCTTTATAGTAGTGGCACTACACAGGCCAGCAGCGTATTGAAGTGCAAACTGGATTACTCATGCATTACTCCAGATATTCATTACATATTCTGTTAGGCACATTAAGATCCTGCGCCGCCATAGAAAATAGACTTAACGATGGACTCCAAAGCATCCTGACACCACTTGATTCTCCAGTCCTGCAGCTGTTACTCCAAACTGGGTGCTCTGCAGCAGAGTCAGCTTGCAGTATGAAGAACTCAGCTGTATTTAAGAATGCAAACACCCACTGAATTTGATGCAGAAATTTTGTATTTCCAGACACAAAATTCAAACCTCTACATTTTCAATTTTGTATTAGATCAGTCTCTCAGCTAAAGGTTGCTGGATCACTTCGGCATTGCCCAAAATGGCTGGAGCTGCTCAGCTACCCCTTAGGAAGTAGAGCAAGCAGTTTGCAACAAGAAAATAAAAAAAAAAACAAACCCAGAAGCGGATGATTTTCTCGAAATGGCTGCTAGCGGTGAAAGTTAATTTGTCATTGTTATACTTCAGAGTCTACATCCCTTTAGGTGCATATGAGCACTTCAAGGCAACCCCCCAGACAAACCTAGTTCCCAATTCTAAAATGTTCTTGCTATGTAAAGATTAAAACAATAACATTTGAAGCCTGCAAGCTTAAAATACGAAGCAGTGGCGGGGGAAGACTCCGCAGCAGTGCAGGAAGCCCTGCTAATGATGTCAGTAAATTGTATCAGAAGGATTCTCTCATTTTGGGAAGAGAGATGTAATAGTGGGGACTATTCTCACTGGCACTAAACTCATTAGGTTGTTTACAGTGTGCCTTCCTGCACCGCTCTCTGATACGCTGAAAATCTTATTTTGCCTTTGATATTTCGAGTCTGAAAGAGCAGGGAGAAGTCAAAGATTCCAAGCAACATTTGATCCCTTCCTTGTTGTTTGGATTTCTTTTTTTACTATGTGCTTGTTAAGGCTTGACTCCTGGTCAAGGCAGCACCGGGGAAACTCCTGGTTTCAGAGAAGAATGTACGGAACATCGAATGCTAAGTAACAGGGTGCTGGGGACAACGGTGGGAGTGCTGGGGACAAGTGCAGATGGACAAAAGAAAGGGGAGGGCATGTTTTAGTTGTGTGGTGGTTGTAGGGAGGTGCCAAGGGCTGGGTGAGAGCTATGCACCTGCGGGAGGTGGTGGCTGGGTAACAGCTATGCAGGACCCTGATGGAGTAGACATCCCCTGAGGGCACCCAAAGGCCAAGGATGAGGCTTCAGATGGCTCCAGCTGAGAGGCACCAGGGCTGATTGATAGAGGTGGGACGGAGGGAGGTTTGGCTCTGCAGGGCCGGACTGTGCCAAGCCCTGGCCGGGGAGCGAGAGCAGGCTGTGCCGCATCCCAGCCTTCTGCTCTCCGCACCAGCCGTGACACCTCGCAGGCAGACAGGCAGCTCTGCCCGCACATCAGCACCCGCCGCCTGCCACCGGGAAGCCTTATCTGCCTCTCTCAGCCTCCGGCTTGGTGCTCTCCCAGCACATCACTGCCTTTCCCATTTCTCATTCTGCTTTGAAGCACGAGGTGGGAGCTGCCTGCCCGTGCCAGTCACAACCGCAGCAGCAGACAGGAGCTCGTCTCCAGCTGCAGGGGCAGCAGGACTCACTCTCCCAGGAGCTGGTTCTGTGACACGACATTTCTTCCACCCTTTTATTCCAACCTGGATGCCTGGGGAGGAATTTGGTGGGTTTCCAGCACTTCTAAATAGTTCTTCTGGCCCCTGCAGGTGCTCAAAACTGGTGGGAGCTCAAACCTGAGACACTGCAGTGAATGAGCATCACTCAATGTCAGTTGCCCACCCATAAAAGATCTCTGCTTGGGCTGTGGCTCATACGACCTGTGTTGTGGTTTAACCCCAGCCAGCAACTAGGACCATGCAGCCTCTCACTCACTCCCCCTCTCCCCCAAGAAGGGTAGGGAGAAGAGGGAGAAAAGGAGGGGAAAGGAAAAAAAAAACCAACTCGTGGGTTGAGATAAAGACAGTTTAATAGAACAGTAATGGAAAAGGAAAATAACAATAATAATCATCGTAAAAGAATACATGAGACACAAGTCACTCTCACTACCTGGTGAATTGGTTGCCCGTCCCGACCCTAGCAGAGATCCCAGGCAACCCCCATTTATATACTGAGCATGACATCAATGGTACAGAATATTCCTTTGGCCATTCTATTGTTCTGTCTGTGCTTCTATGGGGAGCTGAAATAAGTCCTTGACTAGTATAAACATTACTTAGCAACAACTAAAACAATATGCAATATTGACATTCCTTTCATACAAAATCTGAAAACACAGCAACAACTAGAAAGAAAATTAAGTCTATCTCAGCCAAAACCAGGATAACCTGCATTGAATGAAGCTGCGGCAAGGACCCAGATGCCAAGTCCTGCAAGTCCTTGCCCTGAGAAGCTGAACCCTTCTCACCAGGGGCTGGAGCGGAGCAAGTGATTGAAGCAACTCTGAGCATTCCGTAAGCACAAAGATGACTTCTTTGCTCCTTGCCCAGGAACCCTGGTACCTCTTTACACCAGGCAACGAAAAGCATACACTCCCACCTCTTCTTCCAGTAATAAAACACTGCCTGTCAGAGCAGGGACTCTGCTGCAGCTGTCTCAAGGAGGATGCGAGATTAACGAACACTGCAAAAAGGTGAATTAGATATATTGAGTGACCTGGGTGAGCTGGAGAGGAGAGACTCTACCTCCCTCCTGCTGGCACTTCCTGGCCCTTGTGAAACTCCTGTTGGACAATGTGTGCCTGCAGCTGCTGCATGTGAGTCCCCCACACTAACGAATTTCATGTTTTCTTGGTCTAGGACCACTTTTCTCCTTGGCCTCCCTGATAAGCTTTCCTCAGGGTCGTGCTCAGGAGGGAAGACTTGCTCCCAGCCTCCGCCAACGGTTATATGTGGCTATATAACACAATCAGCTTGCAAGGTTACTTACTCATCTCATTATGCAAGCATAAACCCTAGGCAGACAAATATAAAGCAAAATAAGTTTTATGCCTTATGGAGAAAGCTTATTGCATCTCCTAAATTGGAATAAAATATCTACAGGTGAAATACATCTCTACAACAGTGCACACGGTGGTACGGGAAGGGCTCCCACTGTAATGGTTATCAGTAGGGTCAAGGACCAGCCAGCCCAGTGCTGGCATCAGAAGTGCCAGAGGCTGCAACCCTGCACCAGGGAGGCAGGAGGAGCGCAACCTACACGGCCACAGCAGATGGGTGATGTCTACTTCTGTCGCCTCAGCTGCACAGTCGTGTGCCTGCCTCAGTTTCCCAACAGCTGGCTTCGAATGACAGCGCTTGCTCCCATGCCAGCAGTTAATGAGATCATGTTCGTACATGGCTTTGAACACAAATGTCTCTGCAATGTGTAAGTGCTAAGTACTATTAGCAACTAACAGCAGTTCTCCTTCAGTACAGGGCTCTGCTGACTTTGCCTGAGGCCATTCCAACCCAGTGAAGCATCACCCTCAGCAGCACTACCTGCGCTGTGGCAGACCTCCACGTCAGCCAGCACACCCCACGATGCTCTGGAAACCGGCTGGAGATGGAGCTGTGAGTCCAGAACCAAGTGCCCAGCTTTATCCGGGCAGATGGGTGTTGGTGGAGGGGCTTAGGCTAACTGGGAGATGGAAGAGACACCACCATCGGGCAGGAGGGTGAAGGAAGGCATCCCACCATCAAGGTCAGAGCAGCAGGGTCTGGCATATGCAGACCCCAGGCTCAGAGCCCATGCTACCTGGCTGTTCTGGGGAGGACATGGTCAATGCGCTCTTGTCTGCTGTGTCTGGGCTGGGCTGCAGTGTAGCCCGCGGACATCTGTGCCGCAAGGCTGGAGTTAGAGCGCTCCCCAAAGCAGTGCCAAATCAACAGTCGCTGCCCCTCGCTGGGCTCTGCTTTCCCTGCGGCGGCAGGGCACGCTGCCTGCTTCACACACGTGCGTCTCTCAGCAGCCTCCACGCTCACCCTTATTACCATGCTCTTCTCCGTCCTTCCTCCTCGTGCTACCTGATCATCTCTGCGCTGGATCCTGCCTGGAGACAGATGATGTGCTGGGCAGGAATGGCAAAGTTTATTAAGTTGGGGTGGGAAGCTCTGGCAGGCTGGGTTCACAATTAGGCTCCCAAAGGCAAGATCATAAAGCATTCAGACACTTGGGATACAGGGCTGATTACCAGCATCTTTCATCATTAAATATTAACACCAAGGCTGCTTAAAGGCCAGTGAAAGAATTATAGAATTTAATACCTATCACGCTCTATCAATAGGCCGGGAGAAATATGGTCCTTTCGCCTATGTTTTTTTTTTAATGCTTCAATGTAAACTAGAAGACTGGCAAAATTAAACAGCACAATTCTTGGTTAGAAGCCACTGGGAATTGCAAACAGGGAGCACCAGGGATCAGGCTTGTTTGATATGCTAGGGGAGCGAGCTCATTAAAACATAGGCATTGGTACCAGAAGGAGAGGAAATTAAAGCATAATTTAAGAAAAGAAATCCATCTATGGAGAGTGGCTCCAGACCCAGTACTCCCCTGTGCGGCTTTCCGTTCCCTGGGACCCCAGCCAGCCCCAGCCTCGTGGCCTGGGCAAGAGGAGCATTTGCACCCACCTCTGCAAAACTACCCTGGCTGTGCCCAGACAGAGGACACAGCGTGAAATCCTCCACGTGTCCACAGACCCCTTTGCCATTGTATGCTCGTGGGGACACACGCCTGGGGCTCCCCACCATTGCTCGTGGCTGCTTCCCCCAGAGCAAAAAGCCAGGAGAAATCCTGGTAGCCTCAGAAAAGATGGTGCTCTGCTTGTGACAGGTGTTTTGGGTTTTTTTTCCACCTTCTTCCTTGTTTTGCCTTATTTTGCTAAGTTGTATTAGGAAAAGTGTGCCTAGGTCTGTTGGCCCTTTTTGGATGGGTGAAGACAGAGCCCATGCTAGAAGCATTGGAGAGGACAGGAGGGCTCAGGCAGAGCCTGCTGCTGCTGGGACTGTCCTGCAGCACAACCAAGAGCTGCAAATCCACCATCCCCAGAGCCCCCAGAGCCTCAGGACAACCCAAACCGCCCACGGAGTGGAACTTGCCCACCACGTGGGGAGAGCTCAGCACAGCCCAAACAGCTCAGAAAACCTCACCAGGTGCTCAACAGCCGTGGACTTAAAACTGCCTGTGCCTTGCTCACGGTCATATCATCATCACGTTACAAACTGCTCCTGATGTAACACTCTGGGAAGAGATTTAAAGGCTGTGCCGGTACAGACACATGTTTTGCATGAAAACCCAGGGGCTCATGGAGGCCCCGTGAGCAAGGCTGGCCCACGGCTGTCCTTCGGCAGTCGCCCGTGCCGCTGCTTTCCCCGGCCTCACCCTCCCACCCCTCTCGCAGCCCTCCTGCCCGCTGTACACAGGAATGAATTGTTGCCGCTCGCTCCCTCATCGCGGGCACGGCGGCAGAGCTAATCAATACGGTAATCAAGCCGCCCGAGCAAAGCCAGCCGGTTGCCTTCCTACCTCTCTGTGAGCAAACACGGAGGACACACGGCTCCTCCCGCGGCCGGTGCAGGCACAGCCAGGTCTCCAGCCAGGCTGAGGTGTCTCCGGGCTGTCCTGCCCTCTGCTTTCCCTCCGGCGGCCCTGCTGACGGCTGCGCAAACAACATTTCACATGGACAAGTCAATCTACAAAGCCACAGCTGAAGTTGGAGCTGGATCACTTAATATCTGTGATCCAGCACCTTCCTAAGGCTGCCCTGGTGTCAAAGTCCGGCTTTTCCCTGTAGAAAGACAATCCTGGCTCTGTATTTTCTTGGATGGGGACAGTGCCATGCTACTGAAACTGTGATGGCTGCAGTCGGACACGTAGCATCTGTATGGTGGGATGCTTCCTCCAGCTCAGAGACGGGATGCTACCGCCCTGCTAAAGACTTTCTCCTGGCCCATGCCTCCCTTGCCATATGGATAAAGATGGCCCAGAAGATTTTGCTACACAATATCCAGGCATTTTCCCCAGTTGTATTTTCTGTGGAAGCACCAGGACTGGTTTGACTTGCAGAAACCTTGTCAACTCCTGGCCAGCAAGATGCCCAGCCTGAAGCTGGAGGGGTAAAACCATTAGCAGAGCTGCCATCCTACCAAGCATTTTCCAGGCTTTGGTTCCTTATAGCCACACTTCAACAGTAACTCAGGCACTGGGTCTGTTGGATCAACATAGTCATGCCCACACCATGGTAAGTATCATGTCAGTATAAACTCAAAAAGCTGGCTCATACCAGCCAGAAAGTATTGATGTGCAAACTTTGTACCACCAGGCTTTGTGCCAGGTCACATATCACCTGTCCTCCCACAGGCAGCATGAACCTGGCATAAAACCATACCTGCGTTACACGCTCCGTATCACACACAACAGGAACGTGATCGTGTGCCTGCGTGTCTTCTGGAGTTGATTTTACAATACCCAGGCACGTGTCCCAGGCAGATAAGTGGCTGAAATAAGACTCAAAAAAATGCACAATTGCTTCAGTTGCAAAGGGAAACGAGTTTCACCGTTGGATCTGTGACTGTCCAGCAGTTTCTGGCTCAGGATCTCGTTGCCCCAGGACGTGTTCTCTGTGGGGAGCGGGGAGAAAGACTCCTGGGCTCATTTGGGCTCTGATTGTCTGCAGGTGCCAAGCCTGACCCTGTGACACAAACCAGAGCAGTTCAGGGCCTTGTGTAACTCATGGCAGACAGCTCAGGGAATACCTGAGCACAGACAAGTTGTGATTTTCCATCCTTTCTGCATGCACACAACTGGAAATGGAATCATAAGATCATAGAATCGTCTAGGTTAGAAGGGACCTTGAAGACCATAGAGTTCAACTGTTAACCTAACACTGTCAAAACCAGCACTAAACCATGTCCCTCAGCGCAACGTCTACCCGTATAGAATCATAGAATCACCCAGGAATAAGAGCAGGTGAGGTGCCCAAGCCCGGGGTGACCCATAGGAGCACGGGCACCCGCATGGATGACAGAGGCTGGAAAAGGGACCGCACAGAGCCTGGAGAAGCTGTAGGTATCTGCAGCTAGCTATCCTTTATTCCTTCAAAAGCTTCTCTCCCTCCCTTCCTTTTCACGCCGCTGCTGTCGTCTCCATTTTTCCCTCTTTACTCATTACTCTTTTCTGTTAAGGCTCGCTAGCACTGTTGCCCAACACCCTCCGTGTGCCGGGGGCTGCCGCAGCTCCCCGGGGCTCCCCCCGCCACCGAGCTTGCCCAGCCAACCCGAAATCCGGGAAGAAACTGGTTGCAGAGTCAGAAAGGCAAATCCAGACATGACTGACTCCGGGGAGCCTGATTGAAATAACTAATTAGGTTCTCACAGCCGTTCGCTTTGCAAGAATAAGACCGTATCCCGCTCCATATTTTCTAATGAATCCCGCTCAATGTATTCTAATGATTTGTTTAACCGAGTTTTCAGTGTCTCCAGGCTGCAGCGCTAGCGTGGCCCTATGCAGCCTACCCCAGATGCTGGGGGGAGCTTTTGATACTCTCTCAAATGTACCTTTCCCCGCTGGTACGCAGGTTTTTTTATGTTTCCCATCACGGTAGTGCAAATTCCACCTCCCACTGCCATACAAAACATTCCCCCCTCACTTTCCCCTGTTTACACTATTTAGATGCTCACAGATGGTTGTAATTTTTTCTTCTCTTTTGGGCATCTCCCAGGGAATCTAAATAGGTGAGCTCCTCTCTCTCTCCCAACTGGCGCAGCCCATCATGGCCCCGCAAACTGATGCTGGGGCTCCGGACTCACGTTTCGCATCCCGGGAGCTGCGTTCCCATTACCCACAAGTGCTCTGATCCCAAAAACATTTATAGATGCAAACATCTTCCCAGCTGCACAGAAAGTTATACTGAATTCTGGAGGACTGCCTGTAAATAACATTATTCCTGTGTAGAAGTATTAGGCACATTTTGATCAAATCATCAATTTTAATTGTCATTTTCAAAGGCAGTCACTCTGCAGAGATTTCTCTTTTTAAATTATATTGTTTATTGCTTCTTGCTCCATTATCTCTTAGCTGTGTGGAGATATAGGTTTTTTTCTATCTGTGCTGTTATTTTACTAGTGGCTAAGGTCATACTAACTTATGAGAGTTGGCAAAATCATGTTTCTTTCTCTATATACATTTTAATACCCACACTTGACTTTTTCCAGTGTTTTATTCTTCTCCATTGCACGTATCTTTCCCTGGGGAATTGCCAGTGTGGCAATAAATCACTGCTAATTCTCTTCCCTGCTACTCACACCCCTTCTTTATACAAATTTAATTTTTCACGCATTCATTTGTATACTGCTTATGAAGAATGCTTTTTTTAAAGAACTTAGTCTTTTCCTAGTCACCCATTTTTTTCCCCCTTCCTTTCCCTTCTTCCCTTCCCTTCCCTTGGTATGAAGTACCCCAATGACTTTGGGCTGATATTGATTTCACACCCCTTCCTGTTATCCTGCAATGGTTTTCTTTTCCCTGAGATACTTTTGCAGAAGGTCCTTTCTTCGTGCTGCACACCCATGGCCATACCTTTAGCTTACACAGCTTCTTTGCCCATTATTTTTTCCCACAAGTCTTAAGAAATTCCAGGTCGCCTCCTGCTATTCCATTTTGCACAGAAGTTTTGTAAACCTTGGCTATTTGCGTGCCCGTACTGAAGTCATACTGTCTGTGTCTTTTCTTCTCGCACCTCTCATTCGCAGCAGGTCTGTAGTCTGTTGTGACTTAATTATAGTGCCTTTTAAGATTCCTCCGGGAGCTGTGGCACTAGTGGATTTTAATATCCCACCCATGACAACATTGTCATTAGTATTATTACTTCTACTACTATGATTAGTATACTACGGGCAGAACGAGTGGCTCCATACAGGTCAGGCGCACCCCTGATTCAAGCAGTTTAATCTGAGAAATCAAATGCAGGCAATAATTGAAGACCGAGACGCTATGCCTGCATGCTGGAACAGCGAGCATGTTTGTCATTAATAAATTGCAACATGGTTCGAAGCAGGGCTCCTGCTGACTCGGATGCTGCTGGGGAGGAGAAGGTCTGTGAGGGAGACGAGGATGTTCCAGCAGGGCACGGGGCAGCAGAGTGACTGCTGGGGGTGCCAAGTGCCTTAGGGATGAGTTTTAAAGAGCGTATTTCAATCAGCGTGACTTTTCCTACGTCAAACAGGGACTGTAGCCAGGCTGGCAGAAGCATCTTGCAGCAAGGCTCGCCTTTGGGAGCTTCGGTCATATGTGCTGCACGTAACCTGGGTGCTGCCCTTCCTTTAGAGAGCAGAGGTGGCCAAATGGCTTTCAGGGAATAAAAACCTTCATAACATCGCCAGGACACCACTTCTGTCTGGCTCCAGGACTGCGCCTCCACGAGCTCCAGTGAAAGAAAGCTGCCACTCTGGGTAACGCTTGGGCACTTTAAAGCATTCAGAGTCATCCAAGTTTTTGGTCTATGAGCTCTGCAAAAATAAAAAAAAAAAAAGTCAAACCCTACCTCTGTGGGTTAATCTGCATGTTGATCTGCAGGCTCAGCTGGGGGGGTGTAGGCTGGAGGCAGAGGGGTGTGTGTGCCTCAGTGCACCCTGCTGGAGCACAGAGGGGCCAAAAAGCACCAATTCTATGCGAACATATTTTGGGTTTCCAGATCTGTGCCCACCGTTCAGCTGCCGCCCCCTCCAAGCTGTGGAATATCCAAAAATCCTGGGAAAACAGCCAAGTCCCTTTTTTACTGGACAATAGTTCTGTTGAGGTGAAGGTGTCTCAGGAAATCCTCACATGGGGTAATTTGAGAGCAGTGAAGCAAGGCAGACTGGTACCAGCCGAGGTTGTCACCCTATAACAGAAATCACCGCCACACAAGGGGGATTTTCAGCAGCAGAAACTGGGGAAAATCCTGTTCTGAGCAATACGGACGGTGCTATCGTATCTCCCAGCAACACGCACCAAAAATTAGGGACCAAGGTGAGGAGATGCTAAAGAATAAGAAATTCCATAAAGACCCCTTCCATTTCTACAAGTGAAAAAAAAATATATGCAGTCACAGATTAAATGCCAGTTTGAAGAGGCATTCATACGTACTTCAAGGAACAGCTCCAATATAGAAAACAAGAAAAGAACATTTCCGAGAACTTCAATTAAGTACAAGGTAACTTGGAATCATTCCCATCCGTTCCTTAAATTTTCCAGACTATCTTTTTCTCTTTTATTTCATGTACGGCTCTCAGAAAGGCTTTGCTACATCAAAGATACTTTTTGTCTCCTTTGTTCAAATGTATAAATTTGCCTACAAAAATTAGAAATATCATCAACAGTGAAAAATAATTTATTTGTAAAAGGAACCAACTTTTGTTTGAACTAGAGCTGGGAATTGAGATAATGTCTATGAATATGTGGAATGAATAGATGGAAGTATCTGAATTTATGGAAATACATGAATTCTCCTTTGCTGATAGAAAATTACAGTCAGGGCCCATTGCAAGCCAAATTAATATTCAACATAATCTCATTCCCACACAGGAACCCAAAGAGACAATTGATCTTGTTTCCACTGAAATCGGTGGGAAAAACTCACCAAGTAGCTCTTTCAACAGAGGACCGCAGCCAGCGTGACACCTGAGCTAACGCAGATTCACACCTTCTACCCGCGTCCGAGAAGCTTTGTTACTTCTCGGATTAGATTTGAATTTATGATCCCACGCCAGGTCCTTATTTTTCTGCTTTAAGTCACATACATAAAGCTCCATGGGAGCATCAGTAATTATGCTTATCACCCAGAGGTCACCTTTTTAGATGTATTTTCTAGATCTTCAATCTCCCTCTAAAGTATGATGTTTTTCTTAATCAAGGTTGCCGTGAGAGGCTCAGCACTTGCAGTCTCGCATGGAGGAATATTAGCGCTACCAGACATTATTTTTTATTTCTCTTTCAAATGCATCGATTTTTTATCTATTTTATTCCAAGAAGGAGCTGTGGCACCTATTTTACATTCAGAGTCTGCCTCAGGAGTTGTAATAACTTGAAGCCCTGGATGCTCGAGCCAGTGTATAGCCGGAGCGGGGGCAGATTGGCGGTCGGTCCTGCCAGCTCAATGTCTTCAGCATCAGCTGAGGAAAGGGAAAACGTGGCATCTCGCAGCCTCCTGGGACAGCTGGGTGGTTAGGACCAGAAGCCAGTGTCCCTGGGCACATATTGGGGATGATCAGCATTCCTCCCCAACAGGGCTGCTGTTGCTGATTTATTAATGTAGCAGTTAAAATCAAACCAGCACAGGAGAATATCTAAGTCAGCTACAGCCAAGATAGGCACGCTAAAGGCAGGCCACTTTTCCCCTTGATATACGAGCACTCTCCATTTCTCAAAACAGATCCCAAACTGTGTAACCCAGAGGAAAAAGAGGCTTGACAAAGATTATAGAATTCGTCTTTTTGCCTGGTAGAGAGTTACACTTGTATAAGAGGCACAGAGGAGAATGGGGTTTTTCTGAATTGGGCAATGATGCTTGCATGGGGACAAATCAATTTAGAAACTACTTGCAGTGACCCAGGATTACAAAACAAACAATGACAGTCACTTGCACACTCCCAGCAGCCTCTCATCCCGGCTGCAAAAACACGCTGTGCTTTGTTGCGGGAAGAGCCTGCTGCTGGCAAATCTTTATTCTCGTGTCTGAGGTGCTCTGTGTGGGGGCAGCAGCTGGGCAGAAATCTTAATACAGATACAATAAAGCAATACAGTGCCAGGAAAAAATAGTGCTTAAAGCACCAGCCTCATTGTTTAGGGAAAATCAGGCAGGGATAAGAAACTAATATAACAGCTTCTTTTCCCAGTCTTTTCTGCCAGGCGTGGTTTGGCCACGGCTTTCTGAGTAAGCGGTACCTGCCTGGTTTCATGACCCACTTGCTGGAGCAGGAGGTGGTCTGGGGATGCCAAGGGGATGTGCCTCCTGCCTGTGTATCCAGCAGTGCCTGGGTGGTGGATGGATACCCATAGGAAGCTGCAGATGAGCCTTGTGGCTATCATAGTAAAGAGGGGGTAACACCACGGAAGGTATCCAAGGCTGAAAAAAAAAAAAAAAAAAAAAAGAGAGGGGAAAACATGGGTTTCCCCAGAGCTTGAGAAAAAGGAAAAGATCAGGAGCTTGGAACAGGCAGCAGAGGGAAAGCAGATCTGGAGTGAGACTGGGGAGCTGGCACCAAAAGCAAGCTCCATCGGTCACTACTGATGTACACTTTAACTCAACATTACTTAGAGACTGGTGGCTTTGGAAAAGAAACCACAAGTAATTAACCTTGATCTGCTAATGGGTCAGCTCAGCTGAGACCATTGGTTTTGCTGAAAGGGATTATGTAAAGAGTATAGCAACTGATACAGACAGAAGCAGATGAAAAAGCTGAACAATGTCATAAGGATGATCTGAAAGTAAGTTTATGATGGGTAAATAGTGAGGGAGAAGTTCATTATGGCTGGAGCCAGGGAGCTGGTACTGCGGCTGTCAAACCTGATGCAGATGCGGCAGGGATCTGCGAAGGGGGTACTTTTAGGAGGTTCCCCCTTTCTCCCAAGATCACATCAGTGCTGTCTCCACCAGTGCAGGTCCAGAGGCCAAACAGTCCCAGCCTTCCCGCTTCAAAGAAGGGGTGATCGAAGTCTTCCGTGGCATGGTATGTTCAATCCAGAACCTCAGGACAAATGCAGAGGCAGGTTGCAAGGATCAGGCCAGATCTCAAGTACCTTGTACCAAAGCCTTCAAAATCTTACTCAAATAAGTGTTTCAAGTTGTGCATGAGGTGTATCAGAAGCCAGCCCAGGATGTGCTTCAGGAGCTATCTTCTGTAGCATGCCTGGGGGCACACTGGGCAGCCTAGAGGCTAATGAGCATCTACGTAACCCTCCTGTTAGCTAGGCCAGAAATCCAGAGCACTACGTCTTAGACTAAAGATCTCTGACATTGAACCTGTTGAGAGAGAGAAGACGTTCTCCTGACACAAGTACCAGAGTTATGACAATTACTAAAGACGGGACTTCAGAATAGAAGGTGGACTGGACCACCATGATCATTCTTATGCTATGCTGTTGGGAAGATGGGGAAGACATGTCGGGATGCTGATAACAAAAACCATAGTGGCACGTTATGGGTAAAAGAAGAAACCTTTAAGGACCTCCTGCAGCTTCTTGGGCACAGTTCTTCATATATCCTGTTTGTTAAGTAGTGAGACCCTCTGCACGACCATGTATGTGCCTGGCATCTCGGCAATAGACTTGTCTTGATCAGGGCAAACCGTCAAGTTTGAGACGGGCAGTGCCAATGCACTTCTCTTACAGCTGTTCCCAAGCACAGATGTGGACTGGTCCCTTTAAGCTGATCAGAACGAATCCTGTCCTCACCCTTGCTGCCTCTTGACCGGCTCAGATGAATGTAAAGGTGTAAATCTGTGCCTATGCAGGTGCTAACTTGGGGTTTGGCAAATTGCACTGATTCACTTGCATAACCTGATTGAGGGGCTGCTGAGGTAGCTCTCATTTCTCTTGAGGCCGCAAGATAAAATATCACTCCGTATTCCAGCTTTCCTCCACTCTCCTCCGAGATGGCACTAAGTGGTGTGGGAGGCAGAAAATATGACATCATTTTTCTTTAAAAAGGGCATAAGGAACTGAAGACAAGTAAGTGTGCTTTCTATGACAGGCAAATCAGAAGAAAATGTAATATACAACAGAATTAACAGCAGGCTAGGTAGATCTGGATATATTGGGGAAGAGTCAACATGGCTTCTCCAGGGGAAGTTATATCTCATAAATCTATTAGATTCCTTTGAAGGTGTCAACACAGGTCCAGGCAAGGATTAGCTGGCTGCCGTAGTTAAATTGCATTTTCCAAAAGTTACATTCAAGGTCTTTGACAAAAAGCACTTGGAGACGTTATGATATTACGGAGTATAAGAGGAAGCCCCTCCACAGATTTCTAAGTGGTTAAAAGCATGTAACCAAGGGAAGGATAACCGATTGGTGTTTGTGTTGGCCAAAGACGAGTCACCGGCTCCCTCAGAGGCCTGTCTTGGGATCTGTACTGTGTGACACTCATCAATGATCTGGAAAAGTGGTGAATAATGAAGTGACAGTGTTTGGCTATGCGACAAAATTATTCAGGATCATGAAATCTAACACTGACAGTGAAAAGCTCTAGAGGATCTTCCGAGACTGACTTACTGACAATAAAACAGAAGATGAAATTCAGTGTAAATAAATGTAAGGTAATGTCAGTGAAGGTGGAAAAAAAAAAGTCCAGAATGGCAACCAAGTTTAAACAGACAATGATTACCTCTTGAATTAGCTACCACCGTTCATCAAAGAATTCATAGAGCACTGTGGAAGGTGCCCTGGGAAAGCTGCTCAGACCTGTGCCTGGTCAAAAAGCAAGGAGGATGTTAGGCATTGCAAGAGAGAGAGATAATCATACAGGAATTGTCATCATAACCAGCATGGAGATCCACAGTCCATCTTTACTTTGAATACTGACTGTATGTCTGACCCTGCCTCTGCCCTAAAGGGCACAGTAGGAAAAATAAAACAACAAGTGAAAAGGCTGACCCCGTGTTGTTCCTGATGCTGAGAAATGGAACAGACCAAGGTTATTTAGCTTGGATAGACCACAGAAGTCCATCCCAAGTGTTTTGGAGAAAAAAAATTGGAGTGGATAACTCACCCTTTCTGGGATTACAATAAGAAATGAAAGTATTTGGAAGCAGATTTAAAATGATGACTTGGAAGCATCTTTTCCACAAAGGGATTCATGCATGTCTAAAGACGTGTGGTATGTTCAAGGCGTATGGGTCTGTCAGTGGCATAGACACAACAGTCAGGCTGCAACCAGCAGCTGACGATGCTCCATGAACTGCCAGATGCCGCTGTGACAGCAGCGCTCCGTGCGGGTTTTCACACGCTTTGCTGTTGTGCGTGTTGCTGGCCACTGTTTCAGGCACAACACCGGGCTTTGCAGATATTTGGTTGGTCCCAGCACCGTTTCACTGCCCTCGTGGTGATGAGCCCAGGACCCTTTGATGGGTGTCCAAGGTTAAGCCACGGCAGAAGCCACTTGCTGGTCACTGCACCTAAAATGAGGGGTCTTCAGGCTCAGAGAGCGCAGCTCAAACGCTCTTCTGTATTTGTCACCCAAAGCAGAGCTGTAGCCCGTCTGGCCTCAGCAGAAAAGCTGTATCAATCCGCTTCCAAGTTCAAATCTAATGCAACGTGGGAGAATGCAGCTGAAAAACGCCACAAAAGTAATCTTTACTCTTCTCCTGCACATAAGGCAAAGAGGGGAAAAAAAAATATATATACTTTTTATAAAGACCAGAATTATTCGAACATAAGTGTGCTACAGAAGCTAGGTCTATAGACAAAAACTCAGAGGAACAGATAAAAGCGTGTGCTGTAGAGCACTGAAAGGATGCACCATGAGAGGCCACCTTTGCCGCCCCATCTCCGGAGGAGGGACCGCTGCCAGTCCTGCTCACTGCCGAAATCCGAAGCGCTCGTTTCTCTTCAGGATGCTGAGGTAGCATTCAGCTCCCCTGTGTTTGTCTCTCCTGTATGCAGTGTTTAATTCCTTCCTTTCTTCTTTTTTTTTCCCCCAGAGAGACACAATTAGAAATAACCCATCGGAGTAAAATAAGCAAAACTCACTTTCTGTCTAAAAGTCTATTTCAAGAAGAAAGAAGATTGCGTGTGAAGAAAACGCTCACCAGTGAGGTTCAACATCAAAAGAATGTTTTGCATGGACTAAATAGAAGTATTCATTTTTCATACATGCACAGATTCACACTGACACCAGTTAGACTTTCATACGAGCACACTTTGTTTACTTAAAAGCTTGAAGGAAGGGAAAATGTCACAAATGTTCATGTAAGCCTGCATGTGCACCAATCGGACACATCCAGCATGGCTGTTTGTACAAGCAAAGATCTCCCAATAGGCCAAGAAGCGTTCGCATAAATCATCTGCCCAATCATTTAAGAGAATGAATAATTCATAGAAAGGCAAATGTGTTCACAAGCAATTCATATGAAGAGCTATCAGCTATGTTCAAGGAATGGATTCGGTGTTCGCTGTCTCTGTGAACCTGAACCTGCTTTTCCTTGGCTCCTGACTTCCACAAACCTGGAGTAATTCTGTAGCTCCATCCCTCAAAATGTCACTGGTTGTCACCCATCCAGAGCTGCTTTTCCACTCCCTGTGCCTGTCCCAACGGATGAAAACCACGGTGTCTCCCACGAGAGCTGGTGCTAGTTACTATGACACACCTAA
Source organism: Chroicocephalus ridibundus (assembly GCF_963924245.1). NCBI lineage: Eukaryota > Metazoa > Chordata > Aves > Charadriiformes > Laridae > Chroicocephalus > Chroicocephalus ridibundus. The sequence goes on from NC_086294.1 coordinate 2,595,945, forward strand.
ATTACTTAATGGGAGTAATTTCGTCTCTTCTTTCTTCATTTCTTATTTCTTGAGGCTGGCGATGGAGGGACAGAGCTGGTTTGCTTGAGCTGTACTGCTCACGAAGACTCGTGTGTGTCCACATCCAGAGTATGTCCATGCTCTGCCCTGTGGTTTGTCTGTTTCTCCAGCTGTGAAATAGTGAGGAAGATCCTGAACAACTGGAAAGTCTTTTGATATCTAGGTGGAACCCCGGGCTTGATATCAGCCAAAGTCTACTTCTTACCCCCAGTCAAATTTGCATCTAAAGGTGGTGGGGGTGGTGCTGGGACAAACAGACAGGCAGATGTGCTCCCGGCAGTGCTGGCTGTACCTTCGTCTGCCCCAAGCCCTTACCTCCAGCACCACCAGCAGAGGTGAGGAAGCTCTATCAGTGTCCCCTCATCTGGAGAGACAGCCTTTAGGAGGGATATGACAGGGAACACCAGTCAGCCAGGAACCCTCGGGTTCTCAGGCACCCTTGATAGCTTTAGTCACATCTTTTGATGGTTTTTTTTCAGTGTCAGGCACAGAAGAACCGGCCCAGTTCTCTTTGGTCTTGCATGAGATGCAAAATATAAATAGGAGCAAAAGGTTTCCTATAGATATATCTCTGCCCTCAAAGAAATTTGCTGTGCAGCCTCAAGTATTATTGCACACTCTGCTATCAATTCTGTTCTCCAGGACCCACTGAGAGGCTCATTCCTAAATCTTTTGAGAAAGTATTGCCAAGAGAAGCCTGCTCATCCTGCAGCTGCCCAGATCCCCAGGCAACAACCATTTCTAGAAATCAAAACTGCTTTTCTGTTAAGGAAAGTCACTCATGGAGAGATGTGGCTTCTCTAGAAGATTTCAGACCCAGTCTTACCCTTGGACCTCTTGCCCTGACCCAGGGCAATGGTCTTCACCGATCTAAAAGCTGCACTTGTCCTGCTGTCCGTCTGCGCGACTGGCTGCTGACGCACCGTGCGTACGCTTCTCCCTCTGTGTCTAGTCCCCGGTGTTCAGAAACACCGATTACACTGAGAGTTGATGAAATATGATTACATTTTTCTCTTCATTAAACATGATATAGAACCATAATTCACACATATAAAATTGTTTTATTCCTTTTTCCTGTTTGCTTTGGAATTATTTCATGGTCTCGACAATGTAGGTTTAGCAACGCTGTCTCTTCTGCAGAGCCAGTCAGCCGCCAGCACCCTGCAATTTTAATGATCTAATCCGACAGCTAGCATGCTTTAATTTAAAGTTTTATTAACGACCGCTTTCTACCCTCAAAGACTATATTAAAATTTGTTAATGGAATTGGAGATTATAAATGCCCCACTGCAAGGCCCACTTCTGCTGTTCTGCACCACCCCCTTTAGAATTCAGAGCAATCCTATTAACTCTTCTTTATGTTTTGTATAGGTCATTTTGATTGCAGTTTCTTGTGTACTTCCCTTATGAGATAGCGTTCCCCGAATCTAAGCATTTGAAAGAATATAATTTTACAAAAGATCACATATTTCAGATTCATTATCCTTCAATAGTGAGCTTAAAATTTAATTTCTTTGACTTATTGCAAATTTTTTGAGTCTACCGGTAGAATGGAAATGAATTCCATGGGCAGCGTCAGACCACGTGACAGAAGTGACAGAATCCACCCCAACCGCTGGTGAAAGAGGAAAGGAAGAAGAGGAGGGAGGAGGATGCAAGGAGATGTGCCATTCGTAGGCATAAAGTTGCAGGATCAGGACAACCAGTTGTCCTCCACACGCTTGGAAGTGTGAAGCCCTTTGCACAAAACACATCGCTTTTCAGGCACCCCGTTACCACATGAAGGCTGCCTCTGTGAGCCTGGGCTTTTAACGGGCATCTTGAGACCCTGCACTGGGTCCCCCAGGCAGCACTTGTGCATCAGGGCCCCACGTTCAATGTGCCATGAAAGGGATCCCCCCTACCCATTATTTAATTTATTAAAGGAGTCAGTAAAAGCATCACCAATCTCCACAGATCCCAGCACCGATGCTTATTGTTCACAACGTGTCTCAGGAAATGGACTATTAATCATTCATTGTATAGACTTAATTTCTCACAATTCTCCCCTCTTTATTTTCTGTTGCTATTGTTCCTTTTGCCTGCTTAAACATTTCAGCCACTCGGTGAAAAGGCAGAAACAACATCAGGTTCTCAAGAAACCAAACAATCAATCAGTTCACCAGCTTCACAATGGGACTCAACAGGAGCAGCAGGGCAGCTGCCTGTTGTTTGAATATCACTCACCCGAAAGGCTTGGCCAGCGTACAGAAAAAGCAGTTATTCACAGGAAAAAGAGGTAGGTGAAGGACACAGAGGGGGATTTCTAAGTGGAAATTTTTACATTAGAGATGTTTACACTTGAGCTACTCATCTGGTCTCCTTTTACAGCTGATGAAAAGACATTGAAACGTAGGGTGCAACTCATCTGACGCATTTGAAATATCAACCTTAGGACAAAACGAACTAGCCGTGCTGTGAAGAGCCCATTTCTCTCCAGCCTCCCCTAAAAATAGCCTCAGAAGTTGAGCAGGGTACAGCGTAGACCTCTAAAGTTAGGGAAAACCTGTTCCCCACTCTGTAGGGAGTGCCACGGTCAAATCCCCAGGGAAAGGGCTTTCCTGGCTGGCAGGTAGATCCTACTGCCCTGGCCCCTGGGTGCTCCAAGACTTGTGTACCAACTGAGTGTAATCAGCATCAGGGAAGAGCACTGGACTAGGTGGAGCACCTGAGAGCCACAGAATCCCTTTTATTGCAGATTTATACAATTTATTGTTTGCCTACCTCCTGTTTGGCTGTGGCAGCCTACGGTGCCAAACAAATCAGTGCTGCTGGTGGGTCGTCAGCTCCTCTCCATCTTCCCTTCCTCAACTTCATACTCATCATCCTTCATACTGTCATTCTTCACTTAAGCCCTTTGTACTGCTGATGAGTTCCCTCCACCACTGTAACATTCACATATTCAGTCCTCGGGTGGCTTTTCCCTTTCCACACCTCTCCACCACCAAGGCCCTGGTAATGTGCAGCAATAGACTCCAGGCCTTCCTCATTTCCCCCTTTTTCTTCTGAAATCCTTCCAAACTTTTAACAGCTGTGCAGTGTAAGACCTCCAAACCACCTGTGACAAGGGTGAGGTTCCTGTTAGTGATGCACCCTCCACTTGGGAATGCTAATCTTGCTTGGGGGATAGCATTTCTCCATCCCTACGTCCTGATATAACTATGTTCCTCACAAAGTCAGGTAAACCTTCCTCTGGTTGCTTGTGCTTAGCCCACTTTTGGTTTCACGCAAGCTATTTGCCATGGGGATGTGCAACCAATGTACACAGCAGCAGTGTAGAGAAAAATCACCCGGACCTCCGTATCTTGATGCTATGTGACCTAAAATCAAGGATACTGACACACTCAGCAGTGGGGACGTACAGCAAGTTGGGTATTTCTCGCTCTGAATGACCCAATGCTCCCACGTGTCTTTTCTCGTTGCTGGTTCCTCCCCATCCCTGGCAGTGCCACCCATGAGTTCCATTGCTGTCGGTTCTGTCCCATCTCTGCCCTGTGACCTTGCCCCCTTTGGGTTGGCAGCCTGATACACGCTCAGGAAAGAGGCAGTAGCTCACCACATCAGGACCAGGGCTCACCGGCCTCGGCATCCCGGCTTGCACATGCCAGAACTCATGTCATGACTTAATGCTCTCACCCACACCTAACAAGCTACACTAAATCGGCGTATTTGTTTCGTTTTCTGTCTCCTTTTGCATCACCCAACCAGGGCATGGAAACAATAGCACATGACTATAGAATTCAAGTCAAGATGACGTGAATTGTGAGCACGCAGTCCAGAACTTATCTTTTGTGAATATTTGTGTGTTAAAGTTACAGATTTGCTTTTTCACCATATTTGCAATAGCACTGCTCAAATATTTGTGGAGATTGAACACAGCCTAATTGAAATTCAGCTGAATTCAAATTAATATTCATGCCTTTTTTTTTTTTTCCCCTTCCACTCTTCATTCGGCTCTAAATGGAAGCAGCTTCCTGCTGTGGAGGGGGCAGCTGTAAGCTGGTAGAACTCCTGCAAGGGTGAAAAGTTTGGCAATCCAATTTGAGTTTCTCGAAGCAGCCGCACACTGGATGTCACTGCCATCTACATCGTTTGCATGTATTGACAGGCAGGTCCTGAGCTCCGTCAGTTTATGCCGGTGCCGGGTGGGTGCTGATTGCTGGAGATTCGCAGCACCTCACTCTGCGTCGCCGCTCGCGCCACCTGCTCCTTCCTCCTTGGCACCCAGCTCCTGTCACAGCGACGGTGCCCTCTGCGCCGTTGACGGCTCCAGCTCGCAGCTCCGTGCCTCCGCAAGGCTGCCCTCCACATGGCAGCCAACCGCCCGCTAACGCTAATTGAGCTCTTGCGAAAGGCACGGGCGTGCCGACAACACAGAGTGGCTGGGGCTTCTCCAGGAGGGAAGGGCAGAGATTTGTGGCTCTGTGGAAGCGGAGAGGGATCTGGGGATGTCGCGTATTTGTGGCTGTGCAGGAGCAGGGCTGAGCTCACCGAGACCCCCGAGCCCATCAATTGCTCTCACAATCATAGATCATGTTATTTCTATCGAAGGAGAGCTGATATTTTTGGCAGAACGTGATGAAACCCCACTCCTCTATAAAGCTTCATTTCCAGACCTTATCCACTTTTCCGTGTCTAGTCAGACTGCTGCTCTCTGTCTGCCACTGAGGAAATCTCGCACGGGGAGATTAGAGATGCCTGGCACAGCAAAACCTTCCTCCAGTCACCCAGGAAACATAAGACATTTTTCTTCTTCCTTGGAAAAACATGGAAATTAAATTGGAAGCACTACATGGATGCAGCTCTACCCAAATTAACTCACAGACTGTCAGGATGCAGATGTTCCTGTGGACTATTACGGCTCACACGCTTTTCAGAGCATCCCAGGTAGTCTGCAAGTGCTTTTCATCAGGTATTTATGGTCCCCAGTAAAGCACTAAGATAGAAATAATATAAACTACACATTTAACAAGGAAAATACAGGAATGGTGAAAAACACCTAGAGGCATTTCAATGCTTTGAAAGATCTTGGAATCATCCCGGATGATTTTTTCTGAAGACCGGCTTTTACTACCACTGACCCTAATATGTAGTCACAAATACTGTTTGTTTTCCTCTTGATTTTTAATTTTTTTATGCTTCGTGGCTGCAACACGTAAAAGAAATGGAGGCAGGTGCAGCAGCAAGCCAGCTTTTCTCTTCGGGTACAGAATAGGCAGCAGACCTAAGGCAGAAGTCCTTGCAGCAAAGAGACTTAACAACTCCCAAGCGGCGTACCCCTTCCCTGCCTTAGCAAGGAGAAAAGCATAAGACAAATTTATCACGCCTCTAAATATCAGTGTCGCTGAACATGGATTTTAAAAAGTCACCGCAGTGCTCCAGCCCCAGTCATGCCTCTATGGCATATCATCACCACAAATCACGGTTAGGGTTTCCCAAGCACCATGTTTGCATTTCCGTGCCTTAGCACACTGCTGGAGATAACTGTAATGCCCTCAGGCTGTAAAACTTAACTTTAAATGCCACAGTAGTGCAAAGGACAGCTGGGGGGAAAGGATGCCCAGGATTTATAAAATATCCTTTTTTTCAGTGCTGTGATTTTCTAACACGGTTTCATGTTTGGGCAGAGAGTTTTCACTCTGGGTGCGTCTCATGAAAGTCATTGACTAAAACGGAGCACAGGCACCGCTGGGCTGCCTCAGCCGAGGGATCCCTCTAAGCCAGAAAACTGTCTCTGGCATCAAATGCCTCAGGGAAATGTGCAGCACCTCTAAAGTAAGTTGTTTAGAGATGGCTTGTTGCCAAACAAACTTTCTTCTAACTCCTCCAGTGTCTGTACCCCTAGGTCCAGGGTTAGGATGGTGGCAGCGCCGCCGTGGTGAATTGTCACAAGCTGGGAAAAGGCGATGGTCCAAGGGGAAAGCAATCATCTGGAACGTCTTTGCAATCAATCATCTTGCTAGCTGGCTGCGTGTCTGCACATCTGGGCTTCCTCTGCAGCCAGGGACCTTTGGAGGAAGACTCCTATGGTCATGGGGTAATTCAGGCTAGAAGGGACCTCTGAGTGTCGCCTAGCCTGGCCCCACCCCACCTTTCTTAGATGCCTGTCTTAGGGTGGAAGGAAATGTTATTTGAAGGCACAGCAAGCTCTTTTTTAGTAAGCAAACTTGGGGGGAATTGAATCATACCATGTACTGTGCCATAATATGTGTGCACAAAGGGTTGAGCAGGCAGCCTTAAATCTGAATAATTTTTCTGCCTCAATACGTTTTCTATATTTCCACTTTAGCTAGTCGTCCTTCTCCTCTGGGGAACTCTCTAAAGGAGTGCCAGGCAGAAGGTGCAGAACCGAAACATCTCCTAAGCTGCTGCCACCTGATCTCCATGATCCTGAAGTCCTGCAACTGGAAAGGGACCAAGATAGGGTAAAAGGAGTTAACGAAGAGCAATCCAAGGTGAGATGGATCCCCCCGTGCCCACGTACCCTCAGCATCACGAGGACAGATCGCAGCCAGCAGGAGCTTTACGGTCCTGCATGCACTGACCACTTCGCCCATGTCTCCGGTAGTGACAGAATGCTCACCAGGCAGCCAGCTTCTGTATTTCTCAGTGTTTCTTTACAAAATACAGGCACAGAAATTGCTGCTGCCCTCCAGCCCTCTGATCCCGCACTTGCTTTGGCAGCGAGATGAATACTGCTGCAGCTCACCCAGCAGCTCAGCCACTGTATTATTAGGTTTCTTCAAAACCCCTGAATGTCCCATCTAGACCCAGTGACTTAATATTTTTTAAATTACCTATTTGCACCAGCGCCTCTTCATTTGATACCTTAATCCTTAATAGCAACTCACCTTTATTACCAGAAAAGAGCAAGTCAAGAGCAGATTTCTCCCAACATCCCCCGAGGTGAGAACTTATGAAATGAAATCATTTCACTTCTCAGCTGTGTCCTCATCTTCCTTAATTGTTCCCTTTAACTCCTGGGGAGCCAGCAGACCCGTCTCGTTCCTTTGCAGGCTTTCCTGTTCCTGGCAGACTTGAATTATCTATTGTTTGTTTTCATTCCTACCAAGTCTGGCTATTTCTTGCTGACTTCCTGTTTCCCCTCTTTCATGCTGTATTTTCTGCCCCTGTTTATTGACCTCATGAAGGTTGGATTTCCATTTTTTGAAGGACCATTGTGTGGCCCAAACACCTTCCTGAACCCTGCCATTTACCTGCCTTCGCTCCTGCCTTCCTCCCGCGCTCGCTGATCAGACCCACGCAGGCACTTTGAGCCCCTGTGGTATTGTCAGGTCCTGGTATAGCTAAGCATATGCTGAAATCTCATTAATGGCAATTAAAGTTGAGCATGTGGTTAAGTACCTTGCAGAAGGTAGCTGTTTTGCTATGTCACTCCTCAAAGAGCATCCATGCCAAATTTTAGAATTTTAATCTCTTTACTTTTGACTCTTGATGCTGTCGGCCGGCTTCCTCATTTTGTTGAAATCTCTCTGTCTAAAGGTTAGCATCACTGTGATAGGATTTGATCCTCTTCTTTCCCAAGGATGATGAACATAATTACATTCTTAACAAGTGAATTAAATTACAGCACGATTTCTCTAACAATGAGCGCTCTCCCCGCAATGTGCTGGAAGTGTCGCTGAGCTGATTGTGCGCAGGAGCCTGCCCCACGCTTCAGAATGAGTGAATTTTTTAAATTCTATTCCATGCGTTATTGGGACTTTAAAAATTATGTCTTATTCATCTATTGATGACAGTGGCCTCTTGGGTGTAAATTGAAGCAATTACGAAGGATCATGCAAATTAATCAATTATTTTCAGATTATTACATTCAAGCAGTAGTCTTGCTCTTCGATTTAGTTAAACTCTGCCTCTGAGTCAATTTTCAAACCTCCAAATTAAGCTATTTATTAGCTAAGAAGATCTGGGGAAAAAAAGTTACACTCATGAATCGAATGGCAGAAGGGGTCATTTTAAAAAGGGTTTAACACATAAACTGCAATATTTAAGAATGTACAGAAGTGGCAGTCCTGACCCCAGCATGAGCGGGACGTTTGGGATCATGTAAAACACAGCAACATAATCCCGGCTCCACGCACAAATCTCAGCGCAGCCGCAATATTGAAGTTGCAGTGCTGCAAGGGAGAGTCCTGATGCTGCCGGGAGGTGAGGGACAGAGGGGACACCAGGGGCCAAGGGGACACGCTGCACTGGGAGCACGGTGGCACAAGTGCCCTCTGCTCCTGCTTGCCTTGGGTGGATGCTTCAGGATCTCTGTGTCGTCGGCTCTGGCATTTTCTTTGCTGAAAGCCTAAGGAGAAGGTGGCACCAACCCTGCACCCCCAGGGAGCCCTGGTCTGGGGATGGGACATCCTCAAGTGTCACAGACACTCCCACCCCAGCTCCTGCTTTCCCTTCTGTGGCTTTAATCCCTGCATTTGAAATTGTCCATCCATAATGGATTATCACAGCTCTTCCAGACTAGCCCAATTAATGCAAATACCGATGATAGCTAAGAGGAAATAAAATGAGAATAAGGAGGCGAGGTGAGGGACTCCTCGCCCACAATCTCAGCCCTGTGGATGCTGTGCCGGCAGGGGCAGGCAGCGCTGCCTCCCGCCGGCACCAGATGGGGAATCTGCCCAGGAGCAGCCACAGGCTCTTCTCGTCGCGAGGCAAAGCCCATCGCTTGCTCACGCTCCCGTCCTCTGCCCACCGTTCAGGCAGAGGGGTTACAGGGTGGCTGAAGGCTTTTGAGTTTTAATTTAAGTGATTCTAAACCAGCTTTGGGTTTATAGCTAATAAGACATTAGTATGCTAATTAAATTATCCATGGAGTGGTATAAAGAGGCCTTCCTGAAGTTTAATGGCTGTGTAAAAGGTAACTCTACTTGCTATGTAATTAATTCATGGAACAATAAATGTATAATTAGATTCTTATTAATATCGGAGAGGCTTTTCCTGCATTAGGAATGAGGTGGAGGGACTGGTCATTTTTGCTTTTGATGTGGGAGAAAGGAGATGGCAGCTCCTGACTGCAAAGTACCTCCACCCTTGGCAGCATCCCTGCGCACATCTTCTCCACCCTGGCCACCAGAGCCAGGCAAAGATTCGCTCCCTACAGAAAGCTTCCACAGCCCACAGGCTTCCTCCAAGCACCGCACGGGACAAAAAGGAAGCACCCAGGCAATGAGCTTTCCCATGCATGCTCTCCCGGGACTGCTCAGATAAGGGACAATTCATTTTTTAAGAGCAGTAGAACAGGAGACCTTCCTCAGAGAAACCAACTCTGCCCTAGCCTCAAGTGACCAGGAAAAAAAACCAACGGCCCCTCTTGAAAAAGCAGGTGCTTCAGCTAATCCTGGTCTTCCCCAGGGCCCTGAAGTCTTACTAGTACAGAGAGGGATGCAAACCTGTGTTCCTTTGCTGGAAAGTGAGAGATGTGACCTCACAGCTCCATGAAACCTCAGAGGAGCTGCTGTGTCTGTCAGCAGAGCAGCTCTCCCAGCATACATGCTGCGATCTGCTCCGTAACGTCCTGGATGGCTCACCCCACCAGCTGCTCCGCTGCCCGGCCAGCCCCACGGCATTTGAGGAAATCTGCCATACCCGAGGGACTGCTAAAGTCAAAAGCTGAGTTTCAATTGCATATCAAGGGGGAAGCATCAGTTTTTAAGCAGAGCACCCCAGAAGCTGCAGCAGGGAAACAAAAAGGCCTTCACTCTGCCTTTATCCACTGTGTCCTCCTGACCTGGGCTGCTCACAGCCAACACGGGGCCTTTCCCCAGTGTTGGGTTCCCACCTCAGCTCTCCCTGAAATCCCTGGGACCTGCAGGCTTTGGGAACCTCCCCAGGCATCCCCCCACCTGCACAGGTGGGACAGCCCCAGAAGAAACAGTCACCCACTTTGCAAGGGCTCCTTCATGCCCAGAAGGGCACAACAAACGCTCTGAGAGCAAAGAGATCAAACCTACCCTCTGGCTCAGTCCTAGCTGCAGGGAAAAGGGTCCTTGTGTGGGAGGACACCATTTCTGAGCAGTGCCCTGCCAGGCTGAGCTCAGTTTCTGCTCCTGCTGAGCGTCTCTCCTGGCCACGGGTACCACCTCTCTGTCTTGGGAGATTTCTACCACCTGCACACAGACATGTCTCTTCACCCACCGTCTGTCGATGGCCCAAGCAATGCCAGGCCAACAGCTCTCAGCACACTCAGAGCAGACTGGCCAAAGCCCAGAACGCCAGTCATCCTGCCTCCAGGAGAAAACATGACATGTGGGTGTGCATTCCTTCTTCCAGAGAGATTTTTGCACAGAGTCAGAGCAAGGGTAAGCCCCCAAGCTCCTTCTCCCTGAAGCTGAACCCCGAGGTTTCTATGATAAGCTTGACTTGCGTCAGCTCTGGTCTGGGACATACCTTTCTGGAAACGTGGGTGAAGGTCAACAAATTCCAACTGAGCAGAAAGGTCTTTTAAACCAGCCAGAGTTTACAGGGGATCTCATGAGATGAGAGGCAGAAAGCTCAGGGCCAATGACACAAGTGAAAGCCAATTGTGGTATCTGTAAGGGAAATGAAACTGCTGAGGCTGCCTCTGGGGAAGAGGAATGGCACCTGTTAGTGGTGCGGAGCAGCTCCTGGGACAACAGGCATCATGGGAGCATCCGGGGGTTTGCTGTGATCCGGTCGCTCCAGGAGTGAGTCAGCGTCCCTGGAAATCCTGCTGCTAGCCAGAAGATGAGTAACAGTGTCTCATCAAACACAGCTGGTGAGTTTATCCAACAAGGATGCAGGACGGGAAACAGTGCAATGTCTTTCTCATGCTACCAGACCATGTTGCCACTTGCAGCTCCTGCCGGTTGGTGCTCCTTCCCCAAAACGCCTCTACTGTCCTTATGGTGACCTGACACGGCAGTGGTGCAGAAGAGGGGTAGGCATGTTCCCAGGCAGTCCCATGCCATCGAGGGGGGTTTTGTTGGTGCCAAGACCCCAAGCCCTCAATGGGCTCCTGCGAAAATCCCCCCTCACTCGGGGGAAGTGAGGGGATTCCAGCGAGACCAGCCACCTGCAGAGCCTTTGCTCAGCTTCCTGCCCACAACCCCACTGCTAGGCAGTCAAGGCTGGCTGTTAGCAATTAATTGCCTTTGTGGCTTGTTCGTTACAGCATCTTGCCAGACCTGTGACACAAAAGCTGAAGGTTACTCCCCTGCAGATGGCTGAGCCAGGCTCACAGCTCGCTGCTCCAGAAAGGGGAAATCTCGTGCTCCTTCCAGCCCCGTTCCTCCCTTGTGCCTCTTGGTGTGTTCTGGAGAGCCAGGCAGACGATGTTTGCATGGGTAACAGGCAAAGCAAGGTTTGTCTTTTCACCAGGTCAGCAATGACAGCACCTTATCGCATGGCCAGAGCAGTGTCCCTCCTCCCTCATGGGGGAGGAGGACAGCAGGACATCTTCTGTGGTTGCAGCTCAGTGAAGCTCATGCAAGCGGCCTTTGAGTTGTAACCTGCAACCTGTTCCCAACTCAGCAAATAGGAAATCAAAACACGACACAGGTGACAGCTGTCAGAAATGCCCATTTTGAGGACATTGATCACACCAAACCTCGTAGAGTCCTGCCAGTGATGGGGAGGCAACTGCCTGAGTTTTGTCACCAGCGCCGTGCCTGCTGTCCTCTCGGTTCCACACCTCCTGTTTCAGCAGCTTCCCCCCGTGACTCCTCTGATCCCTGCTCCATGCACGTGTCATTTCTGGAAGAAAACCCCTCAGAACGGTGTCCCAGCATGTTGGCAGAGCAGCTTTTGGAGTCCTATTTGCTCCCGGAGTCAGGCTGCTACCTGTAATGGCTCGTGCTCCCAGCCCTGGGTAAGAAGAAATAATCCAGGGAAACACAGGCACACGAGGTGCTCAGTTGTCATCAAAACCAGAGATGTTTGCAGTCAAGGGGGTGGCACCCTGATTTTTCTGACCCTGAACTCAGCTGGATCTAAAGCTCACTCAGACTGTGAGAAAATCAACAGTGTTGCAGGGCACAGAGTGCAACGACGGGAAGCAAATTTGGCTCCCGAGACCCGCAGTGCCATCAGCATCCTGGCAAAAGCCCAGGGCTTGTCCAGGAAGGATTGGAGCAGGTGGGCTTGCATAAATGTTTACAGAGTACATATCAGAGATGGGCTCTCATTCAGGAGGATATCTGCGGAGGGATCCATTCCCAGGTTTCTTCAACACTGACCCAGGACTTGCTCTTCAGAGATACTAGGGATACTAGTGTGCGATAAATTCCTGCCCTGGTAGCTATGTGGCCCCACAATGGCAAGAGCAGTTCCTGGCTGCCAAGCAACCTTGGTTTTTTTTCTTTTTCTTTTCCCTTTATTTTTAATTTTTCTGTCCCTACTAACAAATTATCCTATTAGGACATAACCATACTTTCTGCTTTCAGAGTCTTTCCCTTTTCTTTCCACAGAAAGCCTATTCAGGCAGATTGTTTTTAAGAAAAAAACACTACTATTACAAATCCCCAGCAAATCATTCCCCCATCTCAGACTTGAGAGGAGAAGCAGCATTCATTTCCTTTCCATTTCTGCACACAGAAAACACTTTCCATCTCTGGTCCAGCCCCAGCTGACTCAGTGAGCTGGAGAAATGTGCATTCAGACGCAAGTATGAGCAAAGAGTGCCTGGGGCTGAGGCAGCCTGGGGACGGCGCTGGGGGGGAACAGCTCGTGGGCAGGGACGGGGCTCCTGTCTGACGTTCCCTGCCTCGCTGCAGGGAGGTGGGAGCAGGTGCTGCTCTCCTCTTCAGGCGGTTTCTTCGCCCCTTGAAAGTGGCTTTCATGGCATTTCTCGGTTGGTCTCTATGGGCTTCCTTGAAGAAAAAGGATGGGGCTGGTTTGCTGCCTGCTGCTGAGCATCCCCACCACCCCATCGTCACCCACCCTCAGGGAGGCAGGAGGAGCAGGAGAAGCACCCACAGGGGCTCTGGCCACGGAGAGACAACCCGCTCCTCACCTGAGCTGGCAGGGAGCAGGAGCACGGCTGGTGGGAAGTGCATTTCCCCACTCTGCCTCCCCCATCCCATCAGCTGGGGCTCTGCCACACCGGAGGAGGAGGGATGACACCTCTTGGGCTATCCTTCCCAGAGCTGCCTGCAGAAGCAATAGGTCTATTCCTCTAATTTCGGGTTTCTCTGTGCTGCACTGAATCCGCTCTCACAGTCAAACCGTGGAGCAGGGGAGCAGGGACTGGTGACTGCCCAGAACACCTTCCTGGGGTCCTTTTCACCTGAGCGAGCTCATCTTCTCCAGAGGCACAGCTTTCGTACAGTGCCATGTCACGTGCTGTGCTGAAATTCAGGTAGATGAAATCTATTGCACTTTCCTCCCATTTTAAAAATAAAGAAATAAATACGTTATCTTCCCAAAAAGAGTCAGCGGGTTTATCTCCCTTGATCTTCTTCTGGTAAAGCCACATTACATTTTATTCCATTTTGTATTTATGTTCATGTGCCTTCCTTCCCTTTCTGTTACTGTGTTCTCTGTCCTAAACCCTACATATTGTTTTAGGCCAGCACAAAGGCTAGCAGGTCTATGGCGTTAAATTTTAATTCCTCCTTAGCAGCGAGGCATTTGTTCTTCAGTCAGATGCCACTAATTAGATTATATCAGATTTATTAAAAATACTTCCCTCCTCATCCATGCACCTGTGAGCCCATTCTCCCCATTGCTGCTCCTCCGCAGCGCTTCTGTGTCCCTGCACTGATTGCAGAGGGGAAGCTCAAACACCCTCAGGGCTTCCAGTCCTCTGTAACTAACTTTAAAAGCCATCTACCAGGGTCTCTCTTTCCATTGCTTGTTGTGACTTCCCTGCCTGCTGGCTTGTCTGCAGATCCAGGCGAGATGCTGCCCTCCCTGCGTGGCACAGGGGAGATTGTCACCACGTTTCATAACAGCCACTCTGAGCTGGACTCGGATTTGGAAGATACTTTCTTCCTTGCTCCCGCAGGGAAATTAATTCTCTTAAATGTGCTGATGTGCGGATAATTTGCCCGTGGGCCCAGCAGATTTGCAGTCAGCAGGCTGCCCCGGTCAGTGCCAGAGAGCAGAGTGTCACACCGGAGGATGTCTAACGGCTTCTGAGTGATGGGGCTTTGGTCTTGGAAAGGCACCCAGTGCTATCAATCCTTCACGAACTCCTCTGGAGACAGGCCATGGGAGAGGCGAGGAGCGACCAGCAAACACCCACTGTGGCAGTGGGGAGAGTCGCAAGCAGGAGCCCTCCTCTCCACCAGGCAGTTTTGGTCCCAGTGTGCTCGACCCCCTCCCCAGCAAAGGGCTTTTTGCCCTTCAGCTGGTTTCTAACACATCTCCCGTGAACAACCCGCGGTTGCAGCCCACGCACAGCTCCCACAGAGCGCCGGCTTTGCAAGATGGGCTCCAACATCACAGCTCGGAGAGAGAAAGCTGCGCTGACCCCGAGTAGGATGAAGTCCCTGGGGAGATTGGCCAAGCGGCTGTCAGTAACAGCTCTGCAGATATTCTCGCCAAAGCAAACCAGCATTTAGAGGTCCTCTGGACACAGCGGCTGATTCTCAGTCAGTAAGGCAGCTCAGCAAAGCCCCCAACACTGCCATTTTTGGACCCTGCAAAGTGCCTCTGTCTCTACAGGCTTCCACTTACCCAGATGGTTTTGTCTCTAGCATTGTCGCATCTGGTAGATGCTGTTTCCGACATCTCTGGAAAGTGAGTCTCCCAGGCAGACTGGGATTCCCATGTTCCTGGAGAGCTACTTATCCGAGGAAAAAACAGCACAGGTGCAGACCCAGCCAAGACCATCTATTCCTCCACCTGGAAACACCACCCTAAGAAAAGCAGAGAAACAGAGATGTGCAGAGTAAACATAACTAGGTTATGAATTACTCTTCAGTTTTCCAGCGCCTTCACCACTGCTACTTTTGCTCAAGCTGAGCCTATCTGGGAAACCGAAGAGTTACCTAAACATCACATCCCCTAGCCTGGTGGCATGCAGGCATGATGACACACTTCTGCTCACGTTTGCATTTGGGCTGCCCTTAACTTCTGATCACAGCCATAACTTCCAGCTAGTCTGAGGAGAAGTGTTTGTTATGTGATCTTCAATTATGAAATGTTAATTGGCAAGTTATCCCCTGGCTTCTGCTCTCAGGGTGCCCAGGCACACGGACTCAGCAGGCTGCATGGAAGGTGCAGAGACAGACACCCTGGTGTCTTCCAGGGTAAACTGGAAGGCAGTGGGAGAGAACCATCACCCCAGAGGGTGATTCCTATGGAGAAGGGTCATACCAAAGGCAGAAGAAGCTACAGGTGTGGGGGAAGGGAACACATCCCACTGTGACCAGTTGAAGGGAGAGGGATGCCAATAGACCAGTCCTAGCCACAACTGACCAACAGCCACCTGAAATAAAGACCAGAGCAGAAATCCACGTACACACCCTTTTGTTTTTCAGGTGCACTTCTCCCAGTGAAGCCCTTAGTCCATACAACGTTGTGTTCGGTGCTGCTTTGTGCTCACTGACCTTGAGAACCTTCTGAGTGACTTAAAGTCAGTGCTGATGGAAATCACAAGGGTAGGTAGAGGGTATGGAGGCAGTATCTGGGAGCTATGTGGGTAGATGAGACCTCTCCTCAGAACTGTACAAGCCATAGATGGAAATAGTAATGTTTTATTACCGAAAGCTGGGAATCCTCTATTTCTGAGCTTACTCTTAGTCATCCACCAGAAGGATGGTGTACAACCTGCAACATAAAGGATTGTCCCAGGTACACAGACTGAGAGCTGGGAACTGCTCCATCAACAATAAGGTATCCCTGCTTGACATGACGAACAATGAAGGGAATTTCAAGAACAAGGTAATACAGATCCTGTCGGGGAAAGAGCTGGGTCTTTTTTTCTTCCCAGTAATTGGACAAAAGATGTTTGTTCTACTATAAGACCTCATGGCACCAGTCAAAGAAGGTGAAACTGAGTTTAATGTTCTCATTAAGGCATTGAAATATTTTTATTCACCTGAGAAAAATGTCTTTTCTAATAGATTTTGAGAGTCTGGGGTGAAAAGTTCTATGAATAAAGAGCCAGCTAAAAGGTTTCCCTTTCAAGTGCTGGTGTGCTCATGCCTCTCTCCAGGTCACTTGGCACTGGGGGCATGCACATAGGTAGCCAGCAGAGGAGGAAGCCCTGGACCACACAATTGTGAAGAATATTCAAAGAAGTGCAAACAGCAGCACAGGTTTCTGGGTGGTGGCCACTGCGGATCTACAGCACTGTCACAGAGCCCATTTTAAGTTGTCACATGAAAATGCTTTGAATAGACAGGCTGCCTCTCCAGAAAAGATCAGCTTTGATCCTGTTGGGGAATCAAGCAGCTATTGCGAAGATGCAAATTTATGAAATTCCAACACCTGGTGTGTTCACGCGTAGGGAGTATATTAAGAAATCATAACATCTAAGAGCACTCCCAGCAGTGGGGAATCTGACCAAATTGTTACTGTGTGCTCCCTTCCCCAGAACCAGCAAGATCTGAAGATTTTGCTGAGCTCCCTGCCTCTCAGCTCCCGGCACGAGTACGGAGAGAGCACGACAGCTTGGAGAGATGCTTTACAGTGGGTCTCCCTCGACGTCTTCCATCCATCCCCCCTTGCCCCTTCTGAGGGATTTCTAAACTCAAAAGTTGTGTTTTATTTGAATATCAAGGGGAAGGCTTCACTTTGTAAGCAGAGAGCCCCCAAAGCCGCAGACTCTGGCAGCAGGGAAGCAAAAAGTCTTCCTGCTCAGCTCTCCCCTTGGCCACCGTGTCCTCAGAGGTGGGACATCCTGTCCTGCTCTGCTCATAGTCAACATGGGGACATTGGGTTCCTACTTCAAACCTGAAGGGAGAAGCCTGTTCCTTGCTCCTCCTTGCAGTCCCCAAGGTGGCAGGATTTGGGGCAACACCCCCACCCATCTGTCCCCGCTGTAGAGGAGACCACCACCTCCCTTGAGCACAGCACGCACCGAGGGCCATGCAATGCACAGGGTGCACAACAGGTTACCTTCTGCCGGGTCCTCCTGGGAGATCCTAACGCACAAAGTATGGGACCCCAAGGCCGTTCATGCCTGACCAGCTTCCCTAAAACACAGCTAAAAAATGTCACTGGGAAACAAGCCACACAGGGACACTGGCACCAGGCAGAAGAGCAGCCAGGAAACAGCAGGCGTGAAATGTCCGGATTCTGTGGTATGTGTCGTACCTCATGTTCTCTTCTCAAGGGAAGAAACCCTCCAGAAGACAGAAACATAGCTTTTTCTTTGACTACTTCAATACAGACATTATCAGACCATGACAGGGCTGGCTTGACACCTCTTTCAGACAGAAAACGAATCTTCCCAAGGGGTTTAGGGATGTCCCCTTGCAGCTGAGCCTCCCAAAGCCCCACGCAGGGCATGCATGTCCCATTGCCGGCACTTTGGAGCTGCCTGCCTCCCAACAGGCTGCTCTGGGCCTCCCCAAAAGCCAGGCCACTCTGGGTGGGTGGAATGCAAAGGGCAAACCCCCTTCTGCCCCCCTCTGTGGTGGGCGGTGGGTGGAGACCAACTGCTCCCCAGGATGGACGGATGGAAAGAGACATTGTCAGAGAGGTGACCCCATGGAAAACCCTCTTGGTCTTGTGCTGCAGGTGTGAAGGGCGGCTGTCTTCTCCCACCCAGCTTCCAGGCTGACCGAAGAGCTCTTCCACACTCAGGCAGTCACCTTGGCCCTGATCCCAGCTGCCTTTTCCGTGGGCATCTTCCTACCCGCGTGCATTAACACCCATGCCTTCTGGAGGCACGGTGGGACTGATTAGCTTTTGCCCTGCAGAAAGCAAAGTGGACTTGCTGTAACCTCCTGCAGTGTCCTCAGGAACGGACTTGGCCCATGTTTTGTAAGTGGAGAGCGCAAGCACTTGCTGCTGAACCCACACTGATATTATTTGACCTCGGAGCAAGGTCAGCCTGTGTTGCCCCTGCACATAGCTAGGAAAGGCAAATCCACGGTGTTCAGCAAATCTCTGCGTATAACAGGCTCATTTCTTCTCAAGAATTCATTTCAGAGGGATTCAGTGGCATTGACAGAGGTGGCACTGGTAATTTCACTGCTCATATTCAGGATGTAGCACTTCATCCTTTGCCCTACAAGTGGGTTACCCTGTGAATTGCTCTGTGCTTCGAGTTGCAGAGTCTGAATTATTTTGACTGCGGGACGTGGGCTGTTCACCAGAGCTCAGCTAGCTTTAAGATTGCATCGGGACTCACCAGCAGCACAGGGCGCTTATAACTCCAACACTCGTTTCAAGCTACTGTGGCTGCAAATGACAAAATCCTCGGAAAGCTTGGTGTGGGTGCTAGAGCTCCTGACATAAGCTCTGAAGAAAACTGAGGCCTCCTCCAACACAGCACAGCAGATGCATAGTATGTCACCGAATCCCCAGCAGGTTAAAAAAAAAAAAAGAGGGAAAGGGAGATGAAACAGTGCTCCTTATTTCCGCTCATATGAGGAGCTGCTTGGTGAAAGAAGGGGTCCTGGTTGAGGCATGAGTCTGTCACATGAGCCCCAAGGCTTGTGCAGATGCACGTAGCCCTTACACATGGCACAGTACAAACAAAGACCCTGGGGACAAACCCCAGCTGATTCATGCTCCAAGCCAGGTGAGACCTGTCCTCAAATACACAGCTCTTCACATGCTAAGTAGAGAGATCCAGCGCAGGGGCAAATAAGGTGGGAGAGGGAAACCCCACTTGGACTTAGTTGAAAGGTCCCAGGGACCTGTCTGTACGACTGGAGCTCACCAAGGGTCTAGCGGTGGCTGCAGCCAGCTGCAAATCCTGCATAGCAAGCAGGGTCCTGGGATAGAAGGGGACCCATCCTCACCACTTGTGCCCCAGCTTGGTGTTTGGAGCTAGCAGCGCTTTTTGCACTGATGGACCCCCAGAACATGCTGCCTCACGGGAACTTGGGCTCCAGCAGTTACCACTGGGCAGAAAACAGGAGACCTGCAGGGCAGCATCTCTCCAGGGCCACCCATCGGTCTGGTCCATGCTTGCCACTTGTTTCTTGATGTGCCCTTATTGCTGCTAATCCCTTTCTAAATACATTGGCTTACAGGGTCTAGCAATCTCGTAACCTCTCACTAAACATATCCGCCCACCCCTCCCTCTCCAGCCAGTTTGTCTGGGTTTTGTGGGACTGGTACAGCATTTCTCTGCTGCATTCAGAGTCCGCACCGCAGCTCCTGCATTGCACAGTGCCCAGGCTGCCCGGGGCAGGCCTGAGGGAGCTCTTCCCCATGTAGGCATGGGAGACTTCTCCACCCGCTGTCCTAGTCTGCTTGGGGCAGCTCATGACCTGGAGGGCTCTGTCATGAGAAGCCCCTTGGGATCCCATTTATTTCTGCAGCAAGACTTGAACTACGATTGCTGTTAACTCCAGCCGACCAAGGATTCGGATAATGGCAGGCTAAAGTACATGGTGCAGCCTCGGGAGGGGAGCGGTTTCAGCAAGCACATTACCGCATGTTAAGCCCTTGCTATCCCTGCAGCTTCATCCCAGGAGGACTGCTGGCAAACGGATTTCACAATTACAGGAGGAGAAGAGGGAGCTGAGGGCTCCTGAAACACAGGCTGGTGCTTCTGCTATAATGAGCTGACAGGCAGCACACCTCTCTTCCTTAGCCATTTACCCCGTATAAATAGGAAATCTGCTCTTCCAGCACTGCACAAAATCTGATGTCCCAGCTCGATACATATGCATTGCCCTGTCAGACCTGGATAGCGGATCCATCCCCCTGGGTGTGATGGGGCCACAGTGGGAAATAGAGATGGCTGATCTCGTGCCACATGTCAGCAAGGTCAGAGCTGCTGAGCATCCTTGTGCTCACCACCTTCTTCACCAAGAAACATGATACGCACAGAACGTTTCTCTCTTGGCCCTTTGGAAGGCAGGGTGTTAAGACAACGTGTCAGAGCAGTGGCGACAAGGAGTCCCAGGAGGACAAGTTTGGGTGGACCAGCGCAGGGGCACTTCCAAAGAGTGCTCCACTCATGGCACAAGCTCAGTGGGAAGCAGAAGGCAATACCAGATTTTCACCCTGTGGGTCTAAACACATGAAAACCACAGGAGCCTAGACAACAGCTCGGGAGCAGGCCAGCCACCTGACTCCACATCCTGGGCAGCGATGAAGTCGGTGGCCTCTCCCCAAGCCAACACAACCCATGCCAGGGTGACGGTGCTGGAGGTTATGGCGTTGACAGAGCTTGAGTTAACAATATCAGGCTGTCCCCTGTGCCATCAGGCTGTTGCCCCCCTTCTTTTGCTGTAAGCTGTGTCCCTCGCAGCCTAGCCATGTCCCTCAGCAAGGTCCCACTGTCTCAAGAAGCGGGGAGACTTGAGGCTGAGCAGCATGGAATCTGCCTGCTGGTGCTCCCACACTCCCCATCCCTTGGCAGAGTCATGGCAGGAGCAGGCTCCGAGGGCTGCTCTCCAAACCCACCCCGCTTCTTTGTGTGACCACTGCACAGCACGACGCGGCTGCAAGGATTACCTAAAAATAGCAGAGCACAATGTCTGCTGTGAGGCATTTCCTCTGCTCTCCCTTCCTCCAGCCTCCTGGTCTGTCGCCCCTGAGGTCCTGTCCTACTTACTCCCTCCAGATCTTCCTTTTTCTTTCTCAGTTTGCACCCCTCATGCCATGCCCAGGACTGGGCAGTCCCTGCACAAGTCCCACCCTCCTCTTTTTGCTGGGTCCATTGCTTTCCATTGAGTTTCTCAGGCTCCCTGGGACCCAGCACTGAATGTGTTATCTGAACCGCATCCTTCTTGGGATTCAGACAAGCAATAAGGGCCTCTTCCTGCCCCCTCCATGCAATTCCTCTGGGTCTGGAACTCACAATAGCAGCAACTACAAACTCCTACCTGGTAGGCTGAGTGCTTTCTGCCCAAGGCTATTGCTCTCCAGGTGTTTCACTCCCATTGAATTTGGCTTCGGGGTTATTTTCCCCACAATACAGGAACTGTATTCATCAGGGCTGGTTTGCATTGTCGCTTCCTACCCACAGCTCCAGTCTCTCCTGGTTCCTTTGTGTTTCACTTCACCCCGGAGTTTGCATCTTCTCCCAATTAGGATTTATCTGCAAATGCAATTAGTGAGCTGCTAACTCCCCTCCTTTACATCATTACTGCTCCACCACTTTGAATTTAGCATCTCTTCCCAAACCACCCCACCACCACTACTCCTGACTATCAAAAGACATCAAAAGCCTATTGAGATCTGTACATGGATGAGGAAGTTAACCCATAAACCAAGCCACAGAAATTATTTATTTCCATTCTTCCTATTTTGGGCAACTTTCTTTATCAAAGATGCACCTACTGGTTGCCAGGCCGCAGGCTGTGTATCAGTTCCACCTTGAGCACAGCTAAGACATGGCTGCTCAGCACCACCAACTTTAGTCTCCAGCATCTTTGCACCAGGCTGAGTCCAGTTTCCCAAGGCATCCAACTCACCTTTCCTCCTGAGGTTTGCCCTCGACTCCAGGCATAACCCAGTGTTAATTGGAGCCACCTAGACTACTTTGGGGTGAGAGGGTCAGTTACTAAAAGCGTGAAAGGCAAGCAGGCAGCGAAGAGTTAAAATTCTGCATTCCCAACAGGGCCCCTCGCACAGCTCGTGATAAGTGAGGCTGGAGTCTGGAAGAGTTTGTACCAGGATTTTCGGTGCAGCTATTATTTCCAAAAATACGAAGTCATTCCTTTGAAAGGAAAAAAAAAAAAAAAAGAGAAAGAAAAAACAACACAAGAGCTCTAATCTCCTCACTGCAGAGTTTCACCTTCTGCTTCTCAGTCCTTCTCCCAGCACACTGCCAGCACGGAGAAAGCTGGCA
The DNA here is from genome assembly GCF_963924245.1 of Chroicocephalus ridibundus. NCBI lineage: Eukaryota > Metazoa > Chordata > Aves > Charadriiformes > Laridae > Chroicocephalus > Chroicocephalus ridibundus. The sequence goes on from NC_086294.1 coordinate 2,617,960, forward strand.
GGAGGGGGAGCATGGCGCTGGCCTGCTCGGCACAGGTCTCCCTCGGCGCTGCCGGCATGGTCAGTGACACTGGCGGCAGAGCAGAGTGACAGGGCTGGCATCACAGGAAGGGGTGGCTCCCTGCGCCAGGACCCCAAAGGCCACTACAGCGAAGGCTAAATGAAGATTTGGTGCAACTCCTAGGCGCCGAAGCACATGCGGTTTGGGCTCAGTCAGGACCACTGGCCAGTGATTCCCATGTTTCAGATGCTCCAGGCCAGCTTCAAGGAGGTCTGCAAAGAGGATCTGAGCCAAGTGAGAGCCCTCCATGCACAGGGCTGCACACCGGCTCGTCCTCCCACACAGCTCTTCTCAGAGCTGTACAGCACAGCCTTTTATTTCCTTAACGCTTGGAGTTTATAAGGAGGGTCAAGGACTGACTCAGCACCAGCTGTGAGCATCCCCACGCGATTGCCGGGATACCCCTCTCTGCCCTCCCCATGGCTCCCTTGCAGCTTGTCCCTGCGGCCAGGAATTGCTGCCCACGGCTAATCTGGCTGTGAAAGAACCAAACTGCTGGGAAGTGGGAGAGGTGAACCCAGCTCCAGTCCCAGCTTTGTCTCTGCGGTTACCTGGCCGTGGGCAGCACCAAGCCCTTTCTCATAAGGACATCTAGTGGCACCATGACAGACAGCACGCCTAACCTTGGCCACTCTGCGTCTCTTTTTTCCCAGACCCTCCTAACCTCTCCCATGAGCTCTTGCTGCCCGTACCTGTTCTGCTTACTTCAGGGCTGGGGCACAGCTGGAGTGGGAGTAAGTCAGGATCCCACCAATGGTACCCCCAGGAGACCCGTGGGACATGGCTGGTCACTGAGATGGGGACATCTCCAGGAGCAAGACATGCCCAGTACTCGGTTGAGCTGCTGTAAAATGGTGCAAAGTTGCATGAGAAAGTTCGGAAGGTTCCTGTCCCCTTGCAGAGATGTGTGCATACAAAACCTTAGGTCCTTTGGGGAAAAAGTACATCCCAGGCAGCCAGAGAGCAGGGCGGGATGGTACTGGTGTAGGGCATCCTGCTGGGACAGTGCCAGCGCAAGAGACCTCATCGTACCATGGGCCAGAGTAGCCCAGCTCTCCTTAGTGCCGGCTCCTGTGCAGCTGGGGGAAGGATGAAGGCAGATGTGGGGAAACCCTTGACCCCGGCTCAAAGGGGAAGGAAAAACCTCACAGAGACCTACTAGAGACAAACATGGGTTTCAGCAGCCACCCCTCAGCTGCTCCTGCGTTAGGCGTGCAGGGAGCTGGGACAAGAGGGGACCACAGCAATGCTGCTACCTGTTATCCCAAGTACAGCCTTTCCTCTAAGTCAGAGTTTTAGTTTCTCCTGAGCTTTTTAAGTTCTTAAAAAAACTTCCAGAAAGTCTGGCAAGTAGGACTGAAGGGGCACTCCGCTCAGACCACACCACTGAACTGTTGCACAAGCCAGCAAAGGTCTAAGACACTCCACAGCAGAATAACACACCCATAGACACGGATATTTATGGGAATGCACGACCCATCTGCATCCAGCCCCACACACTTAGGTAAAATGCATCCAGCTGTGGAATGAGCAGCACTGTGCCCCAGACATGCATCTGACTCCACATAGCTATTTCCTAAGCAATCCTCTTCAGATTGTAATGACCATGGATAGTTTGGACTTGAAGAGCATTTCCATTACAGAAAGGGCACATCATCTTCTGCCTTTATTCAAATGAAAGCAGTAATGAAATCACTGCTGCCTAATACAGGACGCACTTGGTTAGATATGTACTTGCTTTTTGTTTTGTTTTTTGCTTTTCCGTTTCATGGTCAACATTTATGCATTGCTGTCAGAAAAATTGCTTTAATTTTCCATTCTGTTTGAACACCCTTTGCTAAAAACAAAAAGTATTATCCACTGAAGAACTGTGAATTGACTCCATCTAATATCTTAGGAGCAGAGCTAACACCAAATGGCATTCACTTACATTTTTAATGTGCAGATGAAGTCACAGAAATCACTAACTTGGAGGCTAGCTCATCAAATTTTTCTTGCTAAAGCATATCCTGTATCTACTACCCTGACTCTTTCTTCTCTAGAGAACCTAGCTGTCACTTCTTTAATGATTTTCATTGGCTCGTATCAACATTTTAAGGCTTAACATGAGTGATGTGGATGAATGAATTTCTAGACTTCATTTGGCTTTTCATTTAGAGTGTCAGAATGAAGCTGATCTGCTGCTGGGGTGTTTTTTTGTTCTTTTTCTTTTTCCTTTTCATTGGCTCCTAGCACTCAAATCTTTACTAGTGCATGTATGACTTTAATGATGTTATGGGCCACACACAGCCTCCTGGACCGATGCATCTACCCTTCCCCCAAGTACAAACCAGCCAAGGCTATTGCGTTGCCCTAGAAGCAGCAGCAACCACCCTGAAAGGCATAGTTTTTACAGGTTTCTTGGTTGCACCTCCCAGCACAACCCTCTACATACCCAGTAGTTATTCAGCATATAGTCAGGTTTATATCTGTTACACCAAATCTCTATTGCAGGTTCAATAAATTATTCTGCGCAAGAGTGTGATCCCTCCAGACAACTCTACAGTAATATTTTCTCTTAGCTAAAACAGTTGGGCCACCCTTGCTCTGGAGGAAATTTGTTGTTGTTTTCACCTTGGGGAGTAACTCACTGGAGTAAGAGCTGCCTGAAACCCTCTTCCTACCAAAGGCAGCTGAGGATTTGCTCTGAGCAGAGCCTGTGGGGCTCGTGGGTGCGTGAACAATTCAGCTGGGGATCTTTCATTTCATTCAACAAAAAAAAAAAAAATCAGTTTGCCTCAAGATTTTTCCTGGTTTCACTCAAAATATTCCATTTTTTCCACTAAAACAGAAAAAAAGATATCTGCCCAAAAAGCTGTCATGCACTAGCAATAATATCCATCTTCAGCCACAACTGGCTCCCACATGAGTGGTCCCACACGCTGCCTGCATGCTGCCTTCCTGCTGGCCAAGCAGGCAACGGTTCCTGGGGTCTGGCTCCACCAGCAGGTTCATAGGACACCAAATTTTCTCCTGTTTCCTTGTCTTTTCTCCCTGCTTTGAAATGCTCTGGTTTGAAGAACGGGGACAAGCATCTGTTTGGTGCTGGGTCATGTTTTTGCCCTCCCAGGGCATCAGACACCAGAGCAAGCAGAGCAGCCCTGCTCTCCCTTGGGACTGGGTCAGGAGAGAAATTAGGAAGCTGCCAAGTTGCTCAATAATGGAGCAGCTCCTCGCTGTGCCCTGCAGCACTGCTTAGGGAGCTGTAGATGGGAGATAAGGCATGACCAAAAAGCACAATGCAAGCACTGCCCAGCGACGGTGGAGGAACACAGCCCTGAACCCTCTGAAACGTTTGGCATGCTGCTGGTGCCATCAGCCTTCAGGACCCAAATACAACATAGACATGACCATCAAGACCCAAGTGTTTCCAATTGATGACATGGGTCAGTGGATGATGTGGGAATTCTGCTTGCACCTAGGAAGGTGTCCCAAAAGCTCTTATTTCTGCTGACACGTTCACCAATCAGACCATAACTGTGGCATCACAAGCACAGGCATTCTCAGCTTTACAGCCAGTAAGCTTCCAGAAGTCTCCTGCCAAAGGAGATTTTTCTCTTTGTGTGTGTTATTCAGCAATAAGCAGCCATTAAACTGAGCTTTGCCATCTATTAGGAAGCACTATACCCACTGTTCAACACCTCATGACGTGTGTTGACCACTGACAATCTTAGGGGACTAATTTACAACTGCAACAGGAACAGCACTGCTCTGCAGGTGTACCTTCAAGACTATGCAACCTGCTCTTCGAAAATAAGTTTTCCTGCCTCTGTCTTGCTTACTAGGGAGGTTCCTACTATCAGGGATCAGCAAGGGCCAGCTACTCCTTAAGGGAAGGGGAGCCAGGAGTTGAGGGTAACCCCAGCACTGGCAGTATCCTCACCAGCAGGTATAGTCCCACAGCATCTGAACACAGCAGGTAGAGCCAGCTGCAGGCAGCAGGGTTCAAAAGCAGTCCCAGGCAGACTCAGAAATGGGCTGGTGCCGGGGTCCATCCACAGGCGCAGAAGCAAGTAGAGCCAGCCAGGACTGAGGTCCAAGGTCCATCCAGGAGGTGGGGCCAGAAGAGTTGCAGTAGAGCCATACCTGCAACATAGCTCAGGGAAATAAAGAAGGCCCATGGCTGCTTTTAAATAGGACTCCTGAGCCATGGACAAGGTGTGGGTGATAAGGTGATAAGCCCAGGTGTGGTTGATAAGGGCCATTAAGGCCTTTTGGTGCAGTCAGGGCCCTGACACCTGTCAGGACAATGGCTTTTTGTGATTTTATTGCCAATGCAACTGGAGATCCTCTGAGATTAGTTTTTTCTGAAGAGTTTTCTTCTAATGACAAGCATCTGAGACAATTTCAGTTTGAAGATGCACGCTTTGGCAGCAGGAGACCATATGATGAGTTCAGTGATCGAGTCAGAGGAGAGGTCAAATAACCGTGATGCTAAAACCAACATTATCTAAAACCAAGGTGAGGTGGAAGACTGAAGTAAAGAACATTGCAATGAAAATAAGGGGTATAAACTGCTGCATGTAGTCTGGCAGTCCAAGTTTCCAGACTGGAGGAACTCTGTATGATGGACACCTGACTCTGAAAGGAAACCCACGAGCACCCCCTGAATGTCCCCAGGGAAGGAAGTCCCCATCCTCATACCGTCTGGTGCAGTGCCCCCCAGGAGGAGAAGGATGTGTTGCCCGAGTTCAAGGCACGTCCTCACCATGAGATCAGGCAACTGACCAAGTCTGAGCAAGCAGGGCAATGCACGTAGGCACAATGGAGGGTATTTCCCTCCACTTCCACGTGGATGAAAGCTGTTGAGCCTATAACTTGTGTTTAGATGAGAGCAAATCTCTTCAATTGTCATTTAAAGATGGATTCAGCACATCCCTAGGTGAGCAGTTTCAGAAGTTAATTACCTTTCCTGTGAAACATTTGTGTCTTAATTCCAATTTGAATTTTTCTTACTTCAGCTCCACCTGTCAGCCACTGAGTCTTGTCTTTGTCTGCTGGATTAAAGGACCCTCTGCTATCAGAAATCTCCTCCCTGGAAGTACTTAGACACCATGATCAAGTCACCTCTCAACTTGCTGTCTGATGAGCTAAATAGATTGAAGTCCTTAAGCCTATCATCACACAGCAGGTTTTTCAGACCTTTTCTCATTCTTGCAGGTCTTTTCTGAGCTCTCTCTAATTTTTTTTAATCCATGATAAAAGTGTGGATGACAGAATTTGATACAATATTCAGTAATGCTCTCCCTACACTTTATATCGCTTTTCCATCCTACCTAATAGCCCTTCAAAATACACAAGTGTCACATGCATCCACGTTAATTATAAATTGGACTGGTGTCCTGCTTATCTGGATTCCTAAGCCCCTTCTGCGCCACTGGTTTTGCTGAAACGCTCCCAAATCTCCACATACGGATGATGGTCTTTGTTGCGAGAACTGTGCACTGTGTCTTGCATTCATAAAAGGTAGATGACCTGTTTGTATCCCACCTAACAAACTGGTTCACAACTTAATCTGTGTAAACGGTCATTTTCTCGCACCATTACTGCTTCCCATCTGGACGTAGATATAAATTGTGGATTAAAAACTCTCCTACTGCACTGAGTTGGTCCTCAGTGTCAGTGCATCTCCTCCTTGCCCCAATAAGTTCATGACTTATGTGTGGAAACGCAACATGAAAAGACAGCCAGCACCACTATGGGCTTGCCAACTGCTGATGGAGATAGCCTTCACTGGGAAATACTGCAGTTGTTAATTTGTTTATCCCAGCACTGTGACTCAGCCCCGGGTTAAACGAGAGGGCATGACTGCGGCCATGCCTGTGGTCCCAGCACGAACTCATGCAACCTTGCACTGCAATCCAAAACACTGACAAAAAAAAATTGAAAGGGAAACAAGCAGTTTTCAAGACTTTTCCAGCTGCTTTCTTTCTCCTCAGCTCCCCTCCCAGCAAGCCGCTATCTAGGACACACAACCAGTGCATGAAATCACTTCTTCCGTCTCCTTTCCAAGGCCACCGTTGCTGGTCCAACTAATGCAGAGGAGGTGGCGGCTTTGCGGAAGGTAATAAACAGAGCTGCCTTTCGTCCTGTCACGCCACACACGTGTACGCTCTGGCTCCAGGTGTCGTGGGGAACAGTGAGCGAGAGGCAGCTGTGGCAGGTCCATCTGGGCTGGAGCGCCTGAGGATGAGCCGGGCTGTGAGGATGCACAACTGAAGAATTAACAGGAACACGTCATTAGATGGATTCCCAACAGGGATGCCAGAGAGTATGCTCAGTCTGTGCATCTCGGTGACCCACTTCCAAACCTTACTATTCCCTAAACGTAATCTCCTTCAATTTATAACCACTTTACCTCTTCTCTGGCACTCAGAAGCCATTATCACCGTGTCTGCCCCAAGACCTCACAGCTGACTTTAGATGCCACTTCTTTTTATTGTAACAATAATAATCTGTGTACATACTAGGTCAACCAGCCAACCAGCTGTGCCTGCCTGCAGAAATGAGAGATTTAGCATGGCAGCCATTTCCCAAAATGCAGCAGGAAATCCAAGAAGGTTCTGGATCACTTGGATGACCAGGGTTATCAGAGACCCCAGGTTCCCCAGTCCTTTATGTCTGTTCCCTGGTCTGTCTTGTCAACTAGTCATAAAGCCCTGGGAAATCCCATGGGCTTTATGGGATGGGCATATCTGATGGGCATCCTACCAGAAGCATGTATCAAGGCATAAAGAGTTTAGTAGGAAATGTGGAGGCTGGCATGTGTGGCATTTGAGTGGAAGTGCTGGGGTGTGGAAGGACCAGAAGGAATGGCAGATGAGGGACATGGGAATGGCAGAGGCAATGGTCCCCATATGAGCAGATCGCCAAGACCACAGCACATCTCCATGCGCTTCACTGGAAAAAAGGGTCAGCCTTAGAGACAAGCCAGATTAAAACAAGGGCCAAGCAGAAGCCATTGAAGAAACAAGAACAGGAAAATAAAGACAAGGACTGGAGCCATAAGATACCCAGGTAGGCAGGCAAAAGTCGAGGAATACATCAGCACTGATGTCCAGTGACTCACGGAGGTGGCATAGGATGTAAGCACAAAAGATCACTGTTGCTGTTAGCACACAAAGGGTACCAAAGGCTCGCCCAAAAATCAGCACATGTCCAATCCTAAGAAGAAGCTAGAAGGAAGGGGATTTCACTGCCAGCATCTCTAATGTCTCTTGTGTCACAGCAAGTAATATGGATAGATTACGTGGGTACATATGTCCTGGAATTTGTGAATATATGGGCATAAGAGAATACATGTGAGAGAAATCAGTTTCATTTTAAAATAAAATCTTCATCTCCTATATAGTCTTCTGCTGAGCTTCACAACATTAGTGGAGCTTTGTTGCTATGATGTTGCAGCAGAGATACTTCAGATTCCAGATGTTTTGAATTTTCTGTCTATTTGTAATAATAACGATAATAATATATACAAAAATAATTCCTAATTTTTTTTTACCTAAATTGAAATGTCTCCCAAATGTTTTGTGAATGTATTCTACTTATCATTATGTACACTGAAGTAGCAGACACGTACTGTCCTGGCTTATTCCTGTGGGGCACCCACTCCTCTGGAAAATTATCTTCCCTGTCTAAAATAGTTTCCAATTGCAAAAATGATGATGGCACTGATGATTATGATAACTGTTTCTCCGAGGAAAAAGAAATATGATATAGAAACATGCTGAAGTACAGTCAGATCTGAGAGTGCATTTCAGTAATAATTTAAATTAAAAATATTAAAGACATATGTTGTCGTTACCCAAACACTCGCAAACTGCAGCCATACCATGCAATAATCAATTATAAAATTCAATTGAAATATCATTAATTGATTATTTATTCTCTGTTTCCAGATTAGGACACAATTGTTTTAACAGATGTGCTAGCTTTTTGGAGATTTTTTTTTTTTTTTTTGCTTGTGGTGATATTGTACCCTTCAAGCAGCAAGAGCTGGCTGGCCAAAGCCTCCCGGGCAGCCTCAGAAGATCCTGGGTTTATAGATGTTCCCAAGAGCGGGGCAGTTTAAGGCGGTGAATGCAAGACCTCACCATTTCAAATCATCTGTCTTCCCTACCCAAGACCCTCTCCAAGCCCAACCCCAGCAGACGACGATATGGGAGCTCTCCTGGCTCCACCACTTTAACTGTACCTGTTGAGCAGACCATTTTGACAAGAAAGGCTTTACTCACAACAGCCCTTGGCTTCAGTCCCCTTAATAACATCAACATCAGTCATTTTCTGAATGTGCAGCTTTTTATGGATGCGGCCCAATAAAAACAGATTCCTCGGTTTCAGCCGAAGAAAAAATGTGCAGTAATGAAGACCAGCCAAAGAAAATGACCATTACTTATTTTATTTCATTTCTAACTTAAATTCAAGCACGATTTTAGAGAGTTCGTATCACAGGAACTTTGAAGCATCTGTATTATTCTCCAGTGAGGGCACAAGACACATGAAATAACCCGTACATAATGCTAGATTTGTTAGTGGATGTGCCATTAACTAACATTAATCACAAGCCGCTTTTATTGTACAAGGTCAGAAGCCTGTTCTGTATTCAAAAACTAAGTGTTGTACGTTTGAGTAGGATGAAATCTGTTCTTCACGGGTATGTGTCCAATTGAGGACAATAGAAATTTGCTGCTGCCCAGAACTGCAGAAAGAGCCTCCCTATATATCCTTTCAGACATCGCCGTGACAAAACCCCATGTGATCGCACAACCAAAGTAATAAGAGGCTAAAAGTTACAACAGGGCAATTACGCCGTTATGTAGCCACTTTCTGCAGCCGCTATGTACAACACAAAGGCAATCTGGCACAGAGGCAAGGGCTATTTCACTCATATTATTTTTTTTTATCATTAGCTCTAAAGAGTCTGATGTGTCCCTCGTACATACTGTAGCATACAGCCGTATTTTCCATTACAGCCATGCCGTTAGCCCATTGTTAGACTGTTTGCCTGTAAAAACTCCTTACCAAACCCCAAAAAAGTCCCAAAGTGGACCTGCAGACCAGTTTTCTTCGCTGCGGCTTGTGAGACCACCTTGGGTTTTTTGACTGACAATTTGCAGGAGCCAGAGAAATGCAAGGCTTGCATGGAGAGTTTTGCCACCCCGAGTATTTCATCTGCTTCATCGTCAAGGATTATAGGTCAGAAACTGGGCTCCAAATGTGTTACCTACTGCTTGGCATGCATTAGTCATCCTTCCCCTCTCGAAATCACTGTGAAAGGCACCCGATGAGAGGGCATGAATAGCAAATAGCGGGTGCTGGAAGGGAGCAGGCAGCGAACGCAGAGGGGGGAGGCTGAAATGTGTTCATCCAAAGTATCACGCAAACACATTCACGTACCAAAGAAATCAGGGTGTATTCACAAATTGAACAAAAGGCAGAAATTCAGGATAAATTAGTTCCCTTGAGGGCACGTGATCAGAGCCGCCCTCAATCTACCTTTCCTCTCCTGCTTGCTGTGCTGGAGGGCTGGGCTGCTGATGGCCAGGAGCCGTCTGTCTGTCCCAGAGGGCTGGTCCCTCCTTCCCCGATGGACACTGCTTGCCCAAGTGGCACCCACCTCTGCAGAGATGCTCCTGCATGGCCACCCACCGCTGCCCATCTTGGGAAAAATATTTGCCCATGCTGATGTTCTCTTTCAATGAGCTGTTCAGACACCCCATGCCTCCCAAAACCATCAGATAAAAATGCCACCTTGGACCCAGTGCTGGGGTGAAGCAAGCTCTAGGCCAGGGCAGCAGCTCAGCCACATTTTTGGGAGGCTGCAGCTGCAGGAGGACGGGCACTCCTGCCCATCCCTGGGCTTTGCAGATGCCCTCTCCTGTCTGTGATAATGTGAGGGAGTGAAAATGGCTTCATTTGAACCCAAAATCCCAATGGAGCTGCTACAAAGCCTCACTGCACCCAGGGTGCTGCTCTTTGCAAGCACCCTCCAAGGCCCTGACGCCTACCTGCCAGCGCCGAACAAAACGCCGAGAGCTCGTTATTCGGCTCAGAGCATCAGTAAAGCTTCTCCATGCTCTCACACAGAGGCTGAATCGCAAATGAGAGGAATAAATGAACACAGGCCCCCAGTGAGTGCTCTCGAGTCAGCCAGGAGGGAAGGGAGCAGGGCAAGGGGTGGAAGAGCTGGCACCGTCTGCTGCTCCAGCACGAGCACCAACGAGCCGGCAGCCCCCCAATGGGACACCGGGGGTGAACCAGCCCAGACAAACCAGCTTGGCCCCATGCTGCTGCCCATGGGGCTCTGCCTGGTGGGTGCGAAGGGGTGGACGGTGCCCCTGGGGTGGGCAGAAACCGCCCTGTCATCTCCCCATGGCGGGGAGCAGAAGCCTCCGGGTGCTGCCAGATCCCTGCCGGCAATGCCATGAGCCGAGACGCCTTGTGCTGGCAGCAGCTGAGCTGGGACGTCCTCCGGCCCCCACCCTTTTGCACCTGGCCAGCTGTGCAAAATGGCTGCTCCCACCGTTTTGGGGGTGATCCCACTGCATTTTGTGGCATCAGCAGCACCCCAGACCCCTGGAACCTGCTGCCAAACATGGGTGCATCACCTGGGCTCAGCTCAGGGAAACCAAACTCCTGACCTGGCTCTATGGCAGCGGGGCAGCAGCTCCAGCCAGGACCCTGGGAAGATCGGAGTCCGAATGAGAGGCATGGCTACTGTTCCATGCAAGGAGGCATTAACAAGGACCATGCTGTAGTTTTTCATCGTTTCAGAGACACGGAGGGCAGAGGGATCGCTGTCTTCCTCCCACCTGCCTGCCTGCGGGGCATGGGCCAGGCAGCTTAACCAAAGCACTTTGCATCCAGCCCATGTCTTACGGGTCAGCTAGCACAGGGTTTTTTTTCAAAAGCAGTACAGTCCTAATTTACAGTCCTTACATGTGTGGGAACCTGACATTTCTCGAAATGGCTCTTTCCAATAGGTAATTCTGCACTTCATGAAAATTTGTTTGCCCTTCCTAATCTTCATCGCCGGCGCAGCCTTTTGTGTGGCTCTGCCTTGGCTGCAATCAGAGGACTTCTCTTCATGTCTGATCCCGACAACCTTAACATTTGTCAGGGCTCCGGTAACCTGCCTTTATAATCTTGTCTAGGAGTCCTCAAGTGGCCTGTGCATACGGATGAGTCTCCTTTGACTCAGAAGAGAGGGCCACAGCTGTGTTCATTTCCACAGCGTAGTGCGGCGACCTAAATCAACTCCGAACGAGGACTCATCCTTTCAAGGCATCCCGCAGTCAGATACCTGGCAATGAATCCCAGCCGGCCTGACAAGGCAGCTTTTCAAAACCAGTGTCTGTCGGTCATCTGGATTGCAGGAGGCAAAAGCGCAGGTCACCCTCTGTGAGCACATCTCACTTAAAGAATCTGTCTTCAACATGTCCTATCTCTTTAGCAAATTATCATCATTTTCCTCCCTCTACCTGCTTCTTTTTTAAACAATTTGTCTCTCTGGGTTTCTTTTCGCTCCTTGTTACTGAAAGTGGAGATTCAGAGACCAAGGGCTCCAGCAAGACGCGTCTTCTCAGGCAGAGCAGGAGCAGCAATTGCCCCATCACCCCTTGCCCAGCTGCTCTTCTTGTCTTCTCAGGAGCTGCAGGCATAAGAGCAGAGGTAATTTAGTGGTGCAGGGACTGCATGGGAGCCACCAGCTGTCACGCCAGTGCCCCCAGATAAGACATCCGTGATTGTGCTGGTGCCTCGGCCATCAGGACATCTCCATCTCCTGCGGCAGAGTGCCGCAACAGAATAAGTGTGCGTATAAATAAATCATCAGGGCCCTGATCAGAGGGCTTAATCCCAGAAAAGTTATCAAATATTTATTTTAAAGCAGAGAAATAAATAGACGAAAACAGTGATGGAGGACATTCTGCCCTCACATCAATCCCTTTGCTGGGCACTGCTCAGCTGTTGGGGAAGCACGCTCAGCCAATGTGGCCAACAGCACTGGTGGCCCAGCAGGACACCAGCCAGGAGCCACCAGCCCCAAGCAGGGAGGAGAAATCATCCTCCTGCCTCCCGACAGCCTGCCGGACAGCCTCTGCCCCGTGCTCAACTCAGCCCGCACCACTGCTCCCTCCTGGAGCCCTCCAGGCTTTGCTAAGTTTGAGTTGCCCAGGTCTGACAGCCCCATCATCATTAGGATCAGGCTATTACTCATGTGATATTTTAATTGATCTCCACTCATTCCGAATGCATACTTGCTGGAGAACCCCCTGGCCAGAAGAGTGGGAACCCATCGCTCATGGCGGTGGTACCCAGGGAGACCCATCCCCCACCCTACCAGAAAAACCCCGACGTACAAGGTCGTGTGTTTAACTTGGTAAATGCACGGTTTCTGCTTCGTGACTCTTGAGGGTCTGTATGAAGCCGGCTGAGACGCCCGCGATGTGATGTGAGCCAGTGTACACAATTCAGTCACACTTCAGCGTGTCGGGAAAATAAATCTCAAAGCAGACACAGAGTCAAAGCATCTCTGCCCAGCTTGCAGTGCCTATGGTTATTCAAGAGATCAATCAGGGCTATGAAATGCTGTCTCTCCCAAATCAATGAACTCAACTAAAAGGTACCTATTCATTATTTGAGCTCAAGCTTGGCCTCATTGCACCGGCGGAACAAAACCCTGTCTGGTAATGATAACTACAAGACAGCGGCTGGGGAAAAGAATTGTCCAGCCTGCACGGGGTGTTATGATGGGAGTCATCAGCTGCGCCACGGGTCCTGGGGCCTGAGTGCTTCTCAATCGCAACCTCATGCTGCTGGGGACAATATTTCACACCTAAATATCAGCATCTCTTTCTTTAGTTCCTCCGCAAATTACATTAAACTTGGACACGTTGTATTTGGTTCATTTTAGGCATGAGGGATTGTGACACATAATGCAACAAACAACCAGGAGCTGGGGAGAAAAACTCCTTTCTCTCTTTATTGCTTGTGTGGGAGTAAAACAGCTACCACCGTTTCACTACCTTTTAAAATTTCCTAAAAAACAAAGATTTGGGGGGAATATTTTGTTTTTGCAAAGTTGGTACAGGCTTAACAGTAACAGATTTCCTATGGGTGGATACATCATATCCCTTCTCCAGGCAAAAACCTTTTCCAGATTTTGATGAAGCACTACTTCTACCAGCTCTTGCGAATTTTTCGTGAGGCATTTGCTGCTCTTCCTCAAACCCTGCGTCCTGGTGACAAAGTGAATGTGTAAAAATCCCATCTTTTTTTTTTTTATTATTATTTATTTATTTGTAATTACATTTCTCGCTGTCACAGTTGCAGAAAAAATTTATTAAGTGCAGCCAGGGCATCCTGACAGTCTTCGGCAGATGCCTCAATTTGAAATTTTCTGCCTCAATTTCTCCTGACACCAGCTGTCCAAGTGATGGTGTTGGCTGTGCAGAGCATTCTGTGGGTCAGAGCAGGAAGAACCAGGACTTGCTGGTCCCTTTTGGGGAGCTTTCCGTGCAACGTGTGATTTTACTGCAGCCTGCAGCACCCTTTGAAGTCCTCTCTTTCTTCACACCTGCGATGTCCTGTCCTCTTACGCAGACACGGCTGGTCTCCTGCCCTCAGTCTATTCTGTCTGGTCAAACCCCACATGTCTGCACACCCAGCATCTCCAGAAAAAAAAAAAAAAAAAACAAAAATACCCCAAAACCAACAAACAAACAGCTTCCTAAATTATTTGCAACCATCTACATCGCAGTTGGCTCCCCCCATGCCACAGTTTGCACACGCAGGTTGGACACCAAGGATGCAGGTGAGGCAGGAGGTGTCCTTGCACCAAGCTAGGGGTGAGCATCAATGAAGGCACGCATGCAGACAGCTGGATAAAGCAATATGGCCCAGGATTTCATGGGTGCCGTAGAGGTGTCGACCCTTCACAAGATGCTCACCGGGGTTACAAACGCAGTGCCATGAAGTTATTTAGACCACACTGGGAGTAATGTCCTCTTTTTGTCAATTTATGTGAACGGAGATATTTTTGCATTGGAGAGAGCACAGTGTAAAGTCATTTAGACAATAAAGGAGTGACAGGATTTCCACAGGAGAAGAGATTAACCAAAGTGGGATTATTTTGTTCTGAGAGAAGATGATTAAGAGGTGGCATGATTGAAGTATTTAAACTGGCTCAGGGTTGTTATCAAATTAAGCTGTACTGGAGATTGCTGGGCAGCCGTCACTCAAGGGCAGAGCAGAGGGCTTTGCAGCAGCTTCTCCCATAGCAGAGGGCATGGGTTTGGCTGGTCCAGAAGGACAGGCATAGATGGAGAAAGTAGACACGTGCTGCTGTGTGCCACCAGACAGAGGTTTGGGTAGGCTGGAGAGCTGCCTATTGCTTACAGATAACCTTAACCTTGGCACCAGCCTCATTTGAGGATCCAACTTACACATATTTATTATCCCCTGTGCTTTCAGATGGATGGTCTCGTCATCCACAGCAGTGCTGCCCTTTGCTCCTACAAATTACTGTGAACTCATGTGCTTCTGTCACCTCTTCTCTCTAGGCTGACAGGGCCAGGCACTGTCTCCTGGTGCAAGCAAACATTTGCCAAGCGAGGAAATGTACCGAGGTCTTGTACCTTTTCTGTATTCCGGGCACAGCCCTGGTTTGTGCATCGCTGCGTGGTGTTTCTGCTGGTCTCCAGTACCGGCTCTGCGTGCATTTCTGTCTCACTCCTGCTCTTGTGCCGCTTTGAATTCTCTGCCATGCCCACCGTGCCAAAGCCACGCCAGTCCTCTATAACCTTCAGGCCAGACTGAGTGGTTTTCTTGAATTAGCAAACTCCAATTGCTTGGCAGAGGGTTAACTTAGGGCCTCCCTGTCATCTCTGTCTAAAATCTTTGTTCCAGATCACAATCAGATTTCAGTCTCTTACCGAAGCTTCAGCACCAATAATTGCAAAATGGGCTCTTCAGACCTTGAGGAGCTGCAAATTCCTCTACGGTTTCACCTTGTTTCATACGCTCCAGTTAAGAAGCTCTCTCTCATATGCATCATTTTCATGTCGAGTGTAGCACTCCTCAGATTTTTTCAATAGGACTTCAAAATTATTCTCCTCTTCCCGAGTTAACCAAAGAGTGTTAAACTATCAAGTACTTCAAGCCCCACTGCTGTCAGTGTGGAAGCTACTTTTTAACTTCTTTTGGCCGACCTCTGTTTTTGATCTTCTCCAGCTGTTTATCACATTTGCAGGGAATTTCAGCTCTGACTGATAAGGGGGTTTCAGACTGCTCCTTCTTCCCATCTTCCAAGTTCCTCTTTTCTTCTGGACCTGTTTGGGGGTCCATACAGAGGTAATTTTGCATTTATGCTGGCCTTATTTGCAGAACTGCTCTGCTCCTTCAGGTCAGGTTGCCACCGAACTCACTGTGTACCCCCACTCCTTTCTGCCCCTCCATCACTCAGGGCAGGAGATGCTGCTGCAGCAGACTTAAAAGAAGCTTTCTCATACCTGGCCCATGCTGCTTGTCACCAAAGCAACTGTTGGCTGCTTCTGAGGGATGAAGGTGGGGAGCACAGGAGACGGAATGCCATGAGTGCTTCCCTGGAGCAGACCTCAGTCCCTTTTTTGTAAGGAACGTGGGTGCAAGCCTGGCCCACAAGCTGAGCATCCCGCATGGGCCTGAGCATTTTTGTCTCTTCCTGTAGTAGTGTCTAGGGTAGGTCAGAAGAATCCCACCCTAGAGGTGATTTTGTCTCCCCATTCATTCACAGATTGTCTAGGCAACCAGCCTGCAGGTGATAGCCATGCCGCCAGCATCAGCAGTGTCGTGCCAGCTTCCACCATGGGCTCAGACTGCAGCGGGTTTGTCTCATCTTTCCACACACACACCGCCCCTGCCCGAGATCACAGGTCCCAAAACACCTTTGAGCTTTGTCTGAGGATGGGAGCAACCTAAAAAAAAAGCTTTCTTCTTGATCGACAGTAGGGTTTTCTTCATGAGAGCATGAACCAAGGGTATAAACTCAAACGGGCTCGCCGCCTTGCGCAGGAGCTTTCTCCAAGCTGCCTTCTGCTGCGTGCCGAGAGATCAGGCCTGGTGCCTGGGAGGATGGATAAACAGCTCATCAGAGCTCATCAACATCTGCACAGTCTATCTGGGAAACACAGTGTGAATGCTTAAAAAGGGCACCGTAGCACAAAAAACGGTTCTGCCCCGTTGGGCTGGTAACAAAAGCAATTAGCTGGCGGAGGTGGGAACAGGGACTTTGGGCTCTGCTTATACAGCTGATTAGGGGATCATCTGTCAGTCTTGGCCTCTCCTCAGAGCAATCCCCCAGCCACGGCTACGAGCCAGAGAAGAGAACAGCTCTGAAAGGCCAAGACTTGGCATCCTTCTGCAAGACTGGAGAGTTCACACTGGCTCTCTGGCTCCATGGGAGGGACTGGCCAGTGCATTTGCATGCTCGGAGCTGCCAAGAAGGAGCTACCAAGGCTGGGGTTTTTTTGCACTTCTTTCCACAAAATTGTCTTCTTTCCCGCCAGGACATGAATTCCAGTTTTTTCCAGTCTTACTTTTACCATTTTTCTTCTGGAACTCCACCTTCCTGGAGACAACATCTCCGGGACCCCTTCTTGCAAAGCAAGGTAGGAAAAGCCATGCCTGGTGCATGCAGTCATTACTGTCTGACGAGAGTGCACCACTCACATCCAGCTCGTTCCTCTGCCCCATGCCCCAGCACAGGCTCCTTCTTACCAGAGGGACACCAAATCCCTCAGTGCCTTTAGCGTGTCTCTGCCCCTCCCCTGCGTCAGGCAGAAGCCGCTGTCAGGGCAGCTGCTCCTAATGGATATGCACTGAAGCCTTCCTCATAGAGGCCACTAATAACTCTGCATTAGTGTCCTCCTGTCACTGCCCTGTCTGCCGTTGATAAGCTTGGATGCTGATGCATGCCAGTGTGATGTCTGAGTCACCCAGGTCTGGCTTCTTTGAGGATGAGGGACTGGCAAGGAGAGGAGGCACAAAATGGGGTGGAAAGGACCCACTGCAGGATGTCTGGCACAGAGCAGGGCCAGCAGATGCCTGGGGAGTGTGTGGGAATGCAGGTGGAGAGACAGAGGTGTGTGCTGCAGCTGCAGGGGCAGCACCCCACGGCCACTTCCCAGGCTCCGCAGGCAGGAGGGAGAGTAGGCAAAGCCCAGCCATTTTCCAAAGTGCTGGCGCTATCATCTTTAGGACATTCAGCATCATCACCTTGGAGGTGTTCAGCTCTGACACCTCCCTGTATTTTGCCCTGCGCATGCAAACCCTGACCCCATCCACCATCAAGTGAAAGCACAGCCTGCCCCCTCCTGATTGAATCCCCAGCTCCCCAGCTGAGCAAAACCTTGAGGGAAAGGATCCTAGCTCAGTCTCCCTGCCCTGCCAGGAGCTCCTATGCCTGTCGTCCCTATACATGGCAATCACAGTTTTGGGATCAGTCATAGGTAGGGGGAGCTGGATATCCTCTTGCATCAGGATTCTCCTGATTCACCCCCATCTTGGGGGTCGTCTTGGGCTCTTTCCATGGTGGATGGGCAAGTTGTTTGTCAAGAAGATGCTTACCTGAAGGGTTACTTGAGTGAGGGTTTTTTACCCTCCTCTGATGGAACTTGGTCTGAATGGCCTCTATGATCCATTTTTAGCCCCAAATCCACCTGTCTCACCACCTCCAGGGTAAAAATGTGTTGGGCTTACTAGCAGTCCACTCCACCAGTGACTCCCAGTTGTCATGGGTAAGTGGAAAGATACCGTGGCTCTTTCTGAAATCCCAAAGAACATGGACAATGCTGAGGCCCTCTCATACCATGTCTTTTTCTGCACAGGGAAGTCTTTCTGGGAGCCTGAGTGGATTATTTCCAAAGCAAGAAGCCTAGCAGAGAGCCCAAGCACTAGGAGCACCCAGCGTCTGGGGGCTGCCTGCCTGGGCAGGGCTGAAGACAGCTTCCCAGAGACCTGGCAAGTAAAAAGCTTTGCTGCTTGGATTGTCAGGCTGGCATCACTCCTTCTAGCATCATCTTGGTGTTTCTCGAGAGCTGGATTAATATTGAGGCTCTATGAATTTGACAGCCCGTGGTTTCAGGCAAACACAGAGCCTTGTTCTGGAGCAGTGGGAAGATGTCAACACCAAGGTCTATCAGTAAGGAGACATCCTCTACCAATCTCAAAACACCACTGCGTGCTGAGTCTGTGCTGGTACATCTGAGAAAGAAAGAAAGAAAAGAAAGAAAAGAAGAGAAAGAAAAGAAGAGAAAGAAAAGAAGAGAAAGAAAAGAAGAGAAAGAAAAGAAAGAAAAGAAAAAAGAAAAGGAAGAAAAGGAAGAAAAGGAAGAAAGAAAGAAAAGAAGCGATGAGACGAGCACAGAGATGTTGTGAGTAAGGAAAACCCAAGGAAGAAATGGGGTAAAGTTGCTGCTGGGGAGGTCACTGCACCATGGGGGATCAGGGAAGGCATGACCCATACAAGAAGGACCTGCTTTTTGTCTAGGAGATGGAGAGTCCAGCCAGACTTCAGAGCATCCTGCTGAGGGGGAGCAGCTCAGGCAAAGGCATTGGCACAACCACCGATGTCCTTGTGCACGGGGAGACCCGGTCTCTCAGGGATGCTACCAGCAGCAGGGGGCTCGGGGATAAGGTGAGAACAAGGGGTCATCAGGACCAGGAGGTACCATAGCAAGGAACGGAAGGAAGGACCTCAGGGCCTATGGGGATGAGGGCTGGTGAGGAGGAGCCCAAGGGGAAGGACCACAGTTCACTCAAACCCTCCTGGAGGACAGAGGAGGAGGAGGAGGAGGAAGGGCTGCCCTTGGAACCACAGACCTTTCTTCTTCCCCTTCCCCCACCTGACATTTGGAGTGTGAATGTCTCCGTGTTTGGTGCTCGCGGAGATCATTTCTCCTGGAAGGAGAAGGAGGTGCCGACAGCAGCAGCCGCAGGGACGCAGCTTTCCCTCTAATGAACTAGAAAATAGTTTCCCTTTAATACTGATTATCCTGGAAGCCAGCTGAAGTGAATGTGATTTACATAAAGATGAACCCGCTCGGCACAGTCTTCCTCGGCAGCGCCGGGTGGCTCAGCAGTGGCAGCAGCACAGGCTGGGCCTCGGCTGGGATGCTCTGCAGCATCCCAGGGCTGGCAGCACTGCCAGGTGTCTCTGCTTCCCAACAGGCAGGCGAGAGCTGTGCCCCGCTCCAGCAGCTCTGTCTGTCTCTACAAGCACTTGCATCCCACTGGGAGGGATTGCTGCAGCCCTCCAGACTGCTAACCCTTCCTGCCTCTCCCACCTCAGCCTGGCTCCTGGTTGTGATGAGCTACTGGGTGCTGCTGCCACCCATCTGCCATCCCCAGCAGGGCCCTCTGACTGCAGCAGGCAGATCCGCGGCCATGCAAGAAACCAGGCTGGGAAGCTGATCTGGCTGGAAGATAAAGCGAAAAACCATGACGCAACTCCCTGCATGAACACCGGTGCCAGTGCAGGGGAGCAAATGGGAACAAGAAGCTCAGCAGCAGCCTGGTGTATACCAGAAGCTGAGAGTTCATTTCAAGTCACTCACTAGGGACCAAGATTTGAAAAGGGCAGAGTTCCTCAGGTATTTTCCTCTCACCCTCCCCTATGTTTTATTCATGGCCAGACTTTCATCATGGTCTTAGGTCTTCCACAACTGCTACCTGTTTGAGTTGAAAATCATCTCCCTTGGATGGCAGGCACATGGAAGAGATGGCTCAGCTCTCTCTCTGCCAGCCCTTCTCCACGCATTGCTGTTGCTTCTCCCTGGGTTTGTGCAGCCCCACAGCACAAGGATGTGCAGTCAATGTGTGTGCAGCCTCTGCACCATCCTGCCAGTCTCAACCCTAGTCCCCCAGACTGCTTGCCCAGGGACTGTCGGCACAGCTCTGCCCTTATGTATTCCTGAGCTCGGCAACCTTTTGCACCTGAAGACATTTCTTCAGGTGCAATGAGTACTGAATTTTACACCCTGCAAAAGGCAGGCCAGCAATCCTCCACCACGCATGCAAGTGCTTGCCTGCAGCCAGGGTGCAGGTGGCTGCAGGCTCGCAAAACTTGGAGGGGCTGCACGTGAAGGAGAGGTCTGGGTGCATAGTTTCTGCATGCTCACATTCGTGTTTGTAGGTGCTGGTATAGACATTCCACTTGCGTGCATCACCAGCATATTTGTGGCTAATGTGTTACTACTAATCATGGTACTGCTGTGTACAGAGCATATGCCCCTGCGCCAAGACACATGGACATACCATGCCTGCACCATATGTGACAAATTAGAGGGGGAAGGGATGTATACACGAGCCCTTCAAACAAGGAGGCATTCAATCTGGCTGCCTGTAAGTGCAGCATGTGCCCACACTTGGCTGTGGGCGTGTGGCACATGAGAGGGCAAGCCACCAGCCCGCAGCAGCGGGTACCACCTCCACCACACCGGGTGATGCTGCGAGGACGGGGCAGGGTGCTGCGGGAGTCAGCATTCCCCGCTGCTGCGCCGTACGCCTCGGTCAGCAGTTCTGACTTCCCCTCAGATAGATTATGTTGTCGACTAATAACCACATAAAATATTCAGGAGCTTACCACTCTGCCAGAGGCACTGCGGAGATGAGCGTGCCAGGAGATGGATGGGCTGTGGGCTTGGGAAGCTTGCGCTGCGCTGCGAGCTTGGGGGAGGTGGGTTGGGTGCACGTGGCCAGGCTCAGCTTCTAGGAAGGGGATTTAATTCTCCAAGCAGCAGCCCAGTCCTTCAGGAGGAGGTATTTCTCCCTTGTCCTACTGGAAGGGGAACAATTAGCAGGGACCCCCTTCTGGAGGGGACTAAGGAGGGAGCACAGCCACCTGCAGTCCCATCCCTGCTCCCTGGACCTTTGTCGATCTTAAATGCACACATAGCTCTGGTGTAGGGATGGGAAGCCTGGGAAGAATCTGGCCACTAGTGGGGGTCCACCCCTGGGAGAGTGGGTCCCCAGTCTCCAAAATGCTCCATGCTGGATGCCAGCATCACGACCTCCTCTGCCAAAGCCCAGGACTGGGACCCTCTCACCACCCGGGGAGTCACAGGCACCATGAGTGGTCTCCAGTGACTTCTCTTTCTGCCAAGACCGCAGCTGTCTTGAGGGGCTAGAGCCAGGGACAAGATGCTACAGAGACAGATACCGTGACAGCTGTGGCACAGTGCTGGTTGTAGCAGAGGTGGAAACGGCTCCAGAGCGAGGGGCACAGGCAGGAGCTCAGCACAACACTAGGAGCCATGTTCTCTGCACCATCATGCTGGACATCGCTGCCCAGCTCAGGCAGGAGGACAAGCCCCTGGGGGTGTTAGGGCTGGTCGCACTCGTGCTGCTTCTCCATAGGCTCCTTCAGAGCTGCATCCCACCTTACTGTCTGCAGGTCACCTCCTACAAGCGCCATCAACTCTCCCGTCACCTGGGACCAGCAGCAGCTGTCACAGCTTTCGGCACAGCTGGGCTCCCTGCCCCGAGCCCCCTGCAGCCCAGGACCATGCCCTCTGACGGCAGCTGCTGCCCAGTGAGCACCTGGGGGGCTCCCAATGGGCGGCTGGCGAGGAGAGACAAGAGCCAGCAAACTACCTGGCACGGTGGGGGACACGCTGTCTGTTGCTTTTTGGAGCAGGGCTCCCTGCACCTCAGCAATATGAGGTGCCTGAGGGTGGCCAAAGGGGGTGAGAGTCGAGCGAGAGAGCCACCACCGCAGATTAGTGATGGGACAGAGGGAGGGAGATTAAAAATTAGTCCCCTGACTGTCTAACTCCTGCAACAGGGAGTTAAATGTACAGCTGTTTTCTTCCTTGCATTACTTGTCCTGGAAGGCCTTGGTTTGGGGCAGTTTGATCTCTTATTTGGAATAGCAGGAAAGACAAGTTAGTCTTCACGTTACAAAAAGTCCACAGGGGTCATGCAGGACACAAGCACTACCCAGCATGCCTGGAGGTGGGGATGGGATGCGTGGCTGATGTTCCCATGGCATTTCACCCATCGTACCCAGGTGCATCATTAGTCCCCATACTTGGTATTTAGTCAGCGCCTCCTGCCCAGTGCCAGGATCCCAAAGGGGAGCTGTGGGAAGTTCTCAGTGCTTCCCATGCTCTGCCTGCAGCTCTCAACTCACTTTTGAACCAGTTTAACTGGAGCTTCACATCGTCACAGTCATGTGTGGGGCACTTAAATGGAGGAGGGTTGTGGGGTCAAGTGCCTTTTGCATGACAGAGAGTGCCCAAACCTTTTCTTCTCACCTCTCCTGATGCCAGAAGCTCCGAGGGACACGTATCTCCACCATCCAGATCTTTTATGCTGGCTCTCAGCCTTGCCAGTGCATTGGCATAAACTGTAGCCGATGCAGCCAAGGAGTGAAGTCAATCAGAATCAGCCTTTACCTGTACATCACTCCACATATGGCTTTGCATCTCGGTCCCACAGCTCTTCCTTGAAGCAGTGAGTACTCTGCAAACGCCCATAAAACCATCCCACCTCCCTCCCCTGCTTTGCGGGTTGAGGTGAGCCCTCAGGCATTGCCCCTGGGGAGAGGGGGGTTCTCCTTCTGGCTTCAGAGCTCCTTGGGCTGCCCTTTGCAGCTGTTGGTCAGCAAGGATCAAGGCTTGTCAAGGAGAGAGCAGTGATGCTGCTGCTGCCTGCACACATCTATAACCAAACCTGTGGGGACCAGCAGGCAAGAGGCAGGGAAGCCTTCTGGTGTTGGTGCGTGCTGCCTCCCTGCATGGACTTGGTTTGTCAGCACCGGTTGTGTCCTGGTTTGAGTGATAGAGAACTAATTTCTCTTCTATTGCACTTTTAGAAGATTCTAATGTCTGAATTTGTGTAAATATTTACTCTGTAGCCAGCTCTGGTGCGTGGGTCTCAAGGTCTCAGTGTTTTCGAGCTCCCCAGGTGCGGGGACGAGGAGGAGCGAGACCCGGGCACTTGACCCAAGCTGCCAACAGGGTTATTTCATACCAGGAACGGCACATTCAGTAGAAATTGGAAAGTTTGCTGAGGAGCTCGCTCTCTCTCTCTCTCTCTCTCTCCCCCTTGCTGGCTGCCATCCTGAGCACTCCTCGCCCCGGTGCCGGAGCCCTGAGCCCTTCCCTTCCTCCCGCAGCCGCAGCGCTCGCAGGGTCCCACCTTGGCTGTCCCTGTGGGGAGTGCACGGCTCCTGCTGGTGGGATGGGCTGGGCATAGTCCTTGTCTATTTTATATTGGTACGGGGACCAGTACTGGTTCTTTAGTGTTATTAATGCGAATTATCTAGTCTTATTCTATTAAATCTGTTTATATTTCAACCCTCAGGTTTCCTTGTTTTTCCCAGATTCCTCTTCAAGGGTGGGGAGGGGTCATCGGGTGTGAGAATAATTGTCTAAACAACAATAAATTTCTGCGGGTTGCCCAAACCATAACAGGTTGGCATTTGTGTAAAGGCAGCAGCTCTAGCCAACAGCTGCATCTTCCCCCGAGCCGGCTTAACCAGAGGATGTCTACAAAGGCCACGTGGCAGCTGACAGCAAGCACAGCTTCACGGCTAGCATCACCCCTCTCGGAAGGAAGGGGATTTGGAATCACCCATGCGAGGGTGAGCAGCCTGACCCACTGCAGACCCATGGAGCTCCCCAGTGTGCCGGCACGAGTGGGTACCAGTGCCCCGGGGTGTGCGGAGAGCCAGAGGAAGGGGCATCCCATGGGCTGGGGGGCTGCCAAGGGGATGCGGCAGCTTGCTCTTGGCTCCGGGAACACACAAGCACCTCGCACCCGGAAAAGTACAGGACAAGGGGTGCTGGGATTTAGTGAAACATATCACCCAGCTGTGGCACTGCAGGGGGATTTTGTTTTGTAAAAGGATTTATTCATAAAGCCACAGCAGCAGCAAACCAATCCTTGTCCTGCGGGCCCTGCAACGTGTGTATAAAGTAAATTAGAACAAGGTTTGCATGTGAAGGTTATAAACTAACACAATACTGGTTAGGAATGGGGAGGGAGAGAAGGAGCTAGAGGGAGAGAGAAAAAGGCAGAGGAAAAGGGAGGGGAGAGCCCTTTCATAACTCACAGTTCCTGAAATAAAAATAAGGCTGGAATCATGTTTTGGGTAGAAGGGAAAGTGCGTAGGAAGTGTATACTTGCCAATCTGCCAAAAAAAGTTGCGTTTTATTTTCTTAAGAAGGCAATTATGTATTTTTGTCATCCGCTTCCTACTTTGAAGCAGTTGAACCTGCTTTGCTCAAACTTTCCAGAACAATTTACCCTCAGGCTACTGCCAGAACTGCAACACGTACACCCCAAAGATGAAAGTGGGAGAATGCCACGGCACTGGCTCCACATATGCAGAGCAGAGGCACCTGCAAACTGGTCATGTGTGTGCCTCCATCTCATGGGGCTGGGAACCACCAGCTCCTCTCACCCCTCCAACAGGGTTTTGTAAAAGAAGGGGAATTTTGAAGCTTCAATTTGTCTTGACTCAGGTCATCATAGGCACACAGGGATGCTAAAATGTCAGTGTAACTCCAGAGGAATGTCTCCCGCTCCTTCTTCTTCTGGAAGCTTCCACCTTAGGAGACAAGGGACTGATGGGATTTAGGTGGAGGACAAAGCCCAGCTGAATTCGAGCAGGTGCTCGGCAGACTCTGGACCGGGAATATACGTGGGCTTCTCAGGGTCCAATGCCGAACTCATCATTTACAGAAGGAAAATTGAGGCTGCTCAATCTCTTTCAGCCCCATCTCAATGCCTACTCCTCCCCACCCCAAGTCCCTGACCCTCTCCTGGGCTCCCTGCCTCTTTAGGAATCATTGCAGCACTTGGGTCTACGCTGAGTAGCTTTGGGTTAACTGTTTCACTTGCTGGGTGGCATGGGGTTGAACCACACGGGTTGTACCTGAGCTACATGGCAGCTTGCAGCCCTGTTAGGATGGGGAGAGGCTCAACAAGGTTTCCTCACTGTTGGGCTCCTGTGCCTCCGACTCTGCTGCGTCAGTGGCCCTCACTCCTGCTTGAGATGTCTTCTATTTCAAAGCAGCCGTTTGCTGTCTCACCTATGACTGAACAAGGCGTTTGAGGCTGCTGGTTGCCCGGATCTAAGGGTGCCATTTCACAGCTGGCCTTCAACAGAAAATGAATGGTTTTTTGGTGGTGTCTGTTTGCAGCTTGAGCTTTTTTTGACTTTTTTTTTTTTTTTTTGGTTTTTTTAACTCTGCAGAATTGCTATAACCAGTGCAAGAAAGACAAGGCTGCGTGCAAGAGGAGAATATCATTTTGGTCCTACGTGATGTGAGTTGACCAGGTATCAGCATCCTAAGGCCCCCCCCAGTTACAAATGCATCTTACCACACTGACAGCAATTCCTGCCACTGCCCCTTGCCCCACCCTGTCTGCAATATGAAATGCTGCCTATAAATTACTAATAACAAGGATGTGTACCTTGGAAAACAAGCTAGTGCCTGTGGGTGGGATGGGATCAATTTCCTAACTCAATGTAAACACTGCAGTAACTTTGATATTCATGATATTCATATCCACAAGGCAGTAGCTGGGCATTAAGGTCACTAGATAGTAGCATTACAAGTAGCACATTACAAAGATGCATGGGCTTGAAACCCCCGAATGCAGATAGGAGTGACCCGGCTATGCCCATGTGCATCCCTTCCTGGTGTGATAACTCTATCTTCCTCTTCCTTGTCCCACACATAGTCTTAACACTGCCTTGTACTTATAAACATGACAAATATAGCTGTGTCCGGGTTGGTGTGCAGAGAAGAGGTCCGGGGTGCAGGAAGGCAGCAGTGCTGTAGCAGTTGGCAGCCCTGAGCCCCCTGGGTGCGTGTCCCGCAGTGCGGGGGCTGGGTGGCTGGGTCCGGGGCCAGGGCCAGGGAAGGCGCACAAGTGCTGGTGACGGATGGTGGTAGAGGAAAAAGCAAAGGCGAGACAGTTGAGCAGGGCTTCGCGTCCTTCCTCTGTGTTTCTGCAAGACAAACTGGCAAAGAGATACCTTGATAATTAAGAACTGCACCAATTAGAGCTACGCTACAAATTTGACGTGACTTGGAGAACACATGCAATGCAAAACAGTCCCTCATTTCACAGTCCATATTCTGTTCTGGAGAAGAGTTGGTTTTTTTTTTAATGGTGCACCTATTCTTCGAAAAAATGAAGGCTGCAGAAGGAGCAAAAGTGATGAGGAGAAGGGTGTGACCATGAGTATCACGATGAGGAGAAGGCAGTAGTGAATGAACTTAGTGTTTGCAGTAATTGACTAACTGTCTAAATTCCTAAATCCTGATTTTGAAATCGTTTGGTTGACTTGACACATCCAAGTCCCAGAGCTTTTAATTCAAACATAAAGCTTGATTGGCAAATTAATAAAAGGCTATGAATGAAATTAATGAAAGATTAAAGACCAACAGCTCATGCTGATATAAAAATTACCCCTCAAAAATAGGTTATGCAATAATAAGAATAAGTTACCACTATGTTAATATTAATTCTGGTATAACATTTATTCATCGATTAGATTTACTGATTCACAATGAAGTTCTAAAACCTTATATGCATCTTGTTGAATCTTTGCAGGCACTGTTAATCATCTTTATTTTCCATTCCATAATTTCTAAAATTACTATAAAGCGAATTTTCATTAATAAATTGTATAGTTGAGCACTTGAGTTCGCAGTTTCGCTAAGCGGAATGAGATCTAAAGAGCTATTAGGACCATGGAATGGGTAATTGATTAACTAAAATGACTTGGTCAATGCGCTCTGAATCCTCTAACTAGCACATTGTTTCGATGTCAGCCTCCACATCTCGTATCGGCTGGGAAAATTGATAAAAGGGACAATCTGAGAGAGTTTTCATCTGGGTTTTGTTAACAAAGCGCTAAGCCGAGCAGCCCACGGAGTTTTGCATTTAGGCTTTGAGAATTTGTGTCTCCGGCGTATAGACGCGGGTTCATAGCCTGTGTCAGAAAAAAAAGGAAGGAACTTATTACTTGGTACGCTGGGATTGTGGAGAAGGGCTGCAGCAGGCAGCCTATTTGCAGAGATTTAGTGTGTCACTTTAATTGGGCCGGACGAGGTGTCAGCCGCGTATTCAGAGGGTATGGTAAAAATGCGGAGCGATCTGATGGAAAACAAAGGCCTTGGTACTCTCTCTTCCTAAACGTGACCTGGGTAGGATTTGTTGCCAGATCCAGGCTTGCTTCTGCTTTTCCTCACTTTAATGCGGATATTATTTCATCCAGCCCACTAAACTGTAGATCAGCAATGTTTCTCAACTGAGAATATCCCAGTATTCTAAAAGAATTTTTTTCTTCAGTAATTACACTCAGCTTTATCATTACCTGTTGTCTGCTCCGCAGCTTTTTTGTTAATACGCTGGAATTTTTTTATGTACTGTGCAATTTATTGCAATGCCTCTCTCTCTGTCTTGCTTTTGGCAGCTGATAACCAAATTCTTTTGTTTCTGATCACTTATTCTTGTTTTATAGTGTAATAAAAAATAAAAACACCCTAGTAAAATTGTGTAAATAGAGTGTATGCGGCTGCATACACGTGGTTTTCCTTGCTGAACGTATGCACGCATCCCTGCATCCTCAGCCCGTGCTGTGCCTCCTCCCAGGTTCAATGCTGCAAAGAGCCCTACTTCTGCTGCAGCGGGGGAGGAAAACCATCGGCTACACGCTGGTCCTTGAACTTCAGCTCCATCTCAGCTCACCCCGACTGCCTAAACCTGCTCTGGCTGGCTGAGGTCTTCAAAGGCCTGTCCAAAAAACAAAAAACGAACACCAAAAAGCAACTTGCTCTGGTCGTGCATCTCCTCAACCCTCTGGCACCCCATGTGCATGGTGTGGGATACATGATGAGCAATGTATCCTGGATCCAGCTAGCCCCTGGGGCCTGTCCCTGGGATAATATCCAGCTGCTTCCTGACTCCAAAGTCATGTTGAAATATCTGGTCCCCAGCCTCAAGGCATGGCCAAACTCTGAATCCAAGAATATGGAACACTCCCACACTCCATTTTTCGTAGGGACAGAAATTGAGGGATGGAGATGATGGAGATGGAGACCTGAAAGCCCTCCCACCTGCTACATCTGCTCAAGCCAGCCCTGGCTCCAAGCTCTCCACCTCCTGTGTCAGGACCTGCCTGTTTACACTCAAAGAGCAGAAACCTGTTGCGTGAGACGGCACAATCATCTCCCTGCAGCTTACTGCTGCAAATCACATTTCAGCAGATGATTTTCACCTTCCTTGTAACTAATGAAAAACCCTTTAATTCAATGTGTTGACATTAAAGCTCAAGCTGAAGATCTCTTCCCTGGAATACAAATGGAAATGGGCACCCATGTTTTTCCAAATAAAGACAGTTTGAAAGGACTGGTTCATTTTTTTTTCTGTGTATTTAACCTGTATTGGTTTCCTTAATAATAAAATATCAGAAAGGGTGCAATTTCTTTGACTAAAATCAGATGTCCCTATTTAAGTCATATCTGTCCCAAACGCAGTCTTGACAATAGAGAAGACTAAATCTCAGCCTACTGAGCTGGCAGAGACTTGGCTGGCATAGTGAAGCTCTCCAAGACTTTACCAGAACGCTTATGTGCCTTTCTGTTGAAAGAAGCTCCCTGGACAGGCACGGAGCAGGACTTTTAATCCTGCCAACCATCTCCCTTTCCCTTCTCTTGCATACACCTCGCAGCTGCAAAAGACCCTGCCTACCAAGACCCCATCCAACCTCTGTTTTCAGCACCTGATCTGTTGGTGGACCTTCTCTCCAAAGGATCTCTTTATCATCTGCTGGAGACAGGAGGATGGGAGGAGGCCAGGCACCCTCTCCCTGTGTGAAGAAGCAAATGATGAAATTACCCTGCACCCTTTCAACCTCAAGTGCACACCAGGGGAAGTCGTGGGAGTGTATGGTCCCGAAGATGGTCCCACAGGCACTTCACTGCTTCTGTTCTGAGGCAATAACCTGCGACATGGGACATGTTGGTAACGCCAAGGAAGGTGGTGGTATCTGGGGAGCCTTCTCCTGTTCCTCCACTCCTGCAAGCACCACATGTGATGTGGAAAGGGATATAATGGTCTTTTCTCCACCTCTCCAAGCAGCCTACATAATCTCACCTGCCTCCCTTCACTCTCTCCCTGCTCTGTAGCCTGTGGACTAACTGATCTCCCACCCGTGTCCCGTCTACCCATTCCCACTGGCTGTAGTCCGAATCTAAATTCCCAGATTAAAACAGCACACCGGTCCCTCTCTAGAGGATCTCATTTTATCCTATCCTCATCCAGCTTCAGGTTCCTGTAGGCTCCTTGAGCATCTCTCTGGCTTTCTCCCAATGTCCTCCACCATCCCAGAGATGAAGACCTGCATGTAGGTGGTCAGAGCATTTAAAGAAGAAGCTTTGCAACTCTTCTGGGGTCTCATTCTGGAGATGCCTCCTGGAGAAACTTCTGGTCCAGCGATGCATAAAGGCTGCAGAGATGTTGAAGTTGAAAGGTAGTCACTCAGATGCAAATAGGACATCCATCATGGAGCTCTGCGGCATGCACATGTACAGGGAGGCAATGTGTTCATATTTCACTACCTGAATGCTGCAGATACTAAATACAGATTTGTCTGAATCCTTTTGTCTTCAGGTGAGGCACACGGTTATCTGGCAAGTGCTCGACTGCTTTCTCCTTACCTTGTGTGAACAACTCTCACAATCACAGAGGAGCGAAGAAACCTCGCATTTTTGGAAAGGTGCTTGGGAGCAGTTGATGTGAATCACTGCCAAGCATAAAGACATTTAAAATGGCTCTAGATACCTGCTAGATTAGTAAGATGAATCACAGTCGTCGTGACCTCTACGTGTGTCTGGCAAGTTGTTCTCTTGTTACCTAGTGAACAATCTGTTTTTCATGAACCCAAAATAACAATGTTTAGGAATACTTTTTTTTTTTCCTTCTCAATCTCTGTGTGAGTCACTAGCATTGGAGCAAAAGAAGGAGGAATCCTCTATATAGACATGCACATGGCTTGGGAGAAGGGACTTCTGGATGGGGAACAGTCCAGCCACTGGGTCAAGACCGGTGTCCCAGTGACATCCCTTCCTTTACTGGGGTGATCAACTTGGCACAAGGTAAGTGTTGTGAACCTGGAGTCCCCGTTGCCAGCCCCACGTTGTGTGCACCTCTTCTTCCCCACGTTATCTCCTGTGCTTCCTCCTGCCATCTCATTTGCCTCCCTAAGAAGTTTCTGGCTTGGATCCCATGGTAAACTCGGTGGCTGCTGCCAGCCCTCTGCCAAAGCTTTTCTCTCAAATCTGAAACAAGAGCAGGTTGTAGGCTTGACATTTTTCAGCAACTAAGCCAAAATATACGGGAAATGATATTTTTACCTTTTTTCTCTGTGCCCTTTTCTTTCCTCATGTCTATTTGCTTCTCTCTTCGTTTGCCTCACCAAAAAAAAAAATAAAATCAAAATTAAGCATCACCAATTCAATAACTGCCCTTTCAATATATGCTTGTCCAAAATGGCTCCGAGAAACAGGGCTACAGGGTCAAAGACTTGCCCTGAGAGACTCTTTAAACTAAAAGGAGCAAGTTGCAGTGATATTTTTAATGTTGAAAGCTGTGTTTTTCTCCCTTCTTTTCATAGGCATTTCATAGGCATTTACTGACAATTCAGATCTTCCACGGATGTTTGTTTGCAGTGGATGTATGCCAGCTGTAACTTAGATACAGTTAAATATTTCATGTAAAACCAGGATTGCTTCCCTTCTGTGGCCACCCCACAACAGCCACGGGCAGGGTGACTTACAGATGAGATTCCACTCTCCAACTGCCAGTGCGAGTGCCGGCAGGAGCCCCTTGGGCAGCACGGAGGCAGAAGCTCACATTTCTGGGAAGGCTTACATTTTTTTTCTTTATTTTATTTTTTTTTTTTTAACTTCTTCACTGCAAGAACCAAAAATACTCTGAAGCAACCAGAAAGCTGAGTTTCTCTGTTTAAAGGAGCGTTTGAAAGCAGCAGACGTATAGGGGAAAGGGGGAGCAGCGCTGAAATGGGACAAAGAGAGCAAAGCAAGAGCTACAGAAGAACTGTGCAGGACTACACCCCACGCTTGTGTAACCGCATCTACATGGGCAGCTGGATCATAAGTGATACTTTGACCTCCAGCCAATGCCCCTGAAGGGCCCAATCCAGCATCCCAGAGCCCAAACAAGTTGCTCGGGGACCACAACCCTGCACCGGTGTACCCCGCACGTGCAGGCAAGGCATAACATCCCGGGCTGTGTCCCCCACTGCGTGGTCACAGAGTCCCATGGGGAAACCCCAAAGCCCCTCTACATCCCTTGTGCATCCTTGCTTTTCCCTGCTTAGGGGGCCTGGCTTGCTCAGCCCCCTTTTTTATCACCCCAAGACCTTCTTCCCCCACTCCCACCATGGAGAAGGACAGGTCCTGACCTACCACCATTCCTGGCCTTGAGGCTGAGCTGTGCCTCTGCACACCATGTGAGGATGGAGGTTGTTTTCCTTGGGACACCTTCCTGCAAGCACGGTGCAGCTTTGCCAGGAACGTGGCACCAAACATGGCACAAAACACCAGGTGAGGGGAGCCCTGTGCCGGCAGAGCTCACGTCGTGATGGGCAGCCACAGAGAGGAACAGAAATGCTCCTTATTAATACAGAAATTTATGCTGCCTATGAAATACATTCAGAGTGACATATTTAGTAACCCAATTAATACTCCACGACAGACATTTTAGTGTAACTAATTCCAGTCTGTATGCTCCCTTTATAGTGATATAAATGGCTTTATGTTGTGCTATTGATCTCTGTGGCCGCAGGATTTCGCAGCACACCCTTCCATCCATACCAGCTACCCTGGGAAGGTCCCCAGGCTTCCAATTCCCCTGCAAGTCATTTTCTCCTGGGGTGCTCGGTGGGGAAAAGGGAGCTCCAGTAAAGAGAGCAGCACCCCCCCCTGCGGGGGGCTCAGGGCTGCAGGTTTGGCAGATGGGATGGGAAGGATGGTTCCAGCCCCATGTCCTCTCCAGCCAGCTTCAGCCTACAAGCCTCCAGCCTCTCGTCCAGCGCCACGCAATGACGGGGACATCATTTTCTCTGGAAACCATCACCCAAGCAGGGCCTTCCCACATGTCTGCAGTGATGGAGGCCATGGCGTTCACTTCCAGCTCCGTGGCAGGGTTGCCACGGAAACCGATACTGTTGATTTTTGCTGGTCTCCAAATCCAGCCCGTGGCATCAGTGCTCCCATCCACAATGCCTGGGGGAGATTCCCCTGACAGCAGCCAATGCGGGGCAGCTACACCCCTCACTCACACTACACCCCAGCCCCTGCCCCAGCAGAGCCCATCCTACCCCTACCACAGCCACGCTGCTCTCACGTGCTTGCAGCTTTCCAAGGCTTCCCAGCAACCCTCACAGGGTACCTTGGTGGGATGTCACATCACACCTCCACTCCTTGCCCTCAAAAACACCCCCTTGGCAAACATCACCTCCAGCAGCCTGAAAAACAGTCCCCTTGCCCCAATCCCATGTCCTCAACACAACATCAGGTGCTCCGGTAGGAGGATCAGCAGAAGAGACCGAATGTCCATGGGCACCTTTCTGGAAGAGGTGCTGGTAGCAGGGTCCGGAGGTGGGAGAAGAGACACCAAAGCTCACTGAAGGGATGGCAAGGGAAGGGCAGACATGATGCGCTGGCGCTTCGTGGTGGGAGGGGAGGGTGGATGTGGTGCTGGCTCTGGGTAGGGAGGTTTCAGGAGCCGGCACTGGGAACAGCAGTGTGTGGGGAGGGGGTGTGCACGGCAGCGAGGTGTCTTTAGGCAGAGCAGTTACTCTCTGCCTCCCTACTTTCCTACATCCAAAGGCTGCATTTTCATTATTCATCCCCCTTCAGGGGAACTATCTCATAATAATAAAAATGTCAGAAGGAATACACAAATACATACATACACTAAATGAGGAGTTGCCACAATGCACAGAGAGACGTGATTTATGAGCCTCTGGGCTGACACCTTGGTTCCCCCATGGGGTGGCAGTGGTCCCCTGCCCCCAGACACGCGAGGTTGTGTGCAAGGAGGTCAGGGGAGATGCCCACAGTGGCCCTCAGCCTTGAGGCTCCTGGGTAACTGTACCTGGGTACTGCAGCTCCCTGCACGCATTATCTGAAGCTCCTGTTTGTCTTCAGGCTCTGCTGCAGCCCAATGCCTTTGGTGCCCCTTTCTCCATCACTCTCTGTTCCTGGCCCAAGCCTGGGCTGAGTATCCTGAACTGCCTTGGCTGCAGCAAAGCTGTGCCCCGCAGCCCCAATGGTGAGACATAGAAGTGTCCCCAGCAGCGATGGCAGCTCAGGAGGAGCACAGCTTTGGGACCACCAAAGCTCACCTCAGCATTGGCCCACCGGCACCCCTCTTGCTCTGCACTACCATGTGTCCCAAGTCATCCTGTCCTGACATGGAGAAGCAGAGCAAGTAAAGGCCAGTGCTTGCTCCCTGCCCTCAGCTTTGCTCCCAGCTGCAAGGGATTGGGTTTTCCCATTTGGCAAGGCCCAGCATGCAGCTGTGACTCTGAAAAATGCTGCTGATGGTCAGTCCTACAAGTTGGGTGCAGGCAGATAGAGAGGTTGGAAACCAAGAAGGGCTGGCCAGAATGCACACTGTCCACCTGGCCTTGCAGAAGAAAATCACACCCACCGCTCCCAGGGATGGTGTCATGAAGAAGACACCAAGCACAAACATGCAGATGGGTCTGTGTTGGGGCTGCTGAGCACTTGCTGCCCTCTCAGTTGGCTGCTCGGAGGGGCTGGCAAGTAGCACAGCAACCCTAAGGACCACACAATTGGAAATGCAGAGGGGAAGAGCTGGGATTAGTCCCTTGCCCAGGCACCACTGTGTGTATCTGCATGGACACATGGGGTGCCTGGCCATACTCAAAGCTTGTGTGGATGTGCGTGTCTCTTCCATGTACGGGGGTGTATGCGGGCACACGCATGTTACGTTGTATATACATGTCGGTGTCGTCATATGGCCAGGCAGACATGTGTGTGCACATGCATGAGCCAGGGCAGGGACGTGGCAGCTCCCCAGAGGGATTAGCTGAGGATCTCCCCGTTGCAGGCTGTCTCTTTCCTGGTGAGTAATAATCTCTTCACCCAGAGCTGGGCGCGTGTAGAGTTAATGCTGAGTGCACATGTTTATGATAAAACAGTTGATTTATCAGAACTGTCACCCACTAATCGCTGGGGGAATTGGAGCACTCGCACTTCCCACAGAGCTGCAGCACTAATGCCATGCTCCTAATGCAGATTTGCGATGCAGCGCCACGCCAAGAAAACCCTGGGATGTACAGGGGCAGGCATGAGCTGCAGAGAAACAGCACACACCTGCACATCTGGCCAGCTGCAGCAGCCCACTCACCCCAGGGAAGAAGGCAGTTCCCATAGGAAAGGGAAGGGAAAAGCAAAGAGCTCTCATACGCAGAGGTCATCAGTTTCCTAAGAGAGGGCAGTAGCTATTACAAAGTTTCTTGGGATAAGAATCATGACAGCTCAAAGGTTGGGTTTCCATGTGGGTTTGGCTGCAAATCTGGGCCTCCACATCAGGCAGATATCAGCCTTTCTCTGCTCCAATGGTGATGGAGACACCTGGGCACTTGGGAAGACATCACAGGGTCCTCCATCCCAAGGAGGCACTGGCTGCGCTCCCTGTAAGAAGCGGCACGGTCCCTCCAATGTGGCTGGTACCTCCGTGCAGACTGAACCAAGAAGGGACACCACCACCCCTGCATCCAGCTCTTTCTGGTCTGCGGTGGCTGCAAGAGGTCTCCTCACGCCATGGGGCACCTCGCTGGATGCAGCCCCACCAATACTCTCCTGTTCACGGTCGCAGCCCTGGTCTGAGTCATGGAGTGAGCGTCTCCTGTTCACAGCAAGACCTATATAAACAACACCATGTATTTTTTTGCTGCCTCACACATCCTGGTGGGACTCACAATGATCACAAAGGACACGCCACCCACCATGCAGTGGGGCACAGCTGTTCATTCGATGAACTTCCATACCCAGCAGCCCTGGGGATGAAGGAGCCCTTATGTGGCATTTGTGATTGGATTGAACCTCCATGGAATGCTGTGGGCACAGGTGGATCCCATGGGTATTGCAGAACAGCACCTGTTTTCACCTACAAGCCATCAGCTCTGATTACCAGCAGATACTTGCAAAACCCAGCTTTTGCCAGTGTAGGAGAGCTGCTAGACCTCTGCTTAAGGCAGATTGCTTGTACTTGAGTGCATATTATGTCAAAATCAGAGGAAAAAAATCTTTGCCAAGCAAACTCTCAAGTACAGCTGAGGTCCTTCCTGATAAATCAATACTGGCAATGCCTGCTGCTCTCCACCTGGGATGGCAAGAGAGAAAATCAGCGGAGGATCTGATTTTCCTCTAATATTGCTTTGGATGTCATATCAAAACAAATATTTCACAATTTGATGTTTCTGAGAGGTCTTCAGTTATGTCATGACAAAAACTCCTGCCAGAAAGGGCATTTGGTATTTCCTTTTCCAGGCTAACACTTATTCAGACTGGATGTTAGGAAGAAGTTCTTCACCATGAGGGTGGTGAGACACTGGAACAGGTTGCCCAGAGATGTGGTGGAGGCCCCATCCCTGGAAGTTTTTAAGGCCAGGCTGGATGGAGCTCTGAGCAACCTCATCTAGTGGGAGGTGTCCCTGCCCATGGCAGGGGGGTTGGAACCAGATGATCTTTAAAGTCCCTTCCAACCCTAACAATTCTATGATTCTATGATTCTATTTCTTAATATTTCATGCCCATCAAAAGTATAAGGCTTTGTTTTATGGCTGTCTTCAACTTGAGTTTCAACCTCTTTTTGCTGAAGAGTGGTCTTGAGCCAGATTGACCATGCATCTACCTGATGCCTGCTTTCCAGGCAAAACATACAGGCTGTCACTTTTTGCTGAGAAAGTGCATTTACTTGGTCTGAGCCGTCTTTGCCAGGCTTTGGCAGCTCATTTTGGTAGACACCATGAAGAAGTTTCTTGGTAGCTGCATCGGTCTCCCATTCCCAGTTTGTTATTTGTGTAGAGAACTGGCCAAAGAATAACTCTTGATCAAATATGTTTTATTACACAGCTGCTAGTGCTAGTGAAATTCTGCTGGTTCTGGTTTTGGGTTTTTTTTTTTCTCCCCACATTTTGGAGTGAGCAAATGTCTACTGACGTGCTCAGTCTGCAGGTAGCGAAGTCCATAGCTTTATTCAAGAAGAAATGCTTGATTGGAGACTTCAAACCACATCTTTCAGGTGCCACTAGAAGGACTCCAGGCCAAAGTCTGTTCCCAGCTGATTTTTTTTCTCCTGGCACGTCTTTACTTTCAGCAATGCAAACAGCACAAAGACCTCTGAAAAGGACAGAAGGGGTATAATCTTGAATTTGACGGACTGTTTACAATTATTCCGTCTTTGAGTGACGGTGCAGAGCCGCATGGTCATGGGAATATATTTTGTGAGATCTTGTCTAGACTACAAGAGGATTAATGGCAGGGGGAGATTTTCCTTGTCTTAGTGATTTTTGGACAACTTCAGTCAATTGCAGCAAGCCTCGATAATTGCTGTGTGTGGCTCTTCCCCAGATCCTATTAACAGCTATAATTTTAGCAATTTCTATAAACAAACAAGGTGAAGATGACCAGTTCTGCTGTTTCTGATGCAGCCGCTGGAGCACCAGCAGGTGCCTGGGGACGTCACGTCTGCAGGCAGGAGGTGGGCTGCGTTTGCAGTGGGTGTCCAGCGACACCCTCCCTGCACGTGATGGGAGCTGCTTCTCTCTCCCGACCAACATGGACGCTGCAGAAAACTCTTTGCAGCAAACTCATGCCCACTAAAATGTACGTGTATCTTTTGCTGCCAGTGACTACAGGGCTGGTAATAAACTGTCTTCCTGACGTGGCTTTTCATGACGGCGTTTTGTTCGAAGCATCCTTCTTGCAGGCTTTTAGGTACAGAAAGGCAAGTATAAATGATTAACAGAAGTTTTAATAAATCCTGATGGGGTCTTTTAGATGGATAGATCACTAGAGGTTATTTATTATTGTGTCCTGTAACTCATATAATATGTTTTATTACCATGCTTGCACTAATGTATAAAATGTCTGCAACACACTTCGCTGTAGACTAAATCTTCAGGGACTCACTGGGAGGTGGAACTTTTGGGTTTGGTTCCCTAATTTTTGGAAATATAAGGTCTTTTGTCCATCTTCTTCTCTGGTGGTCTCAACATTGACCCTCAGTGTGCCATGCCACGAGCACAAGTCCTGTGGGGAGCGGCTGAGGGAGCTGGGGGTGTTCAGCCTGGAGAAGAGGAGGCTGAGGGGAGACCACCTCGCTCTCTACAGCTCCCTGAAAGGAGGGTGTAGCCAGGGGGGGTCAGTCTCTTCTCCCAAGGAACAGGTGATGGGACAAGAGGAAACAGCCTCAAGTTGCACCAGGGGAGGTTTAGGATGGATATTAGGAAAAATTCAATCAAACATTGGAACAGGCTCCCCAGGGAAGTGGTTGAATCGCCATCCCTGGAGGTATTTAAAAGACGGGCAGACGTGGTGCTGAGGGATATGGGTTAGTCGTAACTTGGCAGTCCTGGGTTAACGGTTGGATTCAATGATCTTAAAGATCTTTCCCAACCTAAACAATTCTATGATTCGATGCCCAGGCTGCTGCTCTGCACGGCCCCATAGGCGAAGCTGTGTCCTCACCGCGGGGCTGCCATCAATCCCTTTTTTCCAGTGGGGCAAGTGGAGCATCGAGGAAGTGCAGACCCACACCCACTGGGCAGGAAAGTGGCTTTTTTTAGGGTGAACACCCTGGTCTGTGCCATGGTGAGACCCCCTGCTACCCCCAGCCAAAGGCAGGGAGCACCCTCCTGGGGGAAGCTGGGTCAGCTCTGGGTGCTGAGCATCCAGCTAGATTTCGCAGTGAGGTGAGAAGTAGCCTTTCCTTTTTAGTGTGACTAATGTCAGCATTTGGCAAAAATAGCAGCAGCGCCATTCTGGCTCCCCAGCCCGACGTCTGGAGGCTGCTATGCACGTTGTGCTCAGACCGTATCTTGCAGAGAAAGGGAATTGTACGGCGGGACTAAGACATGAATTTAACTTCTATTTTTTATGCTGTGGCTCAGCAAGAGACTGCAGCTAAAAAGCGACCAAGGCAATTAATTACCAATGTCTGTCGCCTAGTGCAGGACCAGAACGAGAGAGAAAACAAGGCAGAGAGCACTGCATTCCCCACAGATAGGAAAAAATGGACTGATGTATACTTCTGCTGACACACTCCAGCATCAGGGAGTCTTTGTTCACATGGGTTTAAGAGACAGCTAGGCTTGGCTAGACAATAAAAGGGAAAAGGAAGGAAGCCTTATAAAGGCTCTGCAGGCTGCCCGCCTTCCAGGCTCCCGGGTACCGATGCTGGTTCTTCCTGGGGATGGGGGGCTCTGGTGCTGGGAGCATCCGTGCAATGCCGGTGCTCTGCAATGCCACCCATCCTGGGTCACAGCGATCACACTCCTCGCTGAGCAAGGATCAGGTGATTGCAATCTCTGGTCAGTGTTTCTGGCTAGAGAGATTTGGAGAAAAAAACATCAAAACCTGTAAATCACGGAGCCAGAGCCTCCAGGTATGACAGAGAAAACGCCTTTTTTTTTTTTCATTTGGCAAATTTGTTTGGTGAACTTTGCAAGCTCTTCCGTGGAAGCACTGAGCAAGCCTGCAATAGTTGGTTTCAATTTTGCATAATTTCCTGACTATAAACATGGTTTCTGGTGAGCCGGCAATATAAGCCATCCATTTCCTTCAGGAGCAGCGCACACCTCTGGCAAGCAGGCTGGCTTATTTCTAGGGTGCCTATGAACTTAGCAGGAATTAAAGCAGGCAAAGTGTTTAAGGAAAAAAAAAAAAAACAAACAGCAGAGAAGTAAAAATAGTTTGAAACTCCCAGAATCATGTTCGTCTTACTGCAGCAAAAGCAGCACCTTGGAGCGACTGAAGCCAAAGCCCCAGACACCTCCTTCAAAGGCAGCTTGTCTACACGATGGGTTGAACCAGAGTGTGTCCCCTTCCCAGGCTCGTGCCTGGATGGCTGCTGGGCTGGCTTGATCTTCGCAGGGGAAAGGATGAAAGACAGGAGAAAGAAAGATTAAAGCGTGCGATGCTGCCCATACTAACTATGAGACATCTGACAGCTGTTTCTCGATTCCTCGGTGGCTCTCCTGCCTTCCACCCTCGCCTGGCCGGCGTGAGCCTGCGAACCCAGATGCTCACAGCATTCTCTGATGACACGTCGAAGGACGTATTTTCCCCAAGTTTATTCACCACGTCAACTTCGGAATGGAAAGTCTTGTCGAGTTTTTTAAATAATAGCAATTTTGTATGCATTTGACTATTTCTGCCCTGTATGAGCCAATATAAACTCTATCTCATTTATCAATTAGCATTTATAAAGTCCTTATCACCATGGAATCAAAACACTGTAAATGGATTAAAAAATAAGCAGGCTGCCTGGGGGAGTCAGTAACTTCATCTACTCTGAGTTTTGTGAAACAGTGTATGATCTCATCGGGGTGACAGGGACATGCACAATTTTTAGGCACTTGGCAAAATTTGAGAAAGGAGTCATTGAAAATAATTAGAGTGATTATTCCAGAATGAAGCGCCTCTTTATTCTGGACCTGAATGTTCATGCAGGGAGCTATTCTGGAAGAGCTATTCTGGAAGAGTTCATTCTCCGGTAGCTCTGCTTTTACTAGCTTACACTAAATAATTTTAACATCCTCACCTACATATCAGTTCACCATTGTGGAGCCATTCATATCAATGCAAAGTGCCTGTAAAGCAATGCCAACGCAGGATGCTGATGTTCCCAGCCACTTTGAAGTGGAGTAACTGATTGCAGCAAAATGAAGGTAATGGTCCTGCTGTCATCAGGAGGAGCAGGAGATGTCCCCAGGTGCTTAGTAACTTTGCTTTAAGGCCAGCCATTTGCTCCAAAGCCGACCAACCGTGAGCTACATTGCCGTTTCAACAGCGGGAAGCAGAAGCGGGCAGCAGGAAGCCTTGCTGCCAGGCTTAACAAATGAAACTGGTAAGGTCCGTCTTAACCCAAGGTGTGGGCATGCAGAGACCGGTTTAGGTTTCATCTCAAGGAGCAGTGTTTGGAAACCAGGATCCTGTTTTCCCACCTTTTCCCCTGTCACCTCTGCTTCTAGGGAGCTCCTGGCGTGTCCCACGTCAGCAGGAAAAGCGGGACGGCCACACAATGGTCGCATGTGACAGTCACTCCTTGGTCCTTGGCCAGGGGTGTACAGGCAGCAAGCAGAGCTCCTGGAGCTGAGGGAGATGTCATGGGCTGAGCAACAAGCAGCCATCCTCACTAATAGAAGAGCGTATTTTTGGGAGCAGTCCAGGTACTAATCACCTGCAGCATCTGGGTTGTGGCCACCAGTATTATCAGGCGTTAGATTAATGATCTAGCAGTCACAGTAAACAATGCACGGACAGGACTGTTCTGCATGCTCGTCCCTTCCCTCATGCAAGAGTAGTAATTCTGTTTTGTTTTTTCCTATTGCTCATCAAGCAGAGACCAAGAATCGTACAGCTGAACTCTGCCCTGGACAAGTGACCCTCCACAATGGGACACTCCTTTTCCATGCTAACGAAGTGCCACACAATGTCACCTCAACCTGTAAACAGAACAAAAAGCATAAGGAGAATATATACAGCCTGCATTGTTATTCTAGGGATGTGTTAAAATAAGAATATTTATGAGAAATCATTTGTTTATCCAAGTAGCCTTGAGCATTCATCAGTGAAGGAATGGACTCGTAGTGGCCACGAGTCAATATTTGTCCAATATTAGCAGAGCAGAAGCGGTCATTTTGGGCATCAAAATAGTCATCATACTTTGATTCCGGAGAAATTTGTGTGGTTCCCTGCTGTGGTGTAAAAAACCCAACCTTTGTAAATACTGAATGTCACGTCAAGGACAGAGAGCCCGAGAGCTAAGAGGCTATTCTCGTTGTATTTACACACTGAGCATTTTCATGCTAAATTGGCTTTGGGATGCAGGTGCCAGATGAAAATCACCATGGCCATGTGATGCTAATTGCTTACGCAGACTAGAAACACACTGCTGGTTTAAATTTGCTTTAAAGACATGGATGGGTTAACTGCATGCTGGGCACCAGAGTGCTCTTTAATCTCCCAGTTATTGCATAAGCTTCTCCGCTAGCCTGGGTACACCATGCTTGATGTCTCCATCCTCCTCTAGACATAGCCTGGGCACCCGGTGCTTGAGCTTTATCCTCAGATGCTCGCAGGGTCTCAGCTTTTTTCCTCTTTGCAGTGGGTTTGCATCAGATCTCTGAGCACGATGACTTCGTCTTGGATGCTCACCTGGGGATTAACATTTTCTGCCTTGCATCACGCCACCACCGGACCCCATCGTTCATCATCTGAAGCAACAGCAAGGCACCGGCAGCAGAGCCAGGCTTCCTCGGAGCAGTTATTTTTGCCTGAAAAGCATCAGCAGCTATGGGCAAAGCCGCACGGCGGAGGAGATGGGCACACATCACCACCGAGAGAGCTATTTTGCAGTGGCACAGCAGCAGGGGCAGGGAGGGGAGCACGGCGGTGATGAGCAGGTCGTAGGCAAACAGCTGTAAAGGGGTTGTACCACAGCTGCTGTGCATCAGAGCCAGGTGGCGAGAGCACAGAAGGGCACCGGGAAATAGCCGAGTGCTGTGGTATCCAGTACTCCTGTCGGGAAGCCTCTCCAGCTGCCAGTGCTGCTGACTCTGTCCCACATCCACATCCCATCCCCACACACTCACCACCCCTTCTTCCAGGCACCTGGTCCACCGTGGTCAGGCTGCTGACCGTCCCCCCCGCATCCCGCACTCCCTCCATCCTCAGGCGATGGGATCACGGGAAGCCGGGGACCTTGCAGAGCAGCACAGCACTTCACCCAGCTGCCCCCCTCCTTCTCCTGCAGCCTCAGGTTTTGCCATTCACGTTTTCCGGGCTTGCACTTCATGCCCAAGCAAGACTTTGCTCTCAGGAAACCTCTGCATTAGGAAGCATCGCCAGAGAAGGGGCTGCAGGTCAGCCTTCTGAGGAGGAATGCCTTTATTGCCTCTCCCTCTTAAGGCACAGCGACCGTTTGTATCTAGGTGAAACGTGAAGAAAAACAGTGCCAGAACTTCCCTAACTCTTTTATTTTTGTGCCAGTGCATGATCTTTTCTTAAACCTCAGGTCACTCGGCTCCTCTTTGAGGTACCTTACAATCCTTCCACTTCCCCTGCGAGGAGAGGGTAGGACAAGAATGTGGGGTCCTGCTAAGGGGGAACTTCCACCCACAGTGGGAAACAGACCTCCCCACCTCCCCTGCCCTGGGGCAGCTGCTGCCACAGCAATATTTAGGTGCACAGCATTGAACCCAAGGGTGCTCGCTGGGCACAACGGCTTTCAGGAGCCAGCACAGCCAAGGGCAGTTCAGCAGGACTGCTTGGTGGGGAGTGCAGATGGAGCCATGGGCTGCATCGAGTCGTTCTGGACCACCTCTCCCATGAAGACAGGCTGAGAGAGCTGGGGGGGTTCAGTCTGGAGAAGAGAAGGCTCCGGGGAGAACTTCCAGCCCCTTCCAGTCCCTAAAGGGGCTCCAGGAAAGCTGGGGAGGGACTCTGGATCAGGGAGGGGAGCCATGGGACAAGGGGGAATGGTTTTAAACTGGAAGAGGGGAGATTGAGATGAGATCTGAGGAAGAAATTGTTTGCTGTGAGGGTGGTGAGCCCCTGGCCCAGGTTGCCCAGAGAAGCTGTGGCTGCCCCATCCCTGGAGGGGTTCAAGGCCAGGTTGGACGGGGCTTGGAGCAACCTGGTCTGGTGGAAAGTGTCCCCAGGGCAGGGGGGGTTGGACTAGGTGATCTTCAAGGTCCTTCCCAACCTAAACCATTCTATGATTCTACCATAGCACCAGCCAGGGCTGAAGGCAGAGAGGTAGAAGACACAGCGTGAAGCACATGCAGAGTGACAGTCACATCCAGTTGGGGAAGGGCAGGGGATGGGGTGCATGCCCCTGCTTCCCACTGGGGAGGGTCTGTATGTGAAGCTCCCACACCTGCTGGGCACAGAGGCAGCAATTTTGAATTGAATCGTTGTAATTTAGCAATTAAGCCCAAATGGGCTGCTGTGCCAGGCTACAAAGCTGCAAAGAAAGGGGTTGTCCGAGTCCAAAACCTGGGGCAGCCCCTGCCTGCTGCTCGGCTGGGTGCCTGCCGCACAATACAAAAGGCAACAACAGCACGTCCTTCACCTTAGCCCAGACAAAAAGCAGCAGATCCACACATTTGTAAAGTTTTACCATGATAACTGGCCTAAGAGACAGCATCGCTGCGGTGGTGGCATGGCAGTCAGTATCTGGCAAGAAACGCTGGGGAAAGGAAAAAAAAGAACAAACACCCAGCAACATACTGCTGCTTTCCACACTTCCACTGTGACCCTATAACGACAGCTTATGTTGACACAAATCCTTTGCAAAAGGTGACCCAGCAAGAGCCACCCAGCTGAGGCAGCTCCGCGCAACAAAGCGCGGCTCTGGCAGATTGATGGAGAAACTATTAAAGGCACAAAGACCCGCTCAGTCACACTGGGAGCTACAGGTAATGTTTTTTTCCCTCCCCTCTTACTTTCCTGATGGTTTTCACGCTGCTTCTGAGCTCTCGCTGCGGAGTCCATGTTCCAGCCAGCTCTCGTTTTCTTCCTCTGTCCTGACATTGGAAAGCAAGTGCTGTCAGCTCAGGTATGCGAGCGGCTGGCGTATGGAAGGAGCCTCCCTGATGCAGACTGGGCGTGCTGGTTCTTGCTCTCCAGGCTGGCTGCGCGCCGCGTGTCCCAGCGCCGTGAGCTAGCTTCTCTTTCCTCGGCAGCCTTCTCTCTCTCAGACTGGGCTGGAGGCTTCAATTCTCTCTTATCTGCCACAATTATCCTGGCAGACCTGATTCATCTCCGCTGCCTGCGGTTCTGGGTCCTTGGGGAGCGGCATCAGGGATACCCAGTGACAAACAGCCTCCTTAAGGCAAAGTATGATTTTGAACAAAAAATAGTCACACTTAGGGGAAAAAAAAAAATAATTAAAAAAACCCCAACGTCCCCCTCCCAAAACCTAAACTTACCACTCTGCACAGGTGCTACTCTCCTCCCTAAGCCGCTGCTGCAGCTGATGTTTCTGAGGCTGAAGAGGGACTTTTTACAAGGGCATGTAGTGATAGGATGACGGATAACGGCTTCGAACTGAAAGAGGGTAGATTTAGGTGAGATATCAGGAAGACATTTTTCTCTCTGAGGGTGGTGAGCCCCTGGCCCGGGCTGCCCGGAGAAGCTGTGGCCACCCCATCCCTGGAGGGGTTCAAGGCCAGGTTGGACGGGGCTTGGAGCAACCTGGTCTGGTGGGAGGTGTCCCTGCCCATGGTGGGCAGGTGGAACTAGATGATCTCTAAGGTCCCTTCTAACCTAAACCATTCTATGATTTTGTGATCTTGAAGCATGAAGCCGCAAACCAGTCTCTGTTCTGACAAGGCCCCCCCAGCAATGACCAGGGGCAACCACATGCATCCAGTACCAATGGGCACGGAGGTTGACTCCATGCATTTCATACCCTGCTGGAAAGCAAGGCCTTCTCCTGATGGGTTGATCATGTTGCTGCTTTGCTGTGTATGGAGAAAAGCATGCATGACTCCACCAGGCTCTTCCTCAGCAGCAAGCTCAAGGGCCAAACGCACACCGAAGTCA
This sequence comes from Chroicocephalus ridibundus, assembly GCF_963924245.1. Classification (NCBI taxonomy): domain Eukaryota; kingdom Metazoa; phylum Chordata; class Aves; order Charadriiformes; family Laridae; genus Chroicocephalus; species Chroicocephalus ridibundus. The sequence continues at coordinate 2,662,953 of NC_086294.1, forward strand.
ATGGAAACTGCATTTACTTTGTAAACCCTAGATCAGGCCCTGGGGCTTACACCATTTAATGCTTGAGAAACTCTATCCTTTGCAGGGTCAGTAGTTTCCTTGCTAGAATTTCTCTCTGTGGTTTCTCAAAGTCTGTGCGCTACCTCCTGCTTCTCCACCCCAGATTTAGTGTTAGAGAAGCTCTCTGGACCCAGCTGAAAGATAATAATTGAATAATATGTAACATTACACTCTTAGGTTTCATTCATTTTCACACTCACAGGATCTGTAAAATCTAAAATGAGGTATCATCTTCAAACTGTCATCCTGCCCAGCAACAACAAATTTAAACAAAAAGGTAAAAATATTTTAAATCAAAACCTGTGAATTACCTCAAATAATCTTATTCAGATCTTTATTCACATTTCAGGGTACAGCTCCCACAGTAAATTAATAAGACATAAGCTTGCAATACTTTCAATAGGCTGATACGGCAGCATTTTTCATTTCAATTAGGAAGACCAGTGCAATTAGATTCCTCAGCCTCGTCTGGAAAGGAAACACGTTATTTCCTCAGGGTGAAGATCTTACCAGTATTCATGAGCATTCACATCTTTGGGATCTTCTGCCAGGTTAGCCCTTAAGCAAACTGGTTGCCAGTGGAAGTTGCTGGCACTGGAGAAAGGATTTATTAATGTATTCTACAAATAATCCCCTCTGCCCCTGAAGGGAGAGGGGAATCAGACCTGTCTCAGCAACGTTATTCTTCCTTTCTTGGCTTGATGAGTTCCCTCCTTACAGGTCTGGTCCGGGCCTGAGGAAGGTGGAGGAGCTGCTCTGAGAGGGCACACCAGTGTACCTTATCTCTCCATTAAGCACCAGATTCCTGTCCAAAACTCTGAGTGAGGACTCCTTCTCTCGGACCAAGACAATTTTTGGCATCCACGTATCACAGGCTAACCAGTAGTGTGGTACCTTCAAGGGTAAAACAAGGTCAAGAAGATGTTGAGGGTTTTTTGTTTTTTTTTTTAAAGTTGTTTTCCTCAACCCTCACCTGAGGACCTATCCTGAACCCCGCTTTGATTCTTATGGCCTTCTCCAACGCTGTGGCACATGTGGCTGAATCCCAGCTCTGCACCTGATCTGGATTTGGAGAGCAGTAGGGACAATGACTGGCCTGCCCCCATTTCCTCTCCAGTTATTTAGTGTATGTGAAGTCCCCTGGACAAGCGCACTGTCAGAAACACATTGTGAGATAGTAGGAGTGTGGGGAAGAATCAGACACAGGTTTCTGTAAAGCAGAACAGCCATGGGCATAAAATGAAGAGTGGGTCAGAACTGCTTTCCCAAGCAAGGGGAGCACCGATGGGCAGAGCAGCAAGGGAAGCAGACATCTGGCTACAGAAAGAGCTGTGGATATGAAAGCCTTGCAACTCATTCATTGTTTTTCTCTAAAACATAGTCTACCTTTACTTGTAGTGCAACTCGTGGGACACTTTCAAGCTAGATCCTTTGAACTTTGCTAATCTCAAGCAGCATTTTCTCAAGAGAATTCAGTCTTCTCCCAGGTCTTAGCTTCAGCCAGTTTTGTAATGGTTTTGGCCATAAATGGTGTAGCGAGAAGCTTACAGAAGTTGCAAGTCATGGAGAAAATCCCTAGTCTAGTTCAAAAAGTTTATTGCCTGGCAGCTGGAGTTCACAAATTTAACATGAAATAAAGCAAAGCTTTAGATTTAAGAAGCTGGGCTAAGCTAGTCCCAAGGCTTATGTTATGAAAGTTGGCAGAGGAGAAGCTGCCTGTGCGAGTCCTGGCCTTGCACAAAGGTGCTGAGAGTGCAGGAAAAAAAAAAAAAATCATGAAGTTTAGGATAATGTAGCAACCAGGGAATTCCTCATTAAAAATCAAAGTGAGCACAAAGATCCCCAGTGTCTTCATAGCTGCGGGCTCTGAAGCCAATGGCTCCCACCATCCCATCCACATTTGCTTGACTGTTGAAATCAGCCAGCCCTGGGTGCTGCAGGGAAACCCAGCATCACGGAGCACAGACAGCTCAGCCAGGGCTTAGACATCCAGCAGGATTGTCCAGCCCCACAGAGGAGCTGGTAGACTGGGTGCCAAGGCAAGGCAGAGTGGACATCTGCCCCACATCAGCACAAAGAGAGTAAGGTGCCAGGGGTCTACAGCATCAGTTATCCTCAGGACAGGTGATTCAGGCGCTGAGGGACAAATTTCAACCAAACCAAGAGAAGCCACAGCAAGTGGCACTTGAAGAGACAGTGAGGAAAAAGCTGGGAGGCTTGGAAGAAGAGAATGAAGTTACAGGACCTCAGCATCATCACCTAGAGGATAGGACAAAAGGTGACAATATGGAAAAGGCAAATGTTTAGACTAAACGTTCCTCTTTGAAGAGGATGCAGGGAAGAGAGACAGAGCTTCAGCTCAGTACACTGTAAATCTAGGAAATAAGATAGAAGAACCAGAAATATCAAGGGGAAGGCAATGCATGCAGGGAGTTGAACTTTCCACCCACCAAGGCTCTGGGGGCTAACCATCACCCCAGAGGAACATTACTGTTCTGGGGCTGTGATAGCAAGCTCTTTGAAAATATCAGTTCAGTGCACAGTTATAAAAAAACCCCAAAACAACCCAACAAACAAATGAAACGCTAGGAAGTACCAGGAGAGGAACTGAGAATAAAACAGGGCAGCATTACAGCGCTGTGCAAGCTGGCACCTGTGCCCTCAGCGCCATGCTGGGGGACTTGCAGAGTCCCCCACAGACAAGGGACAACTGTCCAACTGTTGTCACCCTAGGAGAGAGGGAAATGAGCAGGGAGGAGGGGTCAGCCACGCGTCTTGTATCTGGAGACGTTTAATTGCCTTTAGCTCTGCAGCATCTGATGTACCCTCCTGTCTCATGGCAGGCACGTCTCTTCTAGGGGGGAAGAACAATATATATCGTCTCAACCAATGTGGTACGGCTTAGCATTAGAAGAGGCAACCAGCTGACATGCTGGGTTTGCCATTTCAGGGCTACTTTGAGACAGAGATGATTCAGCCAGAGCTCGGCAGAGACTTTGGCTCATTTACTGCAATTACCTAAACAGGAGTGCTTGGACCCAGAGGTGAAGCCGGGAGAATTAACACCTGGGCTTGTTTCAGACTGGAGAATAATGTAAGGTGTAAGGCCACAAGACCATGGTCTTGAACTTGCCAATCTCATAACGTCCTAAAAAAAAAAAAAAATAATACATTTTCACATGATCAGAGCTCCTGGATATGAGTTGCCGGATCCTCGCACAGCAGTTTTGTGTCTGTTAAACTGTCTGAATAGCCTCTTAGGCACTGGGATGGGGAGAGCTACCGTCTCGAAAATGGAGTGTGGAAAAACACAAGTCTGCTCCTCCCACTTACTTTTGAGCTACACTAACTATCAAGCAGACAGCAACGACCTCGCTCTGTTTTCCCCATTTACCCACAAAGGTCCACATGCAAATAGATCAGGAAGTCAAAAGTGTACCATTTGGTGGTCAAATTTGATCCAATCAGACAAACCAACAAATTAAAACTAGTTCTTGGGCAAAATATGTCAGCCGTAATTTCTGCCTCAGATGGCAACCATCGGGAACAAAAATCTGGTTTGCAAATGGCCTTGCTGAGCAGTGTTAGTCCAAGTGCAGTTTCCATTTTCCCGTGCCTAAATAATGCTCTGGCACGCTTTACAGGAGCAGCTCAGCAGTGCAGCTAAAGCTTTCTCAAAACATCAAAGAAACAGAACAGTAAAACCCATCAAAATTTTACTAATCAAAACTACATGTAATTGTCAAGCAAAGGCAGATAACAGAACTCGGGCAATCTCTGTGAACCCACAGCTTCACTCAGACTTAGCAATTAAGCATCAGCTGCTGCCGCCAGAGTAGCTGTGAAACTGTGGGGTAAAAGTCACAGCTCGCCAGCACCAATTAGCTGCTAATGAACATCAGCAATCCCCTTGGTGAAGGGAGCTTGAGACAAAACTAAGACCCAAAATACCACCCACGCTTCATGCCACCGTAAACTGGCACCTCCGCTGCAGGAGGATGCTCCAGCACCCCTGCCCTGCCACATCCTACCAGGGCAAGGTAGCCCATCAGATTAAACCCAGCTGGAGGAGAAAAGATTGATTTTGAAGTGCTGCTTTTCCCAGGTCAGTCGCCTGCACGAGGGAGGGAGCCAGCCTATAATAATTTAAGCAGTACTGCCATTACATGTGAAATCACAGCCTTAAAGGAAGTCAGTCAATTTAAACCCGTTCCTGAAGGGGAATAATTAAAGACTCCAAAGATGTGGGAGAATTTTAAGCAGTCAGCAAGGATTTAAGACAACATATCATTCCTATCCAGAATTTAAAAAAAAAAAAAGATGATAAAATGCAGGCAGGCAAAGCAGACCTTCATTGCTGACTGAAGGGATCTACATCAAGAGGAGCCTCAGTCAATCAAAACAGGCTCACCTCTCCAGACTGAAAAGAGATTGAAGTTTTGAAGAAATGCGTGTGGTTAGGTGGTCTAGATTGACAATTGTGGCGTATAACCTGAAGGTTGATCAAAAAATTCTCAGGAACAGGAAAACCTAAGCATAACTCCAGAAAGAGATCGAATGATCCTGGAAGGTAAAGGGGCAGAAAGCCAAAAGGCTGCCAATGGAATTGCCACATGGGTGATGCTGGTGTGTCTGGTGACAGGTCTTGTAGACATGGGAAAATGTGGGACCAATGTAGGACCATCTCCTTCAAGACCAGTCTGCAGATGCAGCAAGAAGCACTCCACAGAAAAACTGCTAGCGGGGAAGCAGTGTAAGTTTTTCCAAGTCTAAGAAAACCCTTAAGGCTACTGTTTCCATCAGGCTACAAAGGGAAATTCAGGTCCATCCTGGGCTCCCAGGAAAGAAAAGACACGAGGATGCAAAGCGCCAAATATCCTCACCAACAAGTTTATCAGGATCACATGGAAAAGGAGTCTCTGAGTATGTAGCAGAGCCACTATTACCATTTGCCAGGCACCTCTGAAGGACCCCATCCTCCAATATTTTCATGAGCCACTTTGAGAGAACTAATCAGTTTGACTTCATCATTAACCTGAGGAAAGCTCACACATGCAGAGCAGAGGCATGTTCATAGGGAGAGGCAACGAGCCAGCAGTCCCTAGTGAAAATGAGAGTATAATCAGTCAGCACCTTTCAGTGTTTCAAATGATACCTGCATGCAATATGGACTGTAGGAAGGTGCCTCTGTGAGCATTACTCGGTGGCAATAGTTCAATCTTAATACTACGGTGAAGGATAGATCCAAGACTCCAAAGCCAACTAAACTTATCTTAGCACAAGGCACCGTAACCACTATGACGTTAAAGAAAATCACAGAAAACAAGAAAATCTGTACATTCATGGAATCAAAGCGCTGTGGAAGCTTTTTCAAGGCAATTAATACATTTTGACATCTCAGTCACGTCTGACACAGCAGATACGCTGGACTGCGGGAGAACTGAAATGGTTGCATGGGGTGACCAGAAAGGCAGCTCACCAGGCACTGAGCATTATGCCCCAAACAGGTGTTGACCTAGATAGAAATAAGGAAATGGCTGGAAATATCAAAGGTTTTGTGTTTAGGGAACTTCTGCTCTTTCTGAATGTCTCTGAGTACTACAGAACTGTTAACATTGGTGAATAAGTGAGAATTCTTGGAAAAGGCACGGAGGAAAGAAATTACGCCAATCTGCAGATCACTGCAGAAGATAGAAACAAAGATCTTGCAGGAGGACGGGAGGAAGGAGCATGAACTCTTAAGAAATTCAATGACTTTTCCTTCAAAGGCCTAAAAGCAATCTATTACAAGATCACACATAGAAAAATAAACACATCAGACATTTCTTGTTGATGGGAGATGAACATCTAGCAAAAGCTAAAGAAAATATCTCCAGGCATCACCCGTTTCAGAGTGCCTGTAGAAAGAACATGAAAATGAAATGGTAAAAAAGGAAGCATTTTTGCAGGCAGTCTGAGGACACAGCCCAAGACCCATCAGCATTTACAGATTCTCCGAGAGCTTTGAAGTTTCCTGTCATATTGCAACATCTTGACCTCACTGATCTCAGGCTCACGTTCAAAAGGTAGTCAAATCAAAGGCAATGACAACACTCAATGAGACTGTGACATGACTAGTAGCAATTACTTGAATCACAGGGTTCAGTGACCAAGTCTGCCCAAAGCTCAGTGCGCCTTGGCCCGTGAAGCCACAAGGAATGGACGCACTCAGGAGAGAGCTGAAGAAATCCCTTCACGCCTCCCACAACTCCCAGCACGCAGCATGAATTTTTCGTGCAAGGGGGAACAGACGCGTGGCTGCACAGGGCCCCTCGTCCACGAAGCAGTCGCGTCCCAGCCCTGCTGCCGCTTTGATGCCTCCCAAACAGAAGCTCCATTCATTTGCAGTAGGCTGTGTATCGCAAACAGCTCGGCGAGGTCATCGTTCCACAATATAGCAAACCCGGCGCTGGGGACCCTCATACCAGCCGAAGAACATTGCAGCTGTATGATACAGACAGACAGCTGAGCTGACATGGACTCACTCTACAAGTCCAAATTCATTCAAGAGGTTTTGATGGCTTGACAAAAAAAAAAAAATGCGGACGGGTTACAGGTTGGTCAGGTCTCCTCTGGCTACGGCACTCCACGGATGCCGAAAAGCCAGCATTAAACCTTGAAGCTGGTACGAGGCCTGCGATGTGTCTGCTGGCTCCATCAGCTGATCCAGATGAAATTTGCACAGCGAGGTGTGCCAGCAATGCGGAGATTTGGTCTTACTTGATGACAGAAGGTGTTCAGGCTCTATTGAAAAGAGAGTGGCTTTAAGCTCAATGCTAATACAAGGTGTAACCTCTGGACAAGACCGACGCTCCTGACAAACACGTTGCAGCACAAGTGCTGTAGGGCTCACCAATGCCTTCGGGGACTGTCCCTTCCCTTACAAGGGCCACAACTGGCAGTCTCGAGTGCCTCATTTCTGCAAACACTGGGGCTCAAAAATTATAAGTATTGTTGGCAGCGTCCATGGTTGCTATTACCATGGACTCCAGTCCAATTTTTGTTACTGTCTCCCACTCCAGCACAATCCAAATGCTTGTGGAAGGGGGTTAATTTCTTAATTTAAGAATCATTAGTGAGAGAAATTGCACTGCGCAGCTGTCTCAGGTCTTTACTAAAACATCTCTACCAGCTAAGGATTTGTGATTCAAGTTGACCGGCTTTGTTCTCATATATTTGACACCAATAGCAATAGTCATTTTGGGTCAATTAAATGTTTTCTTCTTTGTTTATCACCACAAATCTTTATAATATATCTGGCAGCACTAGTCCATCTGAATAGGGGGACAGCATCCATAATGTATGTGAACTTGCAAATCGCAAACAAGTGGATAAATACCAGAAGGCCTCGCTTTCCCCATCTGAATTCTTCATCCCCCCCCAGTTATTTGCTCAGCCATCTAAAGGCCTTGCAGCAGCATTAGGTGCAAGGTTTGTCTTCATCTAATGATTTCAAATACAGTTTTTAATTGCTTCGTTGTGCCCCTGAGAAGTCAGCTCCGTCAGCACAAAATTATTAGGTGTGATTATGCAGCAAAAGCAAATACGGCTGCTGCTGCGTGTGCCGGCGTGCCCATCCTCACTCCACTAAACTGGCACAGGCAACAGGAGCAGCGGAGACGCAGGAGCGTGGACTTCAGTTTCTGCTATAAAGCAGCCCTCGTAAGTGCAATTCCTCAGGAGCTTTTACTCTGCTTGTTAGCAGGAGCTAATACCCATGTTAATGCTATTGTTACTGTGCCCTAGAGCCAGCATGGTTACAGCGGCAGACACTGCAATCACTCCTTCATTTGGTTGTGTAGGCATGTCTGCTGTTTCAGTTAATAACCTCAGACTTGGCCTTAATTCAACACAGCCAGGTTGATCAAGCTTTTGACGCTGTCTCCCTCAGCATTCTCATTTGGAAGCTGAGGAAGTACAGGCTGGATGAAAGGACTATTAGATGGCTTGAAAATTGGCTGGGCCGCTAGGCTCAAAGCATGGTAATCAATGGCTCAACATCTGGTTGGCAGCCAGTAATAAGCAGAGTGCCTCAGGGGTCAATACTGGGGCTGATATTGTTCAATATCTTCATCAGCTACCTGGGTGATGAGACAGAGCGCACCCTCAGCAAATTTGTGGACAGTACTAAATTAGAGAGGATGATTGGCACAGCAAGCAGTAGAGCCCCAATCCAGAGGGACCTTGAGAAGCTCGAGGATGGGGCCAACAGAAACTCCAGAGAGTTCTACAAGAAGTGCAAAATTATGCATGTGGGTCGTCATCACACCTGGCATCAGTCCAGGCTGGGAACTGACAGGCTGCCAGGGCAAACAAGCCTCCAGCACACTCTCATCCTGAATAATGCAAACCTCACCCTGGGCTGCAAGTAGGCTGCAAGAAGTTGCCATCCCCTCTGGTCAGTGCTGAGGAGGCCACCCCTTGGTGACACATCCAGTTTTGGGCCCCCAAGCTCAAGAGTGACATGGGAAAAGCACAGATGAGCCAGCAGGGGCTACTAAGATGATTGGGGTTTGTGACTTATGGACTATGAGGAAAGGCTGGGGGAGACAGGCCAGTTCAGGCTGGTCAAGAGTAGGCCAAGGGATTATCTAGTTGTAGCCTTCACCTACCTGAAGGAGAGGCAGGAAGATGGAGACATTCTTCTCAGTGGTGTCAGATGATATTACAACAGCCACACATAGCATCATTGGAGGCTCAGGCTGGACCTTAGACAAGCCCAGCCCCCAGGAAGGTGGTGGGCTCCTGAGCAGCCTCCTCAGAGAGGCAGTGGGGACTCCCTCCAGAAGTTTCCAAGACTTGGCTGGACAACACCATGACCTGACCTGGCACGAGCAGTAGTCCTTCTCCAAGCAGTTGATTTGACCAGGGACTTGCAGAGACTCCTTCACAAACACCTCCATAACTGTTCAGTTAAAGTCTACATTTGAGGGGTTTGTTTGTTTGTTTTCAAAAAGGTAGCATATATTCAGAAATGTTGAGAAGATAATTTTAATGATACAATTCACTGTCTGTCAAAACCGAGCCCTACAAACCCCTACCTTGTCACAAGAGCTGCTGGTTGCAGGAAAGTGGAAGGTTTTAGAAAGATGCGTTAATCTCAAATTAGAGGCAAATAAGAGAGATACCAGACTTCCCAAGCTAAGTTACTACAGTGATTTACTACACTAGAAATGTGAATTTTACTTCTAGACTTTTGTTAGCTCCTCGTCCAGCCACAGAAATACGACATTGTTTCATTCTGTGAATAAAGTTTTCTTCCGGTATTAGCCCAGGGAGATAATCAGAACACCTATCAGCTTCCCAATCTCATTATAAAACTTTCTTCAAGTATCAACAATTTCTTTTGTCACAAATCTTACGCCTATAGATACATGAGATTTTACCACCTGCTTACGTTGTGAAGTAATTTAACTAAGAAAAAAAAAAGCCTTAGAACTCAGGAGAGATTAAATTCAAACTATTACTTACAAAACCTTTACTATTTCCCTGGACTTCCACAGAACCCAAGAATTTCTTGGCTGAAATACAGCACCCTTTTCTAACACTTACTACACTGGCTATGTGTCCATCAGGCCCCCAACTCTTTCTGCTTTTATGCCTTCAACTTCCCACCTCGGTGTCTTAGTTCCCATGGCTGAGAGCCACTCCTTACACTGCGATCAGAAAAAGGTGCCTTGTCTTCACCACGTGGGCATCAAAAATAAAATTTGCTAGGAAAAAAAGGCATGGCTTCAACACCTTCCTTGGGGGATTTTACAGCAAGAGCAGAAGAACCCACCCCATCGCTTTGCAAGAGGCGAGGGTTGTGCTGCTGCAGGTGCCCAAGGGATTGCCTCTGCCAAGGCTGAACGATTTCTGAAATCCCACCTTGCAGCTGCTCTTTGCAGGGATGTTTTGACCCCTGGGAATACATACTGCAAATTAGTGTTCTAACTTTGCATCTTTCTACACGTTAATTCTGTTGAGACAGTGGATGGTATTCCAGCGATAACCCACCTCCCCCACTCTTTCTTCCACAATAAATCTCTGACAGGATCTCCTGATGTGCTTTTAAATAGGAGAGATCAAATTATATGTTTGCAAGTAATCTTCTAAAAATAATAATATCTTAGAAAAATCTACAGCATTGTTACAGAACAATGGGTTTAATTATTGAGAAATGAGCTATTTGCAAGCAATTTCACTCATTGCCTGTTCTGATCCCAGACCTGGGAAACTCTGAAGGATAAGAAAATTGGAAGAAGCTCTTTGAGGGTAATTTGAATTCCCACGTGTGAAAAAGTGAACAGAAAAGGTTATTTCTTGAGAACAATGCACAATTAGGAAGTGCTATCGCCAATGTTCAAGGCCTAGCCCCACTTGCAGCTGCATAAACCGAAAAGCTGGGCTAATAATCTCAGGAGGGCAGAGCTCCGTCTCCCAGTTTGGGCGCTCGGCTACATTACAGGGAAAATCCACACCACTTTGTTGCACATGGGAAAAAAAAACTTAGGAAACAAGTACACACAAGCACAGGTCAGTCCAAAGTGCTGCTACGTTTTAAATGTTTATCCTTAGAAGATAATCTAAGCAAGCCCTTTTTCTCCCTCATGCTCCAAAAATGGGACGCGAATAATGACCAACTCCAGAGAAAGGCACTGCTGAAAAATAACATAAGATTCCCACTGCAGCGGCTCATGCTTTGTACTGTTGCGTCTGCTGCCCATCCCCCGTGTACATTTGTGCTTCATTTCATACTTAAAGCTTAATCACTTCTCCAATGTAAACTGCAGTCAGGCCTTTCTGCAGGAGGAAACTCAGGTCTGCCCAATTCTTCCCTCCCTGCTCCTCCCGCAGCGTTTGGCACACAGCCTTCGCAATTGCAAGCTCACGGCTTTGCATGAGAAATTTTCCAAATCAAGGTCCACGGTTTCCTGCTTTCAGAATTCCTCCACAGAAAGCCCTTGCAGTCCGTCCTAGTTTGGCTCAAACCACAACATAGTCTCCTTATCAAAAGCAATAACAGAAGGATGGAAGGACACCAGGACCAAAGACAATCAGAGGGCTGGAGCCCCTCTGCTGTGAGAGCTGGGGGGGTTTGTCCGGGAGAAGAGAAGGCTCCGGGGAGACCTTCCAGCCCCTTCCAGTCCCTAAAAGGGCTCCAGGCAAACTGGGGAGGGACTCTGGATCAGGGAGGCGAGCCATGGGACGAGGGGGAAGGGGTTTAAACTGGAAGAGGGGAGATTGAGATGAGATGTGAGGCAGAAATTGTTTGCTGTGAGGGCGGTGAGCCCCTGGCCCAGGTTGCCCAGAGAAGCTGTGGCTGCCCCATCCCTGGAGGGGTTCAAGGGCAGGTTGGACGGGGCTTGGAGCAACCTGGGCTGGTGGGAGGTGTCCCTGCCCAGGGCAGGGGGTGGCACTGGCTGGGCTTTAAGGTCCCTTCCAACCCAAACCATCCTATGATTCTATCTGTTGCACCCTTTATTTTCTGCCGGGTACCACATTAGCCTTTTGTATCAACTGCACCACATTTTGAATTCATCATACCGGTGCTTGGGAGAGTCTTATCTGGCTCTGGGTTTGATGCAATGCACCTCATTTTGTCAGCCCTGAACTGCTCCAGGACTGTCTTCAGATTATCTCCGACCACAACAAATCCAGTTATGGCTCTGGCTGCTGCCTTTGCACAGTCTGCTTGGCGCTGGGTTGGGATTCACTTGCCTGCATACAATGACTTTGGTTACCTGGCTCCTTCCTGCTCTGCCAGACTCACAGATGATCCACCTCTGCTCGCATGTTGTTGTGTGGGCACCCAAGGAAAGAGGCCACACGTGCGAGGACCCTCTTGCTGCAGTGCACCATGGCTCAGCTCTCATCATGCACCATGCTCAGGCATCATCTTATCTTTCAAAAGTACAGCCAACTTTCTGATCATAATCCCCACCTAAGTGTCCTCCAGCTAGCCTTTCTGCCATAAATTGGGATAGTAATGTGCTGTAATCACATAATTCCTGTCAGTAAAAGTAAACAAGAATGGCTGAGTGATTTCCAAACAACACACTAATGGCCAAAGTAGAAAAAAAATCTCCTGCTTCACTTCTCTTCAAATCTTTCTTGAACGAGTCTTTTGCTGTTCATATTTATTGTAGGTTTTCTCCTCATTTTTAGGTTTATTTACCCAGAGCTAATGAATAACGCTGTGAACATATGCTATAAACCACCATTAAGATGAAATTTGGAGAAAAGAAAATTACTTTGGTGTGAGAGCTGAGAGGATGTATAACTAGTAAATGCCCAGTACAGATATTTGAAGGCTTCTTAGGAGAGGTCTCTTGAGATTTCTTGGTCAAATAAAACGAGGCATTCTGTAGGAATTACCTCTTTTCAAAGTTATACTCATTTTTCCAACTGTTTGATGCAGATGCTATTCAGGCAAAAGAGTCTACTATGGACTTTTTCCACATTTAAGTCTTTGTATCTCATTTTTACTGATTACCACAGCTGTTAAAAGCAGCAAGGTAAGCAGTACCAGCAGATGATACCTTGTATACCGATTTTAGTGTGGGTTTTGATCATCTTTCAATAAACTCTTGCAAGCAAATATACACATGTGAAAGAAATATTTAGGAAGAATTTACTACAACGCCAGCGTAACACTTGCTGGAAACTTGGGTTTGCAGAGGAACAGCGAATTACTCATTGTCAGAATGAAAGACATCAAGGAGGCTTTTCCAAAGCACATCTGTCCAATATTATTCAATTTTTCATTAGTGACCTGGATGCTGCCCTGTAGAGGATGCTCATTAAACTGGCTGGTAAAAAAGGCCAGAAGGGGCTGCAGACATATTGAAGCACAGGATTAGAGCCCAGAATAAGTCTGAAAAGAATTGTTTTTTTCTATTAAGATGACACTATCCAATGGGATAAGTGAAATATTCTTTACTGTGCTTGCAGAGTATTAGGATGCACTAGCTCCTAAACAAATGCTGAATGATGGCAGTACAAGCAGGACCTGAAGTCCATTTCAGCAAACATCTGTTGCCTTCCAGCAGACCTTGAGGACCTGGTGGCCATAAAGGAAAAAGGACATGCAAGAAACAGACAGGGAAAGCTAATCAGCTTGAGACCGTTCCTCTGTCTGCCAGCTCTTGAGATAGGCACAGTGAAAATATCCAAAAATCCAGGACCAGGCAGCTGAAAGAATACAAAAGACCACTGAGACACAGGGACTCAGCATGCCAAGAAACAGCTGGAGCTGCAGAGCTATGCACATTAACTTTGGGTTCACAGGTGAAGCTGCCATAAACCCTTGGAAAGCACCACGAGGAAGCAGCCAAGCATCTACAGCACAACATTGCAGAGGCGAGCACCGGGATGTGAGGATGGAGTGCTTGCCCCGAGAAGTCAATCAACCTGGCAGGTACACAAGCGGGCACAGCTTCCAGAGGACATCTGAAGGCCTCTGGGGCAGAGATCAGTTGTACGCACATGTAAGATTTCCATAAAAGACCTGAAGGGAATCTGCAGACACAACTCTTTTGGCTCTCTTCAGAGGTGCAGCACATTCAAGCACAAAGAGGCCTTTCCTGATCAAACCAGAGGCATTTATTGGTTTTAAGTGGTGAGGTCTGAGTTGCCCTCAGAATGTATTTTAGAAAAAGTTATTCCCTGCCTCTCCTGGTGGGGATAAGCAGCGAAATCCCTGTGGCTCTGAAAGGACAGTTTGTGCTTGCCGATTGAATGCAGAATGTATTTTGGTATGATCTCAGCTATTGATTACTTTTCTCAGACTAATATTGCTGCTCATGATTCTGGAGTCGCATCAGTCACGGAACAACAAGCACCTTTTAAATAGAACTATATCTTCTGTCATTTTAACTGAAACACAGGAGCTGGAAGAGGGGAAATCCCCAACAACCAGGATGCAATTCATGTTTTCTTGGGATTTCAGATGACAAAGAATACAGGAAGTTAAACATGTTTGACAGCTACAGAGGAGATAAATGGAGGAATATCTTTCTTGGAGTAACTGATTGTTTCCTTCGGTCTAAAGGAGATGCCAGGCTAGTTTTGCTTTCTGTCAGCCCAAGACAATTGGCCAGTCGCTTGAGCAAGAGTGCTTTTTGCTATGCTACTGGTAAAAGAGAAAGGTAAAGCAACTCCATCCAGTGAAACCACCTGGCAAACCCAAATCAAGAGCACCCTCAAAGGGAATGAGCAGCCCTGAGGTTTATCCTGGTGTGAAGTCCCATGGCTGACCTTCAGAAAGTCAGGTGCAGCATCGCATAGCAGACAGCTTTTCGGGAAGATTCACCGCAGCTCCTCCACTTGCTGGGGCTGCTGAGCCAACAGAACTTGAGATTTTTCCCTTCCCAGGTCCCTCTGTTCCACCACGCAGGCTGTGTGTTTATCTTCTCTGTGAGCTTTCTCCTTCCCCTGCACCCAGTAGATAATATCCATGTTTCCAACCCACCACCCACTGCCTGGGCCACATGCACTTGCTTGGCCTTGGGGACCCAGGGTTTTTAATCCTTGCCTGGACAGCTCGGCTGATCTTGATTTTTCAGAGAATTTTCACAGGCTAGCTGTGCCTTTGCTTATTTTAGCTAGAGTCAAGTTCAATGGATTGACCAAGTGACTGTGAAACCTTCTGTGTTCGCATAGATGCCAGTTTTCAACTAGAAAGCCAAATTTCAAACATCTCTGCAGTCTCATTTGCTTTATGTCCAGCTATGACAACTGTAGTACCAGCTGTTTGTTTCAAACTTCATTTCTGCCAGCATTGTTTCCTTGTCTTTTTCCTCAAACAATAGCACAAAAAGCTCTAGTTTCATTTTCTCCCTTTCATCCATGCATTAGCTCTGTAAACAGACTCCTTGCTTCCTACTCGAGTAAATTCTTTGTCTCAAAACCTCAGCTGTCTGGGACCAGCATTTTGTTTTCTCTGGTCATAGTTGCTGCTTTGTTTGTTCATTAATGACACTGCTGTGATCCTACATCGCTTTCTTCTTCACTAGCAGGGTCCTAAACTTAATGACTGGGGAGTTTTCTCTGGAGGCTGAACAGCAGACTCACAAAAGGCATCCAGCTCAAGAGGTGCTTGTACCTGGAGAGGCATTCAGGAGTGCATAGCTGGCTGTTCAGTCAACGCTGAATGGCCAAAAGACAAATAATTTTTTTTTTTTTTACTCTTGGTGATGACCAACTCTGTTTTCTCCAAGAGCCACTGGTCCAGCTTGCACTCTTTATACCACTTCAGAAAAATCTTGTGCTGGTCTCGTATGTTCACTGGTTTTAGCCTCTCGGTGTCTAGGCTCAAGGGGCACCATCAGGTTATGTCAGAGGAAAGAGATTCTGCAACAGTAAGAGGGTTGGAAGCACCCACAGCAGTTCACTGCAGTCTGCAGCTCTTCAGTGTAGTTTTCAGGGACCCCAGGTGCCCCCTAACCCCATTCAAATACCTCCCCTCTGATCTGTGACCTCTGTGAGCCCAGTCTCCCCCCTCTCACCACCTTCACCTCTGAAAGTTGGTCTCATCTACTACAGGAGGCTGTCCATTAGGGATAGGAAGTTGAGCCATCCCATGGAGACAAACCCAAACCAGTCTCCACCCCGAGTCCTCCTCCACATCACCCCACAGCACCTCTGATTAAGGGGCAGCATCCCCTCCAGAACGGCCCTTTGCCTCCAATATATAATCCTTCAAAGGCAACTGGTACACCCTCACTCCTATATCTTCTACTGCCTACATCTAACTGTAGGTAAAGCCCACCTTGGCATCTTCCCTTTCCTGGGCTCAGTCCCAGAGCTGGAAGCACGGGACCCCATTAGTACAGGCAGAGAACCATACCACCTTCAGTACCAAGAGCAGCCAAGACACTGCACTGGGCTCCACAACACCTTCCATTTCACCCGTCACCAGACTGGTGAAGCAGTTTCCATTGCACATGTACCCGCAGTGGGCTCCTCCAGTGACTATATCTCAGTTCTAGAATCAACTACATCAAAACATCCTAAAATAATCAAAAACACTGTATCAACGCTGCTGTGTCTTCCCTGAAGTTACCAAGCAGTGAGGACCTCTACTTTCACCTGCACTCAAACACCACTGGTGAAGGGCATCAGATGCAGATGCTACCCTAGCAGATGTGATCTAACTTTCATGCTTTGAAAGCCAGTCAGATCTCACCAAGCGGTGACCACCACCAGCTCAGTGCAGCCATGGATGCCGCTGGTCCCCCAGCCGACAAGCTGGTCTATACAAAACACTACTGGTCTTCAGATAGTGTAGGAAGAATTACCTCCACCAGTCCTCCCTGCTCTTGAACCTCAAAGCCTCTCTAGGGAGGATTTTTGTGCTGTCTGATGGTAGAGGTGTCTTTTTTTATCAGCCTCATCCCCAGCCAAATTCCCATTGCTATGCAAGCAACACCTTAAACCTCCTGCTACCCTGAAAGGAAGACAAACATCTGCTAGGTCATTTATCAAGGCTTGTAAACGATCCACCTGGAACAAGAACAGCTAGACTTTCCATGCCACTTTAAACACCTTTGGAGGCTGTTTTTAAAGTCTACACCAGAGCCTAGTTATCATACCAGTCTCTGTTACAGGAAAACTCATTGCAATTCTTCTGTAAGAAGTTCCATCCCTTACAGCCTTGCCTCACACAACCTCAGATAGGCTCTTCCACTCCCTGGAGAGCCCTGTCACCACCCTCAATGAAGACAATGTTCTCTCACCCTCGGTGCAGTTTCTCAGTAGTACCTGCAACTGGGCTGGGTGCCATTCACAGCTCCCTTTGTCCAAGCATGAGCTGTTCTATGCATAACTAGCATTTAGATTGAAGTTTGACAACATCAACAGCTATGTTGAACCCTTTATCACTTAGTAAACAAGCTGAGTTCAGTGTTTAATGGTGCTGCAGTCCTATTTCATCTCCCTGCCCTTTCACAAAGCCAAACTAATAGTTTACAGCCAGCTAGCGGGAGATGCCCTGTTAATTCCTTCATGGCCCTTATACTTTGAAATACCTGGATGCTACGCAGGCTCTGAGCAACTCATTGGCATGACCTTAGCATAGAAACACTATTCTGGAAATTGCAACCCAGATTAATATTACAGGGATGTAACAGCAGCAGTTGAAATGCCTTTGGCATCCTGTTCTCCAAAGCCAGGTTAGAGATCAGGCCTTTATGCTCCTGAGGCCAATACAGTCTAACACAGCAGCGTCCTTCAAGTTCAAATAGATACAAGTTCATCCTTTTTGATACTCCTAGCAGCATTCCTATAAAAAGGTTTCACAGCCTCTAGAAAGGCCAAAAAGCCACCTCACCTATTAATTTGTCATCTACACTATTCTCCAGACCAGCTTTTCACTGCAAACACTTCTGCACAGCACCATGCCTCCAAGCCTACTGCAAGGCATTTCCTCCCTTCTGCCAAGAGCTGCACCTGGTTTTCTACAGTGGCCTTAATAGAAAGGACCTCAGATCCCATCTCTCTATACTATTACCCATACCCAAGACTCCCTGCTCACACCTCCATCTTACAGCTGCTGGCCAATGGGCTACTCTGTGTTTGCTACATCAGTGTCTGTCCATGGGGTCCAAGGGCAGTTGCACACTCCTGCAGGGGCTGAGTTCCTCCCTGTTCACTCCAGGTCCACTATGCATTGGCTTTACCAGTTATTGCTGCCAGCCCCAGATATGCTTTCCTACCTTCCCCCACCCCTCCAGCCCCACCATGCCTTGAAATAGTCCTCACTTCCATAACCACACACCACTATTTCAACAGTAGCTGTGCCTGTTTTGGTAGCTTTCCATCAGCAGTGCCATCCAAGTGTTGAAATGAGCCATCCAACTTGCTGGCTGTGTCCTCAAGGTTCCCTCCCTCTCCCTGAATCAAGAGATGCTCCCTTTCCACCTCCTTACCTTGTATTGCTGCAGGATCATCCCCGTTCAGCAGGAAGAGTACCTATATGACCAAATAGCATCTTTCTGGGGCCCTACAAGCCCACCAGCTGTACTGCCTTCCTCTACAGCCTAAGCCCTCCAAGCTTCCATAATGGTGGGGCAGGCACACTTCATCTGGTACGCAGGTACCAAGAAATTCCAGTTTCTCTCCTACTCCTACAAGCACTCTCCAAAGACTTTCAGACCCCATCCTTTTGGTTGTCAGTCTTTTGAGGTCCTTCCTCACCCCTACCCTCCCCGTTCCTTCTTCTATATTACAAACCTAAGAGAAGCTAGATAAGGAGACCCCACTCACCCACTACCTCCTCCCATCCAAGGCTTACCCCCTGCTCCTACCCCAGACTTCAGGCAAGAGACCTACCCTGGTCAACCACCACCTGGAAGCACCCTAAACCACAACAACCCACACCCTCTGAAAATACCAGACCTTCACCATCAGCTTTTACAGAGCTCAAACAGCTGCTCATTAGTAGGGCCTGGGCATTATAAGCCTCCTCTCTCCACCCCCAGCTTTCCTCTCTCATTCTAGCAGGCACCTATTATTGTTCACAGTGGCAAGGTTACTGTCACCTGCAGGTGGTTTCCTACACTGCCCCAAGCCCCCCAGGAGTGGGGAAGCAGCAGTGAAGCTCCCACCCTGCTTGCAAAACGAGTGGGAGTTGGTGGCTGTTCCTTCTCCTCTTCTCTGAATATGTGCTACTGGAATTTTAAACAGATTATGTAAGTGGCTCTCATTTAATCCATCTGAACTATCCTCTTTTAATCACATATGAGATCAAAGCAGCTGACTGTGAAATGAGTAGGGAGCAGCGCAGGCTCTCCCCTGCGCAAGCTGGCCTGCAGTGGGTGAGGAGGGGACAGGTTGTGGGAACACATGCCAGGGCATGATGCGTTTTCAGGGTTTTAAAAAAAAAAAAAAAAACAAAAAAACCCCAAAAAAACTCAATAGCAATATGAGAAACACAAGTGCTACTGTCACTTCCTATGTATTTCTTGTGGCCCTTCCTTTGTGCTACCGCATCCCAGAGATGCGGAAGGACTTGCCTGTGCCAGGGATGTGGGGGCATGGTAGCTTGGCTGGGAAGCTGCTCTTCAAAGAGAGAGCAGCTCTCTCTCCGAGATTTATATAGTTTACCTTTTTCATTTCTTCTCCTGAAGTCTGACATTTAAAAATGTGTAATTGTGTTTATCCCTGGCAAGCTGTGAATGGCTCCCCGGGCTGCCCGTGCCTCCTGCACTGCTGTATAAATTACACTGACAACCCCTTATTACAAAGGGAAAAATAAGTTAATGGAAAAGCAAAGCAGAAATAGATGCATAAAAATCCCAAAGTGCCCAAGTCAGCAGAATTGTCCCCACGTGATAGTCATTGCCAGTATTTAATTAAACAGAGATCGATCGTGTGGGTGAGTGTGAGTTGGTGTGTGTGCACGTGCAGGGGAGGAATTGGTGCATTTATACTGTGTTTATTTTTTTGACAGTAAAGAGTTATCGATATTGCATTGAAGGCTGCCCTGGCAGGGTGATGAGCAGCGTGGCTCAGGGAGGGAGGAGTATGCACAGCCTGCCTCGGGCAGGTTCCTCATCTCTCCGTTCGTCCCAGGGACCCTCTCCTGGCTGGCAGGCAGCCAAAATGCCTGGCTGCCCCTCGGGAAGAGAGCTTGGGTGCTGCAGAAATGCCAGGACCACCAAGGCTGTGTCTCCTCCGTGCAGGCAGGGCGCTGCGAACCGCAGCACAGGTGGGGCTCGAAATACACCTGCCCCAAGGCGGGAGCAACAAATCTGCGTGGCAGCGCTGAAAAAGAGAAATCACGTTGCCGTGGTGCTTTTGGGAATTGGCATCTTTAGATGGAGGCTCAGGGAGATGTGTGAAGAGCCGTGAGGGCCAGTCAACCCGAGTCACTCCTGCAGGATGGTGAACGGGATGTTTGGAGACAAACACTGAGCAACACAAGCTGAGGTGTGGGACCTGCAGGCCAGGACTCAAGGAGCTTCGGGGAGCTCAGGCATCCTGAGGATGCTGTGAACGAATGGGAACTGCAGCAGCAAAGCTGCTCTGGGGCCCCAGGGGTACGTGCAACCCATCACTGCTAACAGCCTCCATGGGTGTTCGAGCTGACCCAGGTGATGCCACAGAGCTGGGGAGCTCTGGATGGACCCTGAAACCCTGCAGGATGGTTATGGGGGGAAAGGCTTGGAGGAAGAGCAAAGCTGTCCGGCTCTGCCTAAGCTTCCTAATTCGGATTATAAGGAAACTCTGCTGGCTATGGGATTGGAAATTTCCTGACGCTTGTGGCTGATTTGTGTCTCTCCTCAAGGCCAGGGGCCTCTGACGAGGTTCTGTGTCCCTGTGTTTCCCCACTTAGTCACGCAAAGCATAACCTCTGGGATAAAATGCCAGCTGCCAGTCAATACCTGAGCAGGCTGCTGGTGGAAATCAGAAACAGATTTTGGAAAAAATGGTATGTTGCAAGCAAAATGACCAGGCAGAGGTGGAAATGCTCGGTTGGAAATGCTCACCTCTGCCAACAGGAGGTGGAAATGTTTCCTCCTGGGACACTTGTCCAGGAGCTGCCACTGCTGAGTCCTCACCTCCCTCCTCTGACCCTGACAGTCCCCACCATAACTCACATGGGCAGTGGTCCTCGGCCTTTGGGGTTTGGCCAAAAGGTTGTGTAAAGCATTAAGTGAAGATGTGCAGGCTTTAGCGTGGGCTCCACCACCAGATCGATTCAAATTCAACCATCTCGGGAGCAGAGCAAAGAAGTTAACAGCTGCTGGAAATTGCACACAGCTCCTTTCCTTTCCACACATTTTTCTTGCCTAATTGGAGCGAGCCGAGTAGCTGGGTAGGAGCTGCGAGATGCTGGGGAGCTGGACACAAGCTCTCTGTGACTCATTCCTGCGGGAGGGAGGAAGGGAGGGATCGCTTGCTCCCTAGGCTACCAGTTGCACCAGTCTGCACTTACTGGGTCTAGGGTAAGAAGAAGAAACCGCTTAACTCATTGCACCCACACATGTCATTTGGACCGCATGGGATAAAAAAGCCCAAACTTACTGGTCTTTCTGCTCCCCAACCCTTTCCCTGGCCACGTGCTCCTGGTGTAGTGCTGCTGCTCTGATTTTTCATACCTCCCCCTCTGCAGCGGCATCCAGGTTTCGCTCCTGTAAATGTTAACCAAGAATTCAATGCAAAGGAAATAAAACCCCCAAACAAAACAAGAGGAATAATTTCTATTTCTGTTCCGTTTTAAGATCAGTCTCACGGCCCTAGCGTCTTCCAAATAATGACTGAAAATCCCTTCTCCCCGCAGTCTGGACACCAATCAATACTCCACAAGCAATTTCCAGTGCTCGGCTCGCTTGTTAAAGACCTAACATTCCCTTTCCTCGAGAAGTGGGTGGCACAGTGAGTCACAGAAAGCTCAGCAGGATGCCGCTTCTACCTGATGCACTGCTGAAGCCGGGCTCGAAATCAGAAATCATCCAGAAAAGCTATTTTCTCAGCCTGGGACTGAATCTCAGTGCTAGACTGGAGAGGCCTGAGGACTCTTGCTGGGCAGCAGGTCTCAGAGAGGTCCTGCTGGTGCCACCCTTCCTGGCCCAGCACCAGGGACAGGATCACAACGGATGGGGAGCCCGTCCTGATCTCCGGGGTTTTTGTGACACGTGTCCATCACAAGTGACCGCTCCTGCCCCTCTCAGCAGAGCAATGCTGCTCGTATCCACTTGCTCCATGCAGAGACACATCATGGATGTCTGCAAGACTTAGCAGGGCTGGGCTCCAGCAGCATCCATCCATCAACCTGCATGAATCCTGGCCCCCTTCCTTGCCCCCACAGTGGATGGAGAGCTGCCATAAGGCCCTTTGCAGGAGCAGGCACCAAGGTGCTAGAGGAGCCTTATTCTCCTGTCAAGGATGGTGGGTTCATCAGCTGCTGCGGGGGCTTTTCCAGGACTCGGAGCCTGGCTCTGGCAGACGGTGTCACAGATAGGACATGGCTCCAGTGAGGAGCTTGTAAAATGCCTGTCTTCCTGCCGTAATCAGGCTAACCTTCTCCACAGCAAGGAAGTCCCCAAGGGAGCTCCTCAGACTGACAAAATGCCTTTCTTTTAAAGTTGCTTTGCTTAATTACTCTGGGACATGTTTAAAAATATGATGTGCCATGAGCCTTTGAAGTTCAGAGAGACTTTAGCAGGTGCAGTAATCCCCTTATTCTAATCCTGATGACCAAGATATGTTGGCTGCCCTTTCTCATGGTCTAGCGGGACTCAGGCAGTTTAAAAGCCAGAGTCTTTGTCTGCTTTCTGTGGATGAGACTTTCAGAACCGCGCGGGCCTGTCTTCACCTCGGGTGGACCAAACACTTTGCCAATGTGTTTATGCACAGCTGTGCCGTATTTATATCTTCCTAAAAGACGCTGGTGAGCTCCCAGGAGGACAGCAGCTATGCAGGTTGTCCTCCCAGCTGTGCTTGTGTCAGGCTGATTTTGCCAAAGGAGGAGGAAGGTTTGATCCATCCCCTGCCAGTGGCCAGACCCACACAGCTGGGAGCGCGTTGGAGGCTGCAGACTGGAGCAGGCAGAGGCTTGAGGACCCTTTTGCTCTGTTAGCGGCCAGGGAGAGCACTGCAAAAGCTGGGCGTTGCTGCCATCCTTCAGTCAGTGCGAGCAGGGAAAGAATTTATTTCTCTTACGCAACCAACAGGAGCTATTGCCCAAAGCAAGGGCCACGTGTGAGACTAATTAAGAGCTGAGCTATGTGCATGAAAGGGCTAAACAGCTGTTGCTTTGTTAGAGAGGTCTATGGGCCTGCCCGTCTGAGGGTGGGGAGGCACAACAGAAATACTCAGAAGCAATGACCAGAAAGCCAAGGGCGGCCAAAGCAACACTTTGCAGCCTTCTGTTCAGAGAAAGCAAAGACCGAGATTTTTGGGCAGCGTGTTGGCTGGGGGAAGAGGCTTGGGAAGTCTGGTGGCATTGGCATCTCCTGCCACACCAGTACTCATCTCAAGGAAAGTGTCGTTTACAGCAATGTCTTTACATATAAAATGAATTTCACCAAAAATACCTGGCTCTCTTGCAAATTCCCTCCATATTGGAAATAGCTGCCAAAAGTCAAGTCTGAATATTAGCTAACTACTTCAATCAAATTACATAACTACATGATGTTGAATAAGCTGAGAAATAAAGTCAATCGTAGAGTAGCAAATGATGTATTTACTGCAGTAGAGGTGCTTGAGCTTTCAAAGCTTACAAAATGTCTTCTCTTTTTTTCAAAATTAAATTTCCTTGAAATCAATGTATTCCCATGGAAATTCTTTATTACAACAAAATGCCATTTAAATGCCATTTTCTGGTGGAAATGCTCTGTTGGTGTATTATTGACACGGTTCAATTACTGCACTCGCACTTGCAGTAGCAATGTGCCAGACAAACAGCACCCAGGGCACATCCTCTCGTCCTCCAGACAGTCTTTTGTGTCCCCATAGATTCAATGCCTGGACTCCAGGCTGGGCTGGGAGGATTCTTCTGGCATGTCTTGACACATCCTGGGTGCAGAAGTCCCTCTCTGGGGAAGCTCTCCGGACTCCTGTACCATCTTGTGTTCATCCAGGACCATTCGCATGACGAGTTCAGGTCCTCTCCCAGGACCAGCTCTGTCCACGTTGGACCCTATGAAAGATACGAGGGCTCAACCCAGCCATTACATGTGCTGAGCCCTTCTTAAGGAGGGGGTACTGAGACCTGTTGAGTTTCTTCTCCAGGCATGGGAGTCATTCATTTGACTCCCATCTCATGCTCCTCTGGCAATGGATTTGCATCTTCTGCCTTTACATTTCAGCCGTGTGATTTCTCATGCTCTGGGGATCCCACGTGCCCAGTAACATTGTCACCAGACTGGTTTACACCCAGCCTGTCTGGTTTTGTCCCAAAATGCCCTGGACCTGTTGGAATCACAGCCCTTGTACATGCCAGGCTGCACAATACTCAGCAGCTTCAAGCTTAAGGCAGCTGCTCCTTGTATTCTTTAATCTAGTAAACCTGGATAAACATCATAACTTCTTCTTCTTTGAAAGGGATCACACCAGCTCCAGCCCCACCGGGCACCCACCATTTGAAGCCATGCTGTAGGCTTCATGCAGGCAGAAAACATCTCCAATATATTCACCGTCTCCTTAGTATGTGAACTGTTCCATTCGTGGCTAGGAAGAGTAGGTGCAGTGGATGCGAGCAGAAGCTGCAGGGAATGGCGAAGAACAGATTGAGAGCAGCCCTGAGGAGAAGGACTTGGGGGTGTTGGTGGGTGAGAAGCTCAACGCGAGCCAGCAATGTGCGTTGGCAGCCCAGAAAGCCCCCGCGTCCTGGGCTGCATCCCCAGGAGCGTGGGCAGCAGGGTGAGGGGGGGGCATTCTGCCCCTCTGCTCCACTCGGGGGAGAGGGCCATCTCTAGCGTGCGCTCCATATAAATGAGGCAGCATCTTTCCTCTCGTAGGCTGGAAGTCATTTCTCACCTCCTCCTGCCCAGTCCAGCACAGACAGTGGGGTGCTTTGATCCCCCAAGAGAAATTTGAGTCTCAGCCCTGCCTATTGCTGTGGGGATCCTGCTGCTCGCTCAAAGGCAGGAGTGGTGGAGCTGGATGATGGGGCCAACTGCATTCACCTGGAAGATGGGACAGAGGCACCCTCAACAAGTTTGCAGATGATACAAAACTGAAAGGAGCAGTTGATACACCCAATGGGTGTGCTGCCCTTCAGAGGGACCTCCACAGGCTTGAGAAATGGGCTGATGGGAGCCTCGTGGTGTTCAGTAAATGTTTGAAGCAGTGCCCAGTGACAAGGACAAGAGGCAACAGGCGCGAATTGAAGTACAGGAAATTTTGTCTGAATGTAAGAAGACATTTTGTTACTGTGAGGGTGGTTGAACACTTGGAGTTCACAGGTTGCCCCAAGACATTATGAAGTCTCCATCCTTGGACATATTCAAAACCCACCTGGACGTGGCCCTGGGGAACCTGCTCTGGGTGACTCTGCTCGTGCAGTGGTTGGACTAGATGATCTCTACAGGTGCCTTCCAACCTCAGCTGTTCTGGGATCTGGGGCTTCTGGGCTTCTGAGTGCTCTGTGACAACCCGTTGGGCAAAGCATGACCCCAGCAAGGTGTCATCTGGTCTGCCCTCGCCTGTGGCTGCCCTCCTGCCTCCCCAAGCCCCTGTAGGAAGAAGCTACCATGCACTTGAGCAAATGTGACCAACCATCTTAGTACCCGATGTACTGAATTGGAGGAAATTTGGAGGAAGGATGTGTATCTATTGCCCTGTATCAAATGGGGTAGAATGGGGCTGACCTTGCCCCCCTGCTGAGACCAGGATCCCCGGGTGCAGCAGTGGGGGGACACTCAGAGGTGTCCCTTCCCCAGCTGTTCTTCTCCTTGCTTTGCTGTGGAAGCGTCCAGGGAAGTGGAAAAACATTATCTTCTTCTTTCCACTCAGATCATTAAAGCGGAGCACCCCGCTTCCTTCCTGAATTAAGCTGATATGCAGTTCGGCAGGCTGGATAATCTCCTAAAATGGTCCTGAGAGGCTACATCACCCACCCTGTCCTTCCCCACCAGCGGAATAGGGGCCGCGGTGTTTATCCCTTGCAGCGTTTATTCTGGAAATGCAATCTCTGTTCTCCTGCAAAATGCTTCCGAGCTGCCCCCCGGGGTTCCACGATGCCTGCGAGGTGCCAGCCCTGCGCTCCGGCTGCCGTTCCTCCCTCCTGCAGAAACCGCCCCCCTCCACAAACGCTCCCCGCAGCCACCCAGGCCCGAATCCAGCCCTGCGGCCATCCCTCCAGAGTTGGGCCAGGTGCAGGAGGGATTAATTTTGCCCACTTCAATAATTCGCTTGAAATGGGCAAAACTTTCTTATAACCTCCATTTGCTGTGTTTCACCCTGATTCTCTGCTGCAGCGTCTCCTTTTCTTGGCCACGGCTCAAGTTGGAGAGCAAGGATCTTGAAGTTTGTTCTCACAAATAAGCCGAGGAACCTGTAGACCTACAGCAAATTAAAAGAAGCTGTTTAGCTATGCAGATACACTCGGCTCCATTATTTTTTTTTTTTCTGGGTTTGGCAGTTCATTAATAACAGCCCACTGGTACAGGGAAAAATATCACACCAAGCAATCAGCAACACACAGCTAGCATCCTTGGGATGCTGGCAGTTCTGCTGAAAGGAAAAGGAAACAAAAAAAGGCACGTTGGGCCACAGAAAGGCAGCTTTGCAGTTACAGGCAGCCAAGCAAGTCACGGCAAACACTTTATCCGATTCATTTAGCCCTTTCTCTTCTTATGAAATATTTGCAGTCTTCATTTGGATCCACATGAATTTGTTGATGAACCAGCTCTGTTAATCATTCTTGTCAAGCTACTTCAGCCTATGTGTTTTTTAGCCCACTGTTTGCTCTGTTACCGCAAGAATTGGAAATTCAGCTTCGCTGGCTGCAGGTGACTTACAGTTTTCTTTGTATGTTCGTGTGCAGAAAAATGGTCTTGAATCATTACTTGTGGGACCGAAATGAAAAGGAGTCAAAGGAAAAGATTATAGCAGAAAGATTACAGTATGAAATGACTGATTTTTATTTAACGCATTAACCAATATACTTTTTCAAATATAGGCTCAAGCCTACTTAAGGCAAAGTTCAAGTTAATATTGATATTTGAAGGAAGAAGCACTTTCATATTAATCACCTAACTATTAAATGTCTGTTATGAGACAGAGCTTATGGGCTACGTCTCCAGACACATTTTCAAATGGTTCAGGCTAACTTTGATCCTTCTTAATGATGAAGAGCAATTATATAATGGGTTCAGAAACACGTTTAATGCGCAACTTGCACGGGTTTGGGGTTTTTTTTTTTTTTTTTTTTTCAGTGTTGTCAGATAATATCTCAATAACATTTCTGGGAAGCAAAAATGACCATCCTTAGCTCACCCTGCATTTTTGCTTGGCAGTCGCAGATTTGCAGCCTAATTTGCAGCAGGCTGGAGTCCGAATGTGAAATAGCTGAGTGATGAAAGTGCAAGGTGTTGCAGCCGTGTGAAACCCTGCGGGCTTCTCCTTCAGCCAGGAGGGGAAGGAGTTGGGGAGCGTTATCCTCCGCAGGGGGGCTGCCAGGTGGTCTATGTCCCTCGGCTCACACATTGCCATGGCAACCGCATCCAGCGGGGCAGCGGAAACAGTGAGAAAACCCAGAGCAAAAGCATGGGAAAGCTCATCTCACGGCAAACCTGGCACAGGTTGGGCACGCAGCAGGGCCAGCAGCCATGGCCGGGATGGGATGGAATGGGATGGGCGACCCCGCATCCTGGTGGTGGGTGGAGGAAGGTGGATTTCCTCCCAGGGGGGTCTGGGAGGGACTGTGCTCATGGGGTGGCGGTGGCTGCCGGCACACAGAAGGGTCGTGGTTGGAGCCAGGTGTGAAGAAGAGCAGAACTGCCCATGGGGGAGCCTGTGTGTGTGCACATGTGTGTGTGTGTGTGCATCTACGCATGTGAGTGTGTGTGTGTAAACGCATGCGTGTGCTTGTCTGTATGCTCTCTACAACTACCTGAAAAGAGGTTGTAGGGAGATGGGGATCGGCCTCTTCTCCCAAGGAATAGGTGATAGGACAAGAGGAAATGGCCTCAAGTTGCACCAGGGGAGGTTTAGGATGGATATTAGGAAAATTTTTTACACCGAAAGGGTTCTCGAGCGCTGGAACAGGCTGCCCAGGGCAGTGGCTGGGGGTATTTAAAAGCCGGGCAGTCGTGGTGCTGAGGGACATGGGGTAGTGGTGTTTTTGTCAGTGTTAGGCTGATGGTTGGACTTGATGATCTTAAAGGTCCCTTCCAGCCTAGACAATTCTATGATTCTATATACAAACATGCACACGCAACACACATATGCATGCAAATATATGCACAGATGCACTCACACACGTGCACATGCACACATGGAATCACAGAACTGCCTAGGTTGGAGGGGATCTTTCAGATCATCTAGTCCAACCATCAACTTAACTCTGACAAACACCGTCACTACTCTAAACTATATCTCTAAACACTATGTCTACCCATCTTTTAAATACCTTTTAAATACTTGGTGACCCACTCAGTAAAGAAATTTTTCCTAATTTCCATCCTAAACCTCCCGTGGTGCAACTTGAGGCCGTTTCCTCTTGTCCTATCGCCTGTTCCTTGGGAGAAGAGACCGACCTATATGTGTGCACTGTGTGTGTGCATACGCATCCCTGTAGGTGCACGTGTGCCTGTGGGTGCGTGCACATATATGCATGCACACACATACCTCTGTACGCAGGGGCACAGCTGGGCATTACCCTCCGTGTATGTGCCCTCCCACGCTTCTGCACACCCTGCAGAGTGCACGGCTGTACATCTACAAACGTCTGTGTGGAGGCCAGGGGGTGTCACAGCCATGCCTGTGCTCTGTCTGGCCAAAAGATGCTCAAGCGCATGTGTTTACATTAAAAAAAAAAAAAAAAGTAATAGATATTCCTTTCATTGTCAGTGGTGGAAAAGCTGCCAATACCGCAAGCACAGCACTGGGCATCGTCACAGAGGGACAGGCTCGCGCTCGGCTTCTTCACACTTCATCATTTCTGCATTTTGTAGCTGAACACTGACCTGTGTCTGTGAGTGGTGTGATGGGTGCCAGCGCCTGCAGGCATATGGAGAAGCCTCACGCCTGCAGCCAGGGCATGAAATTGTCCGTCCAGGTACGTGAGAGCTGACGTGTTTTCGAGAAGTCGAAGCATACAGAGAGTGGCAGCATCCCCCACCTGCCCTCCTCAGTCTAACAGAGCTAAACATATAAAGCGGCTGCTCTCCTGTGGGATACGGCTGGACCAAGTGCCATGGGTCTGGGAGACACCTGCGGTCCAAGGTGTGCATCTTGGCTGCATTTCATCTCCATGCTGGGAAGCATCAGCTCTCCTTGTCCTTGGGTTTCCAAAGGGGTGAAAGCCAGTGGCAGGGGCTGGGGGAAAGCAGGGATGTGAGGGAACTGTGGCTGCTGGGGGTACCCCAATATATGTTCAACACCCACCTAGCCAAGGCAGCTCCCTCATTCTGCAAGCCCCTTTCTTTATCTGTGTCTCTTTGCCACAATAGTTGCCCTGTGATGACCAGGTCCCCGTCACACAAGGCATCCACCCAGAAGGGTCTCTGCTGCGTTTGGCTGCAGGCACAAGCCTCATCCTGCACCCCTGTGCTCCTCAGCATAATTTTCAGCCCTGCAAGCAGGATGGGCATAAAGCCTCAGCACCGCAAAACAAGCAGGGATGGGTTAAACCAGCGTTTTACATCTCTTGGCCCTGCCTGTCCTCAAGGGGAATGCTGAATGGAGGGAGGCTGTGCAGTGAGTGGGTTGGGAACCCAGAAAATCACCTCCCGCTGGGTCAGAGAGCAGCTAGGAGGTGAAGTGCAGCTGCATGGGGTCCTTCTGTGCTGAGGGTGAAGCTGAGCCTCAGTGGGTGACTAAGGCATCATTAGAGCCGCTGTACGTCCAAGCAGCATCCTCTTCCTCTGACAAGGTCTCTCTTGTCCAGCACACGGGAAGGCTGTGACTGGACACGCAGTGGTGACAGTTGGGTAGACACACAAGAAAGTGAAAAGCTTTGGGGGCAAAGCTGCTTGTAAGCAGGAAAACAACAGAACTTCCCACAGCCAACTGCTGCACTTTATGTGTTTACAGCTAGCAGCAAGCGTAGCGGCAAACGGAATAACACGCAGCTTTCACCTGAAAAATGTTGTAGCATATTTGCGTGAATCATCTCTGAGGAAGAGGATACGGGAGCTGGGCTGTGCCTCTGGTCCAGAGGCAGGCACTGAATGCTGGGATACCCAGCAAAGAGATCTCCCACAGACACACACAAACTCTGCATTTACACATGCGCCTGTATGTATTTCTGCCTTTAGAACTGCAGAGGTAAACCTCTCCAGTGAGGGAAACTCTTCTCGGTGAATCCTGCCTGCAGAGCAGGTCCCCGGTGCCGGCTGAGGTTCACGGGAGGGGAAAGAGGAGCGGGGCTGGGTGAGGGGTGTGAAATGGGGGCTGGAGGTATCAGGAAGGATGCAGAGCAGAACAGAGTGGGAGAAAAGTCCAGCAAAGTCTCTAGCATGGCTCTGTGCCTACCAGGCAAACCCCAGAGATGTGTCGGGGCTGAATCCTCCTGCAGCTCCCTCAAGCTCCAGTTGGTCCCTAAAGCTACCTCTGTGCAGCAAGCA
The DNA here is from genome assembly GCF_963924245.1 of Chroicocephalus ridibundus. Lineage (NCBI taxonomy): Eukaryota > Metazoa > Chordata > Aves > Charadriiformes > Laridae > Chroicocephalus > Chroicocephalus ridibundus. Next base: position 2,693,276 of record NC_086294.1, read on the forward strand.
GTGTCTGGGGTGAAACATCTACGGAAAAACACAGGCACTTGGAAAAGCGTCTCACCAGGATCATTGTGATTTAGTGGAGACCCCCATGCAGCACCGTCCATCTTGCTCTCCTCCCCAGTGAGAGCACGGGGACAGCTGGTCTCAGAGCACCTCTATGCACCAGAGTTGGGTCCCAGGTAGCTCATTTGTGGCAGTTACATCACAGAAATGACATAAAACAGGCTGGAAGTAGCTCAGGAAACCACACAATCCAATCTACCCCCCCTACTCCTGTCCCAGACCTCCAGGTCCACATCTCCAGCTTGGAAAGAGAAGGAGAAGCTGGGCCCATGGCAGCTGTTGGTGAGACGCGGTGTACGGTGAGATGCCTGGAAAGCAGGGGAAAGTTTTGTAGAGCTGATCACATGAAGCCCTTCTGTGTCTGTTCTGTTGAGTCCTTCCAAATTTTTGCTCTTTGAAAATTGGAGTGTTTCCTTCTGCTCAGTTTTGGTGTCTTATTAGTCTCAGGTTTCCTTGTCTTGCTGGGTAGCTCATTAGGGAGTGGATAATGAGTTTTCTCTGCCCACTGCTGATAGTGGTTGGAGCAAAATCTTTAACAGATATACTGTTTTTCCAAGTATTTCTTGAGCACTTGGTTTAAATTGGTGTTAACATAACAGAACAGGGGGGAATATTTTAAAGAACTCAAATACAACTAAAGTCTCTTTGTTAAGCAGGGTTTGCCACCCACCACGGTGTCTGACACCACTCAGGGACACCCCTCTGCCCCACCAAGGGAGGTTTCAGAGGTGCAAGTGGTACGTAGGTGGCCCTGCTGAGAAACATCATGGAAAGCAGTCTCCTGTCCTGAAAATCCACTGGGTCCAGCCAGACCTGCTAAAGGTACAAGAATTTAAATCACAGGAGCCCAAACTCCATCCACTGTGAGGCACCTGACCGAGCAATCTGGTTTGCAGAAATTTTAAGGGAGCCAGGGGCTCCTAATGTTCCTGTGCAGCCTCTGCCGCTGCCCAAGGCAGAAAAGCTGCTCATTTCAATTGGCCAAATTTTGTGAGTGAAGGGAAAATGATGGTTATTAGACACACTTTTTTTTGACCTGAAATGCAGCCTTTCACTCAGATAACAAAGAATGGTTTATATTATGGGCGTTTTCAAGTGTAGTGTTTTGGATAGTGACATCGGCAACAGAATCCCAGCATGAAAAATGCAAAATATATAAGTGAGTCTACATGAGTATGATGTCCTCCGTGTACCATGGGCATGCACCTCACAGTTCAATTAATTTAAAGGCAGCTCTAACCAATCTGGACCTGACTCAGCCATCCCTCTCAGGACTGTGATAGCACAGCTGGGCTGCCTGGGTCAAGAGCTCCCTGCTCAAATTCCATATGCAGGATAAATAGACGTGCAGACAAAAAATACGACGTGGCGTTTGCCAGAGGTGTCCACCTGCCTCACCTGCTGGAACAGCAAACAACGCTTTTGCCAGGTGCGAATTTGCAAGCCCCAGTTTCTCCGATCTCATCTGGAAAAGGGGGGCTTGGGAATGCATTTTAAGCAATTTTGTTTCACAGCTGCTCTGTTTTTGTATCCTGGTCGCTTCTCTTTTAGTAGGAAGGACACGGGAATGCAAAATGGACAAACTTACCCGCTGCATTTGGAAAGATTGCAGCATTCAGAACAGTGCAAACTGAAGCAAAGCGACATCCATCCTCTGCAATGGCTATCCCACCCTCAAACAGGCACTGGAGAGATGCACGGGTGTTTTTGCCAGTGGAGTCTCCACTCGGAGGGCTGTCCGGGCTGCAATGCCCCATGCCCACGTCCCACATAGCTGGTTCCAGTGCCTGCGGTCCTTCAAGACCAACGTTATGATGCAGGGAGCTCTTGCAAACCCAGATGCTCCATACAGTGACTGGCAAGTGGGTACATGAACGTCATTAACTGTCTGAAAGCATCGGGTGGACATGGCAATGGCGGACATGCCAAGGGTAGACACAGATATTCTGGGAAGGCCACAGAATGGGCAGAAGATGTGGACAGAAGATGTCTGATGGTGTCCCAGCACGCGGTCGCTCCTCCGGGCCCCCACTGGGCTGTCAGTGTGGGGCAGACATCAGCTCCTGGCATGAGCATCTGCCCACGAAGTCCGAGAGAGAGGAGCAGTGGTAAAAGCCCTGCCTGCTGTCACACAAATACAGCTCATGCACGAGTCCTGGGGGTCGTGGTTCAGCTATCGTGAGCAAGGCATGATTGCTGCAAGGGCCTGGGCACAGAGGCGTGCAGGAGTGCTGGCAACCGTTCATCTGAGCTTGCCAAACTGTCATGGGTCTAACCCGCGCAAGACACCGAGGCCAAGCACGTGACGGCTACAGGATTGACTCATTTATACTAAACGCAACAGATTTGCCACTTCGTGTGCTTTGCTGAAAGGATGTGAGGTGGAAACTGTGGAGGCTCTCTGATGGTTATCATCAAGCTTTGGACCCAGGCTCATCAAGGAGTCAATTTGCATCTTAGCCTGACCTTCTCATCTGGCTTTTTAAGAGAGGAGGAACCAAACCAGTGAGTAATCCTCATGCCACCAGCCTGTGCCAAGCAGCCGCAGCAGTGCATGGGAACAAATATATGTCACCTAAACAAAAGCAACTTCTCGGGTCCCAGTGCTCCTCATGCTACTTGAAGATGTTCAAGCTTAGAGATCTTAGTGGGCGCAATGTTATTGGTTGCATTAATCCATCTTTACAAGATGCCGCATCCTGAAGCAGCCTCACAACGTTAATGCAGCCCCTTAGGAGGGTCTGGAGAGGGTTGTACATCAATGAAAGAAAAATTGCAGCAGACTTCACAGGGTGCAAGAAGTCCCTGAGCTGCAGGTAGATCATCCAGCTTGGGCACTAACACCCTCACTTGTGGTTCCTCCCGAGATCGCGTGGCCAGGAATCAGCTCACCGGCTGCTGTATTGAAGCCGACACCTGTCACCTCTGATGTCTGGTGAGACAGTGCAGAGCCCGGAGCATGATGCTGGCATTGGCTTCCAGCTTGGCATTGGAGCTTGCACTGCCCATGCATCCCCACTGACAGAGCCAATTCCTGCTCCTGTCATGACCTGAACAGGGACTGGACAGCAGGTAAAACCTTCCCCAACACCGGGTTTCTAAAGCCATGACTGATCGCTTTCAGGGGGTGGTTTGGTTTTCCAAAGAGAAGGATACGGAACAACACTTTTTGGGTGCAATCCTGGGAGGTGGTTTTCCAGTTTAGCTGGGATGTCCATTTGAGAACCAAGGTGGGACAGAAGGAGGTAAACCTAGTGTATTTGAGTGTCTGCTCCGTAGCAAAATAAGCGCAGAGGCTCATGCTCATCTATAGAAATCACAGTTATCTGGGCTGTCTCCATAATCAAAGGTGAGATTTAGAGGACCCCAGAGAGTGATTTCACCAGGCTTGCCTTCGACACCTCCAGCGCAGCGGAGAGAAAGCACTCTGGAAACATCTGTCTGTCTCCCTGGGTGGTTATGGGATCCCACACCGCCATGGGGTTAGCTGCTGTATGGTGACAGGCAGGTCACACAAATACCACCCACCGAGCCTTTTCCGCAGCCAGCAGTACCAGCCTCGGGTCAGGTACAACCAGGTGATGGTGGGCTCCTGAGCCCTGGATCCCCTTCCCCATAGATAGGATGCGTCCATCCCACCAGAATTTGGTAACACTTGGAAAAAACTTTCTGAGAACTGTTTCCCTCCTGTCTGAGCATGGACAGTGCCAAGCACAGCGTCTCATAAACCAAACCTGCATCTGTGCGGTAGGCATCTCTGTGGGGAAGCATCTGACCACCTGAGAAACATTAGAGACAGGTTATTGTCAACAATAACTGGGTAGTCCAGCAGTGATCCTGCCAGGGATGGGGTAGAGGAACCCCTGAGGATGCATGGGATCAAGAAAACCTCAAGTGATGCTCTCCATCACTGGTGGCAATGAGGTGCAGGTCCCCCAGGTGAGACCACCATCCTCATCTCTTCAGAGAATCACAGAATAGTCAGGTTGGAAGGGACCTCTGGAGATCATCCAGTCCAACCCCCTGCCAGAGCAGGGTCACCCACAGCAGGTGGCACAGGAATGCCTCCAGGCGGGGTTGGAATGTCTCCAGAGACAGAGACTCCTCCACCACCTCTCTGGGCAGCCTGTGCCAGGGCTCTGCCACCCTCACAGCAAGAAGTTCCTCCTCATGTTGAGATGGAACTTCCTATGGTCAAGTTTGTGCCCGTTACCTCTTGTCCTGTCACTGGGCACCACTGAAAAGAGCCTGGCCCCAGCCTCCTGACACCCCCCCTTGAAGTACTGATAAGCATTGATAAGATCCCCCCTCAGTTGTCTTTTTTCCAAACTAAAAAGACCCAAATCCCTCAGCCTTTCTTCACAAGAGAGGTGTTCCAGTCCCCTCAGCATCTTGATAGCCCTTTGCTGTCCCCTCTCCAGCAGTTCCCTGTCCTTCTTGAACCGGGGAGCCCAGAACTGGAATTAGTGCTCCAGCTGTGGCCTCATCAGGGCAGAGTAGAGGGGGAGGACGACCTCCCTCGAACGTGGGCACTTCAAGTTCAGAGTTCATCATGTTGCCTTTAGGTAAAAGGCTTTAAGGAGCTGGAGGTGCCATTTTGCTCCCATGCTGCTCCTACCTGCAAGGAGGGAGCAAGACCCCAAGGGTTGCTTCTGCGGGGACCCTCCTGGGTGGCACTGCTGAAGCAAAGCCCTCGCTGTGCGAGCGATGCTCTACCATCCCTCTGGCTTGTGCCAGGAGTGCTCTGTGTCCCGCGTGAAAGGTGAGAGAGCATTTAAGCCACTTTTAAATCTGTGTAAGACCTTAAACCCTTAGTGTCACATAAGGACTTAAATGCTTTAAGACTGTAGCATGTCATAAGACAGAGTTAAAACAACATAAGCCTCCTTTAGCCTCTGCGGTCCTTGAAGGGCAGTCTTACAGCTTCCCAAGGGCTCCTAGTTTAAAGGTCCCACAAAACCAGGCTTGCAGAGAGTTGTCCCTTCTGTCGGGCTGCTCTGAAGGCTCCCGTTCGACCCCAGCTGCATCAGGCTGTGTGCATGCAGGAGGTCTCTTCTCCTTCCTTCACCAGGTTTGGATGCCGCGTTAAGACAAAGGGCTTCTGGAGCTTGTCAAACCGAGCTGGTTTTTTTTCCCCCCTTTCCTTGGTTGTGGGTTTGAAGAAGCAAGTCCTTCTGGTGCATCTGGTGTGTCTCGGAGAGGAAGAGGACACTGCAAGATAAAGCAAGAGCGTTCCCCAGCTGGCGCTGACACAGCGGTCCGAGCGAGGAGGCAGGAACACGCATCCGAGCAGCAACGTGCAAGGTCAGGAAGAAAGCCCTGCAAGGCAGGCAGATGAGCGTGCCCTATGCAAACACACAGACCCTGATCCATAGGGCTTATCACAGGCTATAAAGACATATTTTGTGGAAAACCCCGTTAAGATACTGGCTGCACATCACTGCTTTAAGCCCCTACAGCAACTTAAACTGGCTGTAATGTTAAGCCTTCAGAGTATTTTAAACTGCTTAGATTGCTCAAAAGACCAGCTTAATCTTAAACTGCGGTGCAGCTGCTTAAACAGTTTAAGCTGATCTAAAAGCTCGCAGGAACAGGGAGTGCTTGAACTATGCTTAGCCCTTTTTGTTGACTGAAGCGCGGTGCTGGCCCTGTCACACCCAGTGTGACACCGGGGCTGACATATAAGCTGTTTTTCTAAATAGACCTTGCAGAACCTGGTGGAGGAAAAAAAAAAAGACTTTCTGCTATCCCTTCCCGGCACCAGGCACAGCTCCAGGTGTGCTCATCCTTCCCCTGAGTACCACGAGCACCCCAGGGAGAGGAAGGTCTCCAGGCACGATGTCCTCAGCTATGGAGGGCACCGGTGCTGCGCAGCACGGTGGGAACTCTCACCTCTTTTTTTTTGGTCAGACACTTAATCTTTGCAATCAGAGTTTTGCAGGGGAAAGATACTCACTCGTTGGATTATTAACGGTGCTTCCTTGCACAGCCCAGCGGGAGCGAATGTTGGTTATCATCTTTCTCTAAAATAAGCGGTTGCTGGAATCTCCAGCTATGAAGGCAGAGGACAAAGCCCCATCCCTGAGCAGGATGAAGCCACATCTAAACCAACACCTTGTTTGCCATTGAGTCAGCCCGGTCCTGTGAATCTCTCCCCCAACAGGGCTATTTTTTCCCTTTCCAACAGAGAAAGCCCAGGGTTGTTTTGTTTTTCATTAAACTTTGTTTTTCCAATTTCTTTGTTTTTTTCTCTTTTTTAACACCATGACTGCAGCCAAGGACTTGTGCAATATGTGCATTGGCTTGGGAAAAAAGGGTAATTCTCCAACGTGCCTGAAGTCTGGCTGGATAGCCTGCCCAGGTATTAGAAAACAAGTAAATGTGGTTCCCAAAGTACAGATTATATTAGGCTCAGCAGAGGCATTGCCTAGTGGATGAACGCACTTGATAAAGAGACATGTTCGTGATGATTTTGGTCTGCCGTGTGAAATTCTCAGTTTTAATAGCATCATGATATTCGGAAAAAAAAAAAAAAAGAAACAAAAAAAGAAACAAAGCATTACCTGCCCGGTTGTACCAAGCATCCGTGAAAAACTGTGGAAACCTCGTGCTGTAATTTTTGCTCCCTGGAATATTTATAACCGTTTTGACATATTTATTACTCAGGGAGTTTGAATTGAATGCACCTGTTATTTTGTTTTCCTAATGCGTGTTATACCAAGACCCAAGCAGTCCTGTTCCTCCTGCTGGTGGTATCTAACTGGCCTGAATGGTCTTCTAGTGCTTTTGTAGTGTTGTTTCCTAATAATCGGCTACAATATGCTCAGCAGCACCATGGTCTGGTGCTTCCACATCACGTGTTGACACACACACACACAGAGGGGTCATCAGTGCTAAGAATGATTCTCCAACACGACAAAGACCTTGAAATGCCGCAGGGCTCTGGGAACGTGTCCCATTGTCCATGTCCAGCTCTTGCAAGGGGATGGAGGTCCAGGCCCGCCTCTGGTAACATCTGAAGTTATTTCATAGGGTCTTGTTGAGATATGAAAATCTAAAAATAGGAGTCACAAACTGAGGAGGGGACTGAAGGTACCGGAGAAAAGGCCACGAGTGTCACTGGTCCTGCTGACAAGCTCACCATGGATTAGATCTCAACAGGGCATCCTCCCGCCCTCCTGTCAGAATTCCGTGCTCCCGTCAAACACCTCTGTTTGCGCAGAGGGAGGTCATGCCCTGTAGGAAAAGCCTTCCCCCACCCGCTTTGCTTTCCTGCCTGCCGAGACACCAGCCGCCAGACCAAGCACCAGAGCCCCGACGCTCAGCACAGCCGGATCCTTCCCCTGCACGTCCTCTGGGAGCTCTGCCTGCTGTGCGGGGACTCGTGAACTTCCTAGCAGGCTTTCTTACTCGGGAATCATTATCATTTATTGATAGGATGCCTTTTGCAAGCCTCAGGGCACTATTGCGGACTTTCAGGCTGTGCACATGCGAATTCGGTTCACCCATCGCAGAGAAGCTGCTGCAGCATGCAGAGATGTTACAAAACTGTCTTGGCCAGGAAGCAAAAAGCAGTTCCTCAGTGTGTGTGTGCGTGTAGCAACTGCAGCAAAATCACTGGCTCATCAGCCCGAACAACGTGTGCAGGAACGACACGCGTTCCCGGGGCTGGGAGCAGGGCTCTTGGGAAACACCTTCCCCACTGCACCATGCAGATCACTATTCCAACAGCATTATTCCAACCTCATCCACCCCATCCCCAACTCCTGGACACCCCCACCTCAGCCCACCCTCACTTACCCTGTACATTTACCCCCAGGCCAGCCACACCAGTCCTATCCCACACTCCCCATACAGCCCCAAGCGTCCCTAATGGAGCATCTCCACCAGCTTTGTCAGTCTTCTTTCCACCTTCAGCTACTGCCATGGGCAGAATGGGAGAAACTCATTTTATAACCCAAACTCCTCAGGACTCTACCTCAAGCTAAGGATTGAGGGCTGTGGTGCATTTTGAGCAGGTTTTCTGGGCAGTTTGTGGCACCCGTATTAAGGCAGCATGGCCTCCATGTTTGACGGTTGGAGCAGAAATGCAGCAGCCCCCCTTCTCAGCTTGCCTTGAGTTCTCCTACGAGAAGATATTGCAGTAGTCACTGATCAGAAACGGAGTGACTCAGAGAAATGCAACATTTCCAATAAATGGGCAATGAAACAAGCTTGAGGTCAAAGAGAAGCTGCCAACTCTTTCTGATGGGTTTTCCAAAGTGCAGATTCATCCTTGGGAGTGAAGATTTAAAGGGATTTCTGCCCACTGAAGGCTCTAGGGTGGAGGAGTGCCCAAGCTCTTGAGGCTTCTGAGACGCCCGGTGGAGGCATTTCGACAGATTGCAATGCTGTCCTCATGGCATGGGGGCGGGCCGTGTGGAGGTGGAGATGACACCCTCAGGGTTTTCATGGGGTGACAAGGATGTGGAAGTGGGCTGGAGGTCAGTACCAAAGGCTGAGGAAAGGTGTTCTCCTGAAGAACGCCATCAAGATGGCTTCATGCAACCGGTTTAGCCAGCACTCTAGGGAGAGTTTCCTTGAAGAGACGGGGACAGGAGCATGGTTATATTTCTTGCAGCCAACATGCACCTCTCTCACCCCTGAGAAACGCGTGCCTACCCTGCCACCTGCCCATCCTCTCCCAGGGCCCCAGCTCCTGCGTCTGAGCAGCACAGAGACAGTGTCCTCCCCTAACTGGGTTATAGGAGATTGGATTAGCAATTTGTGAGTTAGTAAAAGTCTAAGAATGGAAGATAAAACAAAGTGTGACAGGCTAAGCAGCCCCTGTCACTGGGGATTGATCACAGTGCTAATAGCCAGCGACAGCCGCACATTAATAACACAATAACCCAGCTTTGGATATTGGCACTATCACAACCCTTTAACCTGGTAATAACTCATTGGGAAAATGCTAACAGTGTCATAGCCAACATGTCTCTGCTGCTTACATCCCCCTCTACCTGCCGGCCTGGCAGAGGACAGTGGCAGTCGGACCACTGAGGGGTCATCGACTCTTCCACAGGTGACGTTTCAGGTCCCATCTGCAACCCCATGGTGCCCTGTTCTCCACCAGGGACATGGCACCTGGGTGCCCTTGGTGTCAGGCAGGGAGAGGAGCTGGGCAGGCAGGGACGGGGCATGTGCAGGGGTGAACCTGTAGTGGTGGCACACAGCAGGGGATGGGGAAGAGCTGGGCTGTAGGGTGCTGGTGGAACCAGGAGTGTGGGACCGAGCTTGAGCTCAGAGCAGTCAGCAGAGGCATCTGAGAGAACTTGAAAGCAAGTAGTTTGTTTGGGGTTTTTTAAATTTTTCTCAAATACTCTGGATTTTAATGACACGAACCATTCCCAATATGCCTAGGAAGCCTTCTGCTGCTACTTCTGGCTGTGGTGGGAGAAGAGACACTGGGGAAGTTATGAAAAAATCACAGCTGTTTAGAAAATAGGAAATTAAATTAGAGATCAAGCTTTTTGAGAAATGTACATCAAAATTTGGGGGGAGGCGGGGAGGGGAAGCAAACCCTGTCTTAAGGCAGACAGCATCGCCTTGTTTACAAAGGCTTTCCTGAAAGCTGCTCCGTGTCAGGGAGCTCGAAGTGGGAGGAGAGATGGAGAAATATCCCTGCTGTTTCTCCACCCCTGAGCACGAGCAGCAGGAGGCATTTCCCTACCTCGGCTGGAGCCCAGGCTCTGCTTTGGCACCCGCCCAGCAGCTGCATCTCTTGGCTGCGCTGGTCGGAATAACGCTGAGAGCAACCGATTTAAGGGATTCAAAGGTCAGCAAATCCCAAGTGCCAGCTGCAGGAGAGTGGGGCTGCGGCACCAGCGAGACATCCGCAGAGGAGCCCTTCCCCTCCCAGCGGGGACCAGCTCATTGTCACTGCCTGTGCCTCAAACCCAAGACCTCCCTGGGCCAGGGCGGGGATGCATCCAGAGATGGGTCCACCAACATCTCTGCGGTAGCCAGAGCCCCAGCACAGGTAGAGTCAGACCTGCGAAGTCCTGTTGCTGCCCCAATTTGGCCAGATCAGCGATACGGGATTGCTTATGGCCCATTACACCCAGGGGCTGTGGAGTGCATCCTCTCTGTCACCCTTTCCAGCAGACAAACTGCCCTCATTTTCGGCTCAGACAATCCTGGGAATGTCCGCGTGTGGCTGTGCAGCCCAGACACGGAGGAGGAGATGCTGGTGAAGGAGTGGGGTATTGTGCCATAGCGCAAGGACTTGTGTCCCCCCTGTCTTCAGGGGGGCTGCCTGCCCTCCCTGCAGCCCACCATCCCTGCAAGATGGATTAACCCACTCATTGTGCGTCAAGCAATGCAATTTAAGGGCAGAGAAACCCCCAGCTTTTATAAAATGCATTAGTTATCAGCATGGCATGCTCTGCTCCACCTCCCCATCGATGCTGAGGTTTCTGCTCAGACCCTCCTTTGGAGTCGTGGCCACTTGTTGCCCAGAGCATCAAGTCACTACCAGCCAGCAAGAGGGCAAGGGGAGGCACAGTAAAACTGGGGGAGTTAACGTAGGGATACGGCTACACGGCTGTGCCCCAGGGGAGTGCAAACCCCTCCAATGCACGGCTCCCTTCGGCAGGCCAGGAGAGAGGATCTTTCCTTCCTTCCCAATGGGCTTCTACCCACATGGTGCTGCTTCCCATCTCTTTGGGGCAGAAGGCAGACCCGAAAAAAATAAAAAATAAAAAAAGGTGGAAATGCAATCTGGCTTTGAAGGATCCCCTGACTAATTAGTTTTGGAGGCTGAGATCAGCCAGCCTTGCCTGCAATTACTCTGACAAGAAAGGACCCCTTTGAGATTTGCTGCCCAAGGGGGGCATTTCCCCCCACTGCCCCACTAATGGATCGAGGGCCGGAGAAGTGATCAGGATGGAAGACATCCCGATGCCCCATGCTAAGCTGCTTTTTTTCTCCAAAGGTACCCCAACAAGGGGGTTTGCTGCAGTGTACTTCTGGTGCATGCAAGGGACATGCATCAACAGTGAAAAAGGGAGGGCTCAGCTTGTTTGGCTTAATTAGAATAATGAAGCTGTGAGCCTAATAGGAGGAGGTTGGGAGTGCTGAGGCTGTAATTGGCAGAGATTGGGAAGCGTGAGGCTGTCGGCTGGCAGCCATATGGAAGCAGCAAAGTGAGGGTAGTGAGTGACAGCCCGAACCTGTGGCGCTCTCATTAATTCCAACAGCAGAGCTGTGATTGATGTGTCAGCTCCCTGCTGCTCTGCGATTCGGGCGGCTGATTCCACCTCACTTCTGCTGCCGCTACTGCTGCAGCCCGGGCTGGGGAAGGGAAACACGGAGAGGGGAGGAGAAGAGGAAAGCGCATAAAGGAGGGAGAGAACAAGAGGAGGAGAAACAGGAGAAAGGTTGCGGAGATGGAAGGATGGATGGATGGATGGATGGATGGGTGCGGGGGTGGATGGATGCGGGGGTGGATGGATGGATGGATGGATGTTATAACCTAGGCATTGATATCTGCGAAGCCTGGTCAGCCCCAAAGGCAGTCTTCAATTCAGGCTTTTAATCCAGACTCAGGTTTTGAACCCAAGAGTCACTCTGTGTTGGAGTCAGAATTGTTCCGTAGCCCCCAAGACCCACAGGGCTCTGTTCCTGCTCATGCTTTTGGAGATTTTGGCAGGCTGCAGGCAAATTGGCAGGGCCAGGCTCCCCGCCTTGACCCCTCTGCCTGCACAGCGGGATGCACCGCTCGGTCTTTACAAGTTTGTCTTCCTGCTGAGAAGCAATCCGCTCCCACCGGTGCCTGACACATGGACACCCCGTGGGCACGGGGCAGCAGTACTCCATCACTCTGACTTTGCCAGCGTGCACAGTCCTTGGCTGAGACTGCAAAGCTGGTGTGTCTGAGGTGTGGGTATCTATAGACCCACAAAGAGTTTGCTGGGGAGAGACCTCAATTTGTGGCAGGAGAGACTCCCCCTTTTCCCCATCATAAGGAGGCCAAGAGCAGCCCTTACAAAATGCACGCTGAGAAGCAATATGCTGCTCAGACCCCCTTTCTTTCATTACCCTAAATCTGCCGTGATCCTGGCAGAGTTACAGTATTGCCAGCCCTCAGTGTGTAACCAGCTAACTAGATTTAGCTGCTTAATCTTTCTGCAATGCTTCCAGTGCATCCCTTCAGCTCCAATCCTATCTGAACGGGACCAGCCTGTGTAGGATGCACGCTGGAGGCTCTGCACCAGCAGCAGCCCACTCGTGCCCTTAAGCCGTGGCTACCAGGCAGGGTCTGCCTGCGCAGCCCATGCCATGTGCCTCGAGACAGCTCATCAGCCGAGTGTGCAGGGAGGAGGGGAGAACACGCCTGTCCCTGGGGAGGGAGCAGGTCTGCTCAGGAAAAGGTGTTTGTGGGATATGGCCTGGGGCAGGACATCACGAGAGTGGGGAGCATAGAATCACAGAATCAGAGAATGGTTTGGGTTGGAAGGGACCTTAAAGCCCAGCCAGTGCCACCCCCTGCCCTGGGCAGGGACACCTCCCACCAGACCAGGTTGCTCCAAGCCCCGTCCAACCTGGCCTTGAACCCCTCCAGGGATGGGGCAGCCACAGCTTCTCTGGGCAACCTGGGCCAGGGGCTCACCGCCCTCACAGCAAACAATTTCTGCCTCAGATCTCCTCTAAATCTCCCCTCTTCCAGTTTAAAACCGTTCCCCCTCGTCCCATGGCTCCCCTCCCTGATCCAGTGTCCCTCCCCAGCTTTCCTGGAGCCCCTTTAGGGACTGGAAGGGGCTGGAAGGTCTCCCCGGAGCCTTCTCTTCTCCAGGCTGAACAACCTCAACTCTCTCAGCCTGTCCTCACAGCAGAGGGGCTCCAGCCCTCCCAGCATCTCCAGGCCCTCCTCTGGACCTGCTCCAACAGGTCCCTGACCTTCTTATGCATGGCTGGAAAGAGTTTGGATCAGACCAGAGTCGTGTTTCTGGTCTGCAAACACCAGACACGGGGAAGGGACTGGTCAGTGTTAGCTGAAGCAACTACTTATCTGTGGGCAGGGGGCGGTTATATGCCAGCCCTATTTAATTTCTATTCTGTCTTGCCTAGTCATTTTGAATCTTTTCTGTTGAAATAGCTAGTTATTGCAGATGTCCAAAAGCCAGGTTTGGTAGTTTAAATGTTCTTTTACCTCCCTTTAGGGAAGGGAAAATGCCTGGGCAGATCCACCTCAGTGCTATGACTAAATGGGTGTCTTGGCATGGCATGCAAGCAGTTTTCCCTCATGGAGCAAGACATGGCTATGGGAGGCTGTGGGAAAGAAGGCCAGGAGAGTCCTGTCTGTGTCACCATGATCTGATGTTTCATCTAGCGTTGTCTGCCTGCACGAATCAAGACTTCTCATCCTTCCCTCTGAGGAAAGCAGCTACCCATGAAGGGGAACGGGGTATAAACTGCCAAGTTGATAACTCATTTGGGTAAGGCTATCAAGGCTCATTTGCTTTGCCTTGTTGCCTTCGTGAAGGAGCAGGCGAAATGAAGCATTAGCATGTGGAGAACAAAACTTCAGCTTTACCCTCTGCATACGTTCCCGTAGTCCCAGCTGGGGGGAAGCTGAGGTGATACCTCACTCCAGGGCTGGCTCCTATACACTGCAAAGCTGATGGGGAAAAATGGGTTGCCTTTTTCTCTGGGCAACGCCATTGAAAACACACAGACACTCCACTAACTTGAAGAAGCAAGAAAAGCAAGATGGAGAAGGAAAAATTGTTTTTGATTGCAGAGCTCCAGCCATGGAGTTCCTCTATCAGGAAAAGAAGTAACAGCCGGGGCAGCAAGAGGCTTTGTATCCAGTACAGTCGCTTTTTCTAGTAAGTAGTCACTTGTACGATGAAGACCATTAGATAAAGTATCTCAGAATAACTCTCATTTGCAGACTACGTGGTGAGGAGGTGGTTTCTCAGCAACTGGTACCTCCTACACAGCGACTGCAACTGTTCCTGGAGTAGGATGAGGCTTTTGCTCATGATGATGCTGAGATGTGCTTCATGCAGCTTTGTTCCGGTCTGGGTGGATTCCTCGGTGTCTTTGTCATAACTGGACGTGCAGAAGTCCAAATGACAGGGGCTACATTTGAACTGGAGGGAAGGTCTTCTGCCAGCTCCCTCTGCACAGCGAAGAGGCCAGGCTGACCCTGCTTTCCCAGTGTGGTGGCTGGGGGGAAGCCGCAAACGCCCGGCGAGGCTGTGGGTTTCGCTGTGGGTTTGGGTCAAGCAAGCTGTTCCGCAATCAGTTTGTTCTTCAATGAAGTGGGTTTCCTAACAGCCAGCTACCACTTCACCTCCGAGCTGGGGAAAACAGACTGTCGCAAGCTGTTCCCACGCCCGCTCTCACAACCCAGCCTGTGCATTTGCTATGAGGGGCAGCACTGACCCCGTTACTCTTGGACCGATCATCAGCGCAAAAGATGCGTGGTGTCCGATCCTCCCTCAGATGACTCCTGCAAGGGCTGGCATCTGAGACAGACCATCAGCCCGCAGCTGGCTCCACTCTCCCCTGCGAGGGGACAGGTCGTCCTGCAGCCTTCACATCTATGCTGCTTGCTCCCGGATCGTTTGGCCCAGAACGCGGCATGCAGGCTTGGCTGTTCCCAGTGCAGAGCCGGGCATGCCTTCAGATCCCCGCTGGCAGCTCCAGGTCAGTGGCGCTGGTGTTGCTGGCGTCCTCAGACCAAGTGAAAGCATGGCATGCATCCCAGGTCTGAGCAGTTTGAGCAGAAAGCAGCACTGATCCTGGACAGGAGCTTTGCTTTGGTAGAGCAGTGAAGAAATTAATTAGAAGTATGTGCCAGCAACCAAACACAGCAACTCTGTCAGGTTTTCCCACACATTTCCCTTCCTATAGGTATTTCCAGGAGCTGAAATGCAGAATTAAGCTGGCTGAGAGTCTGTGATGCTGTTCCCAAAACTCTGTCCCTACAGCTCTGCAGACAGTCAACCTGTCTTGTAGCTACCGTAGCTGAGCAGATGAGATGAGTGCTGATGCTTAGGTCTCTGGAGCTTCACGGGTCTTGCATGGGTGGTAGACAACAGAAGGCAGCATTTGTTGAGTAGTCAAGAGAAGAGAAATAACGACTTGACGGCCCATGATTTGTCCTCTGTGTCCATCTCAGCATTTCTAAAGCTTATGAGTGAGCAGCAGACTGATGCGGAGCGGGGATGTGCATGAAGAGATGTCTGGTTTGCGTGGGCCAATGCGCGGCCAGCTCGCCAACTGCAGCAGCCCTTACCTGTCTGGGATGCCCTGAGCTCCCTCTGTGGTCAGTCTGGGGCTGGAGAGGATGTAAGGACTCACGGGCAGGGTCTAAAGAGCCCATCATTCATTGTGGCCAACGTAAGAATAATGAGACAGAAAACTATGAAGATGGTCCCAGGACCCCATGTGCTGACTTGGTGACAAGCCCCACGTGCCCGGTGATGTCTCCCATGTGGCTGCAGGCTCTGCATGTGCCAAAGGTGGCCAGACATCGTGGCCAAGATAGGACCCCTCCGCTCAGTGCCAAGGATGTGCAGCTGTGAGGCAGCAGGTCCTCAAAACCACCCCTACAGCTGCCAAGTGCCAGCGCCGAGCTGAGCCAGGCATCTCGCTGAGACAGAGCTCCTATTTCACCCTTTGCCACTGGTGCCTTGCAGTGGAACGGGGCGGAGAAGCAGCACCTGCACAGCAGCTGTGTCTCAGCTGGGAGCTGCGATCTGCGACAAGGAGAATGGTGCAGCTTCCTAAACTGCTGCTCACTAATAGGAGTCTCCAGATTAATTCCTTGCTCTGGTCCCCATGCATCCGCGCAGGGGGAACAGAGGCTGAGTACCGATACGCTTCCCCTGGCAATCCATCGCCCTCGCTCCGTCTCCGAAGCATCCCGTGCCAGAGTTGTCAGTGAGCTGCACGCACGGCACAGTAGCAGACAGTACACACACCCTGCAGGCACCTATAGGCAGGGAACGGGCAGAGAAAAGAGCACCTGGGACAATTCAGCCTAGACTGATTTTGGACACCAGGCACCGGAACATGCATTAGCATCGCTGAACCGTCCAGGGCATCCTATCCTGGTGCTGGCCCGTGGTCCCAAAAAACTGTGGATCCACAGTATCTACCACCTGGCTGTAGCCTGGGTCTGCCAGGGGATGCAGAGGACACACCAGCCTCACTGACCAGGGACTTCCCAGGCACCTCCAACAGCTTTAGCTGCCATCAAGGTTCTGCCACGGTTAGTTTCCCCCTTGTAAGTTACAGACACAAAGGTACTGGTGTGGTCTCCTCGGTCAACATTTCACCTGGATCGTTTTCAGCAGTATTGATAAGAACCACCATGTGTCCTCTTGGCAGAGCTCCCTGGAAGAATCACAGAGCAAAGCCCAGCCGGTTGTGCGGCTGCGGCACTGCCTGGCACAGGGCAGCGGGCGTGGAGGAGCTCCTTATTCCTCTTGGTTGACCCTTCTTGCAGATATCGGCTGGGTTTTGTATTCTTCACAAGGACACCTTTCTCAGTCAAAACGCCTAGATGTTGCCAGCTGATCAAAGTGACTGGGAGAGGGACCACATTTCTTTTCCCACCTGAACAGTACTGGCACAGCGGGGTCATTTTCCATGTTGGCTCAGCCAGTGCTGTGCTGCTGAACATTGCTTCTCTTTCTCTCCACTGTTTATTCACAGCATGGTGTATTTTTTTCTGCTTTGAGGGCTTCCACACCAGGATGTTCAGAGATAATGGTGCCTTTACTGTAGCATAGCCAAGACACGCTGAGAAAAGCTCTGAGGAGGGTCACCCTGGGGGCCGGGGCTGGTCAGGGAGCTTAGATGAGAGCTGCCAGGGTGGGCTATGACAAGAAATCTCCATCCTACTTGCAAACCCAAGCATGATTACGGGCAGCCATCACCACCTCGTGGGGCTTTTCCCAGCATTTCCTCCAGGCACAGCATCCCACAGTGCTGCGATCATCTCTTCTGCAGGCAGAGACTTTAAAGCCTTCCCCTCCTTGGTCTGGGCTTTTATTAACCTCACCTCACTGTGCTGAATAACTTTCTGCTCCACGCATCGCGCTGCCTGCTCGACTGGCCCTGTTTGGTGTGAATTTGGGTATGGGGACACACGCCCTTGCCAGGAGTTGCTGGCCGACCACGCTCGGGCTTAATGATTTTCATAACGCAGAATTGGAACTGTTTTGACTGCAAACAAGCCGTGTGATGTGGATCTGCTTCTTAATCACATCAGACTCCTCAGGTTTCCAGTGTGAATACTCATAAGTTCAAAATTCATGTCTGAAACACATGCTGCTGCATCTTTGTGTAGAAAACATTCCTGTTGGCAAGCTCTGCAGGAGTGCTTATAAAGAACAAATATCAAAGTGTGACAACCACGGCTGATTACAAATAGCAGGAACATTTGCAGAGCACTGCTCTGCAGAGCTGGCCCCGCGCAAGAGGCTTCTCCGTCTGCCGTCGAAGCGGAGCCTGGGCGCTCCCCGGGGACCGTCCGACGCTCGGCATTGCTACCCACGAGCCACAGAGCTGCTCTGACTCACCAAAGCCGGGAAAAATAACATAAAAGGTGTAAGCAGGGTGGCAGAAACGGAAGAGGGAGAGAAATACACGCCACAAAAAAAAATGAATTCTGAAAGCAGAAGCAATATTGGTGGGAAAGCAGAAGAATTCGGTTCCTGCTGTAGTCTGCACAAAGGCAGAATGATGGACGTGCAGAAGTTATTCTTGTGCTGCCTTTTTAAAGCTGCAACAAGGAACAGGTTAAGCAACCTTTTCATGTCGGTGCTGCAGAACACGCTGTCCCGCTCCAGGACTGCAAATCCCACTTCAAAATACCAGAACATGTTCCTACAACAAAACAAAACACTTTATTGTGATTTTTCCGGACAGGTTTACACGCTAACTTTTAATATCTTTGCAAAGTATGTGGCCTTGGGTATTCTATTTGCATCCACGTCGGTATACCAGCGATGAACTTGGTCTTCCTTGCAGCAGATTACATGATGGTCCGTGGGTTTTATGGGAATCATGAGGCAATCCAGAGAATTTCTTCCTGGATGTCACCGATAAAGTGGTGATCCAGTAATAGCACCACAGCCTGCTAGCAGTTAGTGTTCTCAGACATTAAATAAATGTTCATGGACAATTTTCAGGGTACATATTGTACCATCTGTCATAGCAGCACTGGTAGGTTTTAATTATGGTTTATACTCTGTCTTCAAGCACCTGGATTCATTTTTTCACACTGTCTATTATTCATGAAGATCTGCTAAGCAGTGCCTTACTTCTGCTTTCTGCTATTCCCTTTCAACAGCTGGGCCAGCGATATCAATGGGAAGGTGCCCAAGGTGTGCAGTACGCGAGGACATTTCTTGCACAGACAATTCCCAGTCGGGGGGGGGGGGGGAGCGAATTCCGCGACCGTTTCCAGCTTTATCTTTGGGATAATTTGCCTTAGGGTTTTACTCGGATAAATGATTTGCAGAGAGAAAAATGGATCACAGCAGCTTCCCAAAGAGGAAGGAGATCTCGGTGTAGAAGAAACTTAGCCCAGCTCCGGTAATCCCACACGCAGCTAGGCAGCCCCCGCTCGTAATAAAGCGTCTTGCTTTCTGTCTCCCTACAACCTGGATATTTCAGACCAATTTGCTCTTGTCAACTCAGCCATGAGACAGCTCGTGGTGGAGGTTTGCAGCTCTGTTATTAAAGTTACTGCCTGTGGGTTGTGAGCATCGAGGGATGGCTCTGAAATAAGCGCTAAAGTTACAGTGAACAGCGTCTTCAAGCCGCGCTAAAGCCATTGACACAGCGAAGCCGTGCTTGGCCGAGTAGCTGTAATCCCACTACGGAAAGTACGGCAGGGATACGGCACAGGTCGGAGAGGACCTGCTGTTTGCATGTTGGGGCCACGTGGGACAGCATCGCCTTCCAGTGACTTCTCCAGCAACAAAGCGCAGCCCTGAATTTTAGCAGAGCGTGCCCACAGCCCTCACCGAACGATGGTGTGGCCTCGCAATGTCCACGGAAACTTCAAATACATCTTTAGCATGGGATGAAACAGACCCTCGGCCAATCCGCCCGATAAGAAAGCGTCCATGAAACAATAAGGGCATAGACCCAAAAGAGGTGGGGAAAACCCAGGCTGCCAGATATACTTGCATCCATGATATGGCACTTTCAATGAGTAATCACTTGCCAATACATATGGTGTTTTTGTAGATGTGAAATGTCACGGAACATAACGTACTGATATGTTTAAAAATAAATTGCTGGGATAGCTTAAAAAATAAATGACTGAAGTGAAGGGACTTATGGTGCATTTTGCTGTGGATTAATTTTGTCGTTTGATTTGGGTAAAGCTTGATTCAGGTGTCAAACTCAGTATTGACTTAATAAACTGGGGGTTTTTCGCTTGCTCTCTGAGGAGTACTGGGGAAGGAGGTCAGTCTCTTAATTAATTTATGCAAATTGCTGTTTTCTTCTACTCCGGATAAACGTTAGTGATACCTGTCTTATCTCCTTATAGCTAATTGAACAGCAACAAACATGTAGCCACCCGCAGGACTTCAGGAAAGTCACAAGCAGGTAGGATGAAACTCTTAAATTTGTCCCAGAACAGCTGCAAAGTGATCATAATAATTATATATGTGTGCACAGACACTTTTTAAAGCACTGATCAAAGGGCAAAGTCCAGAACCCACATTCGGTTTGTCGGCATCAGGAAGGGTTATCTAAAGGCGTCGGGACAGTGTATGGCCACAGCCCGGGCTCCCACTGCAGACCTTGCTCTGTGCATGGAGCAGAGGTACCCAGAGCTGTTCGCAGGAGCCTCGAGCACCAAGCGTGAGCTCCTGGCTGACTATCACGCTGAACCCATGCTTGGCAAATCCGCCCCCACAGCCCCTTTCTCAGTTTCCCCCATGTTTGACCCACCTCTTCCTCTCACAACTGTGTCATAGAATCAGAACCATAGAATCATAGCATCACAGAATGGTTTGGGTTGGAAGGGATCTTAAAGCCCACTCAGTGCCACCCCCTGCCCTGGGCAGGGACACCTCCCACCAGCCCAGGTTGCTCCAAGCCCCGTCCAACCTGGCCTTGAACCCCTCCAGGGATGGGGCAGCCACAGCTTCTCTGGGCAACCTGGGCCAGGGGCTCACCGCCCTCACAGCAAACAATTTCTGCCTCAGATCTCATCTCAATCTCCCCTCTTTCAGTTTAAAGCCGTTCCCCCTTGTCCTATCACTACATGCCCTCGTAAAAAGTCCCTCCCCAGCTTTCCTGGAGCCCCTTTAGGGACTGGAAGGGGCTCCAAGGTCTCCCCGGAGCCTTCTCTTCTCCAGGCTGAACCCCCCCAGCTCTCTCAGCCTGTCCCCACAGCAGAGGGGCTCCAGCCCTCCCAGCATCTCCGGGGCCTCCTCCGGCCCCGCGTCCTTCTGCTGTTGGTGCCCCAGCGCTGGAGGCAGCCCTGCAGGGGGGTCTCACGGAGCGGAGCAGAGGGGCAGAATCCCCCCCCTTGCCCTGCTGCCCACGCTGCTGGGGATGCAGCCCAGGCTGTGGGGGCTTTCTGGGCTGCGAGCGCATGTTGCTGGCTCGTGTGGAGCTTCTCATCCACCAACACCCCCAAGTCCTTTTCCTTGGAGCTGTTCTCAATCCATTCTCTGCCCAGCCTGAATTTGTGCTTGGGATGAGCCCAAGAGCTTGCATTCCAAGTGCACCTTCACAGTGTGATTTCTCCGTCAGTATAGCTTTGCTATAAACAAAGAGATTAATACAGAATGAGGCGCTATAAGGTGCCATCCAGCTTCTGGGAGCAGCTGTTGAGAGTTCGGTGTAGAGAAGGGCAGGGATGAGCAGGATGGCACCGCTGGGTTTCCAGCCTGCACCTGGCAGTGGTGCTGTGGGCACCAAAATAATGGTGCAAATAATGCAAATTCCTGCTCCACAGGGAGTGGAGTGAGGGAAATGGGGTAGGAGAAGGCTACAGGCACCAACCAGCTCCAGTCATTGCAGTGGGAACGATGTGCCCCACAACCCATCTCACTTTCTGCTCATTCCTTCCTCCGTCCCCTACCTATGGGTTATTTGCGGAAGAGGAAGTCTTCAAGATACCCAAAAAATCACACCTGCGTTCATTTTGCTATCAAAACACTCCAGGTAGCATTTGTTTGTGTTTTCGTTGTTGGTTTCTTTTTTTTTCTGAAGTAATTTCGCATGCTTTTTGTTAAGGCGCAAGAAAGAAAACAAAGCAAAGCTAGTCCCTCAGGAAAAAATCCCAGTGAAGGGAAGGGAGTTGAGGAGATGTCAGTGCAGCTGCACAGAGCAACTGTCTTGGTCTGAATGTCATTTTTGGGAGCTTCCTAAGGATTTCATCACCCACGGACAGGACAACCTGGATTGGCTGCAAGTCATGAGGAGCTAGATCCATGCAGATGTCCTAGGAAAATCTGCCTGTTTTCCTGCTGGAAGATAATACAGAACTAGTCAGCAAATGGCAAATGCTTATTTCCAGGAATTTTAGAGGATAATATGTCACAATTTCCTTTTGATCTTTTGGGTTTTTTGCCAGAAAAAAAAAAAAAAAAAAAAGGAAGTTACAGGTCTCATTTTTCAAAAAAAAATAAATTATTTGGGCGCAAAATTTCAGGGTTCTGCAAGAAACCATGTACAGTTTTTAAAACTGAGTTCTAAATTTCTTGTTTGTTTGGTGGGTTGTTTTTTTTTTTTTGAAGTAAACCTGTTTTGTGCAGAACTACGAAGCCTCCAGCATTATTTCTAAGAGATCTTCACATTTTGTTCCCTTCTTTTTTATTTTTTTTTTTTTTTAAGAGAACTATTTGAAAATTTGGCCAAGGCGAAAAGAAATAAAAAATTAAATAAATAATCACAGGAGCCCCGTCTGGCATGAAAGTTACTTTTACTGGCAAAATCAAACCCAGATACGATGACAGCAACATACCCTTGGCTGTGCAGAAGGGAAGCAGCCTCAGCCCAGCAGGAGAGCTGGAGGTAGGGACTGGAGGCTGGCCCATTACCACTTCTATGGCACAGCAGGTTTCCCACGTCTCCGTTGCTTTTTTGATGAGCGGCGTAAATAGCGGAGCCACTCTTCCCTATGAAAATGTTCCGTGTTTTTGCGAGTCGCTCCCCTGCCTACCCCCCGGGGCTCTTCTCTCCAACCCATCGCGTCCTTCCCCTGCTTCCTCCCCGAAGTTCAGCCTGGATGTATTTCTCCCAAACCACCTTTTGTGGAGCTGAAAGTGGGGATGAAGGTGATCTTGCCCATCTGTCTCCTTCCACATCGCACCCCCAGAGCACCCCGCTCAGCAACCAGCACTCTGGGCTGCAGAGGGATGGTGGCATGAGGATGAGGAGGAGTGGACATGGGGCACTGATGCAGCTTAGCAAAGACGTTCTTATCACCGTTGGTTCCCAGCCTGTGATGGGTGCTCACAGCAACCTGAATGTCAGTGTCCCCGCTGTGAGCAGGGGGTCCAGGCTCTCCGGACGGCCAGCAGTGGTCCAGGGATGCATGCAGGTGGTCTCACAAGTGGGTCTGGAGCTGTTGGAGATGCCCTGGTCTCCAGCTACACCTTCAGGAGGCATGGCCTCTTGTTTGTCTGCCTCCAAACAAACATGACAGGTGCGAGGGACTTTTTTATCAGGCTCTAGACAATTCCATTTGGGTAATGCCAGCTATCAAAGCCAGGGGACAGCCCACCTGAGAGCAGAGGTGGGCTGGCGAGCCCTGCAGCAGGGCTCGGAGCCCACCACCCCACCCAGACACTTAGGGCTGGTGGCACAGCACAGGTGGCTTGGTCCCGAGCATCGCCCCTGCCCCTGCTGCTGGCTGCCTGAGCACTTCTCATGTTCTCTGGGGCAAAGTCAAACGGGTTTGCTTAAAACAACCCCCGCTGAGCCCCTCGCAGGCACCTCCACTCTGAGCTGCATGGAGGGGCTAAGCACAGGCGGGTACCTCAAGCACGGAGGCAAATTTGGTGCTCGAGCGAAGTGCGAGACTGTGGGAAGCGTCTGGACCCATTGCGGCTCCACTGTGACTGGCGGCGAATCGCTACGTGCCAGCCTGGCAGCCAGCTGCCACCGTCCTTATGGCTCTGCCTACATGCATCCCCTCTGCAATGGTTTCTAAATGTGCAATATCAACATTGCAGGAGCACAGGATTTTTGCATGTAATTATCCTAAGGTTTATTTGAATAAAAAGATGGTGAGGGGGGAGGAAGAGCCCATCTAAATCTTGCAGATCATGCAAAGTCTAGCGGCTCTGCGAGCAGAGCTTGGAAATGCCGATAGACAGTTAAGAGCACAGACACACAGCCATATCTGTATTTGCTTTGAAGCGTGCTGCTAAAACATGTTGCCATTGAGATTCCTAAGCCCCACATTTTAAAATATTCATTGCCACAGCCCAGATTCTCTCTCGAGGAGCAGAAATCCAGGCAGAGTCGAGAATCTATCTGGCATCCCCTTGTGGCTTTGCGTCTCCCTGCTGCAACAGGAGAAGGATTCATAAAACCAAAGGACACTCCATATCTTCGTGGATCGTAGCCAGACCTCATGGCAGAGAAGAGAGGGTCCTCCAGTAGTTATCTCTTCAACGTCTGTAAAATCTGGGATGAAGAATAATGAGGAATTCGTAATAAAGGATCCTTAAGGAATATCTGTACTCCTATTTAGAGCTGCAGCAAGGAGCAGTAGCCAGGCAGTGTGGGTAGACCCCTTTAGTGATACCCTCAGAGTCACCTGGTCACCTTTAGAGACACCTGAGCCAGATGTGCTGTGTCCAGGGGCAGGATGGATGCAGAGGAGGAGGAACTTCTTCCCTGTGAGGGTGGCAGAGCCCTGGCACAGGCTGCCCAGAGAGGCGGGGGAGTCTCCGTCTCTGGAGACATTCCAACCCCGCCTGGAGGCGTTCCTGTGCCACCTGCTGTGGGTGACCCTGCTCTGGCAGGGGGTTGGACTGGATGATCTCCAGAGGTGCCTTCCAGCCCCTGGCAGTCTGTGATTCTGTGATTCTGTGAGGTGCGACCCTCCAGCACGGACCACCAGCCCCTCTCTTCCTGCAGTCGGGTGTCTCACCCCCACCCCCTGCATGCTCTGCTTGCCTTTCAGGTTCTCCTCACTGCCTCCGCTTGGTGCTGCTACCCTGAGGTGTCATGAGTGGCTTTACGTGAGAAAAATACATGCACTCTCTCGTGACCTACAACACTAGCAGTCGAATCTTATTCTCCCTGAGATTTCCCTAGGGTTTTGGTCACAGAGACCACATTTTGGAAGGACTCAATGCATAGAACGTGGCCCCTGGGCGACCACAGCTGCTTCAAAATGACCTTGTCTGGGGACAGGGGTCCTGTTTCAAAGAGTCCGGGCACACTTTGCTGTATGTACTGCAACTAGTTTGGCGGTAGCTTCCCCACAAAAAGACTGAGGAGCCCCAGGGGTTCAAACTGCATCTACAAATTGTAAAGTGCAGATGTTCTTCCCGCGCACGGTCCTCCCAGCAAGCTGCAGACCAAACCATAATTTTTGTGGGTCAAATTTCGTTAAGGAGGGCCGGGTGTTTCTCAGACATTTAACATTTGTCTCTGGTTATTTTCCTGGTGATTTACATAATGGATTAGTACAGATTAGCCCAGCATTCGGAGAGTCACCGGGTTGCTTTGCATGCACCATAGGCAAAGGATTCAGGCTGTAAATGGGATGATCTAATAACAAGCATAATTGCTGTTTTAT
Source organism: Chroicocephalus ridibundus (assembly GCF_963924245.1). Lineage (NCBI taxonomy): Eukaryota > Metazoa > Chordata > Aves > Charadriiformes > Laridae > Chroicocephalus > Chroicocephalus ridibundus. The sequence continues at coordinate 2,718,129 of NC_086294.1, forward strand.
AGACTATAAGTACTGCCATGTCAGTAGCTCGTCTAACTCTACAGCGAGGCCATTGTGCAAATATAAATCCCGCAGTCACCGAACAGCTCTTCAGAGGTTCCTCAGTGCAACAGCTACAGCGAGTGTCCTCGCACTGACTTGGATGCACACGGGAAGCTGAACACCTCCGTTATGAACCACCGGCAGCAAAATTAATTGATCCAATCCTTTAAAGCTGCTGTGCTGAGCATCAGAAGATGCAGGGCTCCTTTGGTGCAAACGTTTCTACTTTCCCAAGCCCCAGAGCGTTGGCTGGGGGGAAACTGAGGCAGGAGCCTTTGGAAGCAGAGCCCAGAGTATAGGATGAGTTTTCCTTATCGTACCCCAATCCCAGTGCTTTTCTCTCCAATTCACTGGGGGTAAATTCAGGGTTCAACAATTAATTTCTCTCAGGTGTTTTGCACCACTCAGGAGCAAACCAACCCCATACTGTTAATATTACAAAGCTTTTTAGAAAAGGAGAGGCTGGATATTGCGACAGCACTTTTGAATCATTCATAATTTTGCACGGGGACAACTTCTGTAGGTGTCTTGTTGCCTCTATATTTGTAATGTTTTAGGACTAAAAATAACAAGGAATTGCTGCCTAGAATGTAAGCGAGGAATTAGAGTTGCGAAGAAACTTGAGAGTAAAACTGCAGTGGAGGACATCAGAGCTTTCCCACAGCTGCAACTACAAACCCAATTAATCCTGGGTTAGGCAGAATGAAAACGTGCAGCTGGAGAGTTTCACAGTGAACGCTCTGAAACAGCTTTAACTTTCCATCCAAGCAATATGGAGATAGTGATTGAGAAATTGTTCTGAAAATTGGTTTGAGCTCATTTGTGACCACAAACAGCGAAACGCTGTAATCCTAACCCCATGGACATTGTTTGCCAGCCCTGAGCACTTGTGTTGCCTCCCTGTGGCTTGACCTGTGCGTTTCTGGGGAGAAAAGTGATGCTTTGGGGCATGGGAGGTGCACTCCTCCTCCTGCTATGTGCTCTCCTCGTGAGACTGCTCCCATCACTTGGACCAAAATACTGAAGTGGTTTTAAACAGCTGCTGCATTTCCTGGATCGCCTCCTGCAGATGGGCTTCAGTCTCCTTGCTGGAGCTGCCTGGGATCATTCAGCAGTGACATCCATGGAGCCAGGCTTGGGGATGAGACACAAGACTACATGGGAAGCATGGCCATTGCATGCATGGAGGCACCGAAGCTTCAGGAAATCAGGAGCAAGGCAGCCTGGAGAGATGGAAGTGGGGAAGACCCTGTTCCTCTGTGGGGAACAGGGCACGGGGCTGATGATCCCGCCCTAAGGATGCTTTGAAATATCTACAAGCAAGGCGGAGGGTAGCCAACAGCATCTTAGTCAGCGCATCTGCAGGGGAACGTCAGCATGTTCCCATGCGACCCTGCTCAGGATCCTGAGATGATCTGAGGTGGTTTGGGGAGGTGAAACCACCACTGACCCATCACTGTCCTCCCTGTGCTCACTGTGGCTTGAAGCCAGCTCCAGCCCATCACTCTCTTCAAAGTTCATTTTGCTGGTATCTCTGTGCCGTATGTAGACCCGTTGATCCACCCCACTGGTAGAGCCGTTGACCTAAAGCAAAGGCCACCCTCTGGTCCCTTTGTTTTGGGGATGAGCTCAGCTTTCTTTACAGCAGGTCACCGCCTCTATTCTTCCCTGCGCTTCCCACGCGTTTTGCCGTGCCCATCTCCTCCGAGTCCTTCTCTGTAGTAGGGGTCTGCTTAAACTCGCTGCCTAATGATTTCCATGCTGAGCTCTCCTCCGAGCCGAGGGGATGAGAAGAATTCACGTCCTGGAAGTTTCAGCCTCTTATTTTGGAATTAATTTTGCAAGCTCCTCCCTGGACCGAGCTCTCTGCGGGCTCAGGCATAACAGGGCCAGTGAGAGGGGAAAGTCATGTTGCTGGTTAAATCTCCAAAGCAAAAATAATCCATTTTAATGAAGGTTCACAATCTGCAATGAATGTGAAACAATGTTGTCAGCTAAGCTGTTGCATTATTCACTTTTATTTGTACAAGGTCCTTCCATTAATATTTGACTACAAGAGAATGCAATTAAAAATTTTCTACTTGAATAAACCTCTCACCACTGTGTTAGTTAAAGGATAAAAACCTTTTACGTTGCTGTAGAAGAGAATTTAGCACACTGGCTCTGTGCACGTGGGGCAACACCAACTCATTAATCTTCCCGTACCCCAGATTTTGTTCTCTCTTCCCACTTCTTCATGGTGCCTTCCCTTCAGCCCTCACCCCATAAAGGCTCCTCTGAGCTTCCCTTCTCCCCCTCCCTGTCATTTTGAGTACCCCAAAGCAATCATTTCCTTCTGAAAACAAGCAGGGAAGGCGGGTGAGGGGGTTGTGCAGTCAGGTGGGAAGCACCCGCGGTCCGCAATTCCCAGTAATTTCACAAAAATAATAGTAAGGCTGCCTCAAAACGAGACAGAGCCCCACTTTGCCAGAAAGAAGTGGGGCTTTGCATTTGTGTGCATGGGTGTTTGCTGGCAGGGAGACGTGATTTATTATTTAAATTTTTGCATGCATGGATGGGCACTGAATTAGATGTAATTTCCCAGGGAGGGAGGAAAAAACCTTCTAAGATCCTGGAAGACACTTCAGAGAAGACACGAGGTCGGCTCGCAGACTACTCGCAAAAGAGAAAACAGTAGGAGCAAGGGAAAGAAGGATGACATGCAAAGCATGGGGTTACATAGATAAGCATTATGCACTATTTCCCTTTCCAGAGCATCCAAGAATGAAGGGCATTTGGTGAAAACAAAGAAACAGAGTTTAGGTGGGCACAGAAGTGAATACGGTTAGTTTGTAGAGCATGATATGACAAGGCACTGACGAAGAAATAGGTCCGTGTGTGTACAGACTGGTCGCAGAGGAGAGGGCAAACCAAGTGTTTGGAGAAGAGATGAAGCAAGGGGACTGAAGTGTTGGCTCTTTTGAAAACACTTCCCTGCCTCCCAGGCTAATTCAGGGAGCTGTGGTGTACAATGGGGAGACGAACATTTTATCCTTGTCTAATTCATCTCCTGGAGTCTCTCACACTACTCGCCTGCGACTGTAGCTGTTGGGAGAAGCAACTCATTGCAAAAGGAAAGTTCACCTGTGGTTTAGGAGACTGAAACCCAGAACTGGGCTGGATAAAAAGAGAAAGTATGTGTGCGCATGTAGAAGAGGAGCCTGTGGCCTTAGAAAACTAAGGCCAGTAGAGGTTTGGAGCCATGGTTCTTGGAGTAGAAATTTGGGGGCAAAGAGAGCCAACCTTGGGGGCAGGCAGATGGCAAGGTGCAGGTGACCAATGCGTTAGGTCAGGTGTAGAAGAGGCACTAGGACCAGAAGAATAGCAGTACCTTGGTAAGTGTCTCTTAGGGGGAAAGGACCCCTGGGAGAGTTTTCACTGCCCCAGGGATCTCCAGATAAGCAGAGGAGCAAACAGAGCCAATTGTGGGGGACAGAAGCCCTGGTTCAGCAGGTCCAGGTCCAGCATTCTGTAGATCACCATTGGTTTTTTGGAAGAAGATCTGCCAGGGCACACAGTGGACAGCCAGCTGTTGTGAGAGGTGGTCTATAACCCCATCACACACCAAAACCTCACTGGTCCCCGGGGGAAATTCACACACCGACCATTAAACACCACCCAGGAACATGGTAACATTTCTGGATCTACATCCACCTCGTTTCAGGACCAAGCAGGCACCTTACCGCTGTGCAACAAAATCCATGCCACGGTGTAAGAAGCTACCAGCGCTGTCCTCCTCTTCCTATGATGAACATTTTCCCATTTCTGTGACAAACACAGGTCCACAGCTAGATGTCCTTCACTGAGCGACGGAGATCCGTTGCTGGGGTTGGAGCAGCCCAATGTACGTGGATCCTGGGGCAGAGGGACACAACAACCAACCAGTAGCAATTGCAATTGATAATTAGGGAGTATTCTGCTCTTCCATCCTCTCCTGATCTCAGAGGCGGGCTCTTTCCTAGCCGTTGATGGGGAAGGTGGCAGTGATGTCCAGAGCTCATGGAGAAGCCGCTGGCACCATCTGTGGGCTCTTCTGAGACGCTCTGGCTGCACGCCTGAAGATCTCACATCCCACAGCTGCTACTGCAAGTGGGGGAATTAGCTCATCTAATGCTAAGTAATCCGTCCATCGAATACTAAGCACCACCTAAAGCAGGTCCTCGGAGTCTCAGATTGCACAACCATATATAGAGGAATCTTTGGACCTTAAATGCTCTATGCTTCAACTCTTCACTGATAAAATGAGGATTAAGAAGCTCATTCATCTCAGAGAGTGTTGTGAAAAATCAGTCCATTAGTTTGCGTCCCGTTAATGTTATCTAGGCCAAGGAGATGAATAATTCTGTCCCCAGAAGAAGATTTGTATAGCGAGCAGCATATAAGACAAGAGACCATACCAAACAATAAAGCTAAAGTGAGATCTTGAGAAATGGTTCGTTAAGTGTATGCCATTCATCCCCACACCCAGCAGAGGGTCAGGCTGCGTCTCACAGAAGCAGCGCATGTTTATGAGCAGAGCCCGCGGTGTGGCTTGACGCGCACAGGGGCTGCGTTAAAGCTTTGCAAAACACCCTAATTGGGATGTGCCCCACCTTGCCGGTGATCGATTTGCAACCTACGTGTTGTTCTATTATTTTTTTTTAAAGCTGTGTTTTTCTATGTAGTCACTTCAAGAGCTCTAATCCTTGTTAAGTGACAGCCATTCAGCAGGGAGCACAGGAACGAGTTCGTGGGGACCAGCCATCCTCGCTGGAGATCAGCTACTCCTGGAATAGCTGAGGCAGCCCAGAGCCACGGTGGGGGCGAGCAATTTGCTTCCAGTGCTCAGAAATTTCACTGTTATCGCCCGCCTTTGTTCTCTGAAGGGTTAGTGTAACTCCTTCTTACCAAGTCTGCGTCTGGAGGCCACTTAAGTGTCGGCGCTCATGAAGAATGCATGAGCTTGGAGCTGCGTCCCTCCTCCAACACACAAATCTCTGCTTGAGTAAGGGTGGATGCTGCCAGTCGACTGCGAGGGGTTCTGCCTTTGACTGCCGTGGACCCAAACATGTCCATCTCAGGCACTCATCACTGTAGCAGTCCTCTAGCTGTTGCGAGCAGCTGAACCCAGAGCCCTCTGCTCCTTGAGGTCCTCAAGAAAGGGACCCTTTAAGCATCCAGGGAGGTGACAGGAGCACCTGCGGCATGGCCAGTCCTTGCTTTCCCACACAAAAGCAGAGCAGGATGGGGGTTTGAAAGAGGACAAGTTTGTTCAGTGAAGGGAACAGGTTTTCTGATGCTTCTCCTGACTCCTGTGGGAGCTTGGTGGCTTTGCAGGGCTCCTTGTACGCTCCCGTCAGTAAAACCAAACACCAATGAAATTCATGGCTTCAGGATTTGTTTTTAGAGGTGAAATGCTTAGACTTCTTCTTCTCTGTCCTGCATTAGTCTGTAGACAGGAAGGATTTGGGTTAAAATATCCTATTTTCTTTCCTTTTCACCCTCAGCTCTGGAAAGAGATGGGGTAAAGGGAGACTTCAGCAGCTGGGCTCCTATACTGAGCCACAGCCAGATTTCAAATCCTCAGCAGAGCCTGTGGGCCTCCAGCTGTGGCTGCCAGAGCTTTTCTTCAAGCAGAAGTAGTCAAAGTGCAGCCTCTGGGTGTCCAGGACGTATAAGGCAAGGTGGTAAGATACCTCCACCCAAGCCGTTCAAGTGACGTGCCCAGATATGCTCAGGGCTTCACAAATGAGCAACCAACACACCACCTGCGTTTGAATCTGCTGGCTTTAAACCTGCACCATTCGCTGCACCAAACAGCTTTTGTATGCGATAAATGAAACCTGAAATATCTGCTTCTGACAGCCTCCAAGGTATTCATGGACAAGGCTTCTGATGATAGAAAGAAATATTTTCATTTCATTCAAAGTACCTCCGCTAGTTACAAGCTTGCCCTTTTAGCAGAGACCGATGTGGAAAAATCTCAGTGTCAGAGAAGGCAGCCTGAAAAAATTAAAAGCAAATGGAAAAGGCAGTGGCTGAACAGGAGCTGGCAACTAATCTTATCTGCAGTGAGCCCCTCTTGTAACAGGTACGGAGCTGCCTGGGAAGGACTAAAGGTGCTAAAATATGATGTTTATTGAATGATCAAGGAGTACTGCACTGGCTGTTCAGGAAGATTTATTCTCCATCTGTGCTTGTTTTTATTCTACTGGCACGTCTAATAAATATCAACTCTTTTAAACAAAAGCATCTCCATTTGCAAACGTGTTAGCAAACCTTTGGCATTTCCCAATGTTTTTGCCTCAGACCTCCCCGCCTGGAGGTCCACGTGCTCATCCCCAGGACTTGCCAGGATTTATCAGACTCATGGCGGGGGCTGGAGGTCCCTCAGGTTCACTCCTCTGCTTGTTGCCTGATAGAAAAAAAAAATCAAAGATATCTTTTGGGTTTTTTTTTCCCCCCAGCACACGCACTTCCAGATGCACACACAGGTGGCTACCAATAATCCAGGGAATTTTAGAAAGCAATTACTAAGTAAAAGGTCCGCATTACACATGCACGCTGAGGCTCAGAAACCTTTGCCGTGCAACTAGAGAAGAAAAAAAAAAAAAAAAAAGATTTTAAAAAAAAAATTGAAATTAAAATCACCAAATCCCAGGGCCCTGCGAGGCAGTAAGTAAAGTTTGGCAACTTCCAAATGCATAACCCGTTGTTACAAGCTGTTCCACGCGGCTCCCCAGAGGGCTGGTCCATAAAGGATAACAACCTTTGCCTGCTGGGAGCTATTAGCTTAAATGGTAGCGGGCTGCCGCAGCGTTTAAGCGTGATTATAATAGTGTCATTGGATTTGTATGCGCTGGGATCCACGCAGATGGATTTCACAAAAATTCTAAGAAATTACATCCAGGAAAGGGAGTTTAAGGAATGTCTCTACGCGTGGCAAGCGCTGGCTGACTAAAACTGCAAATAGAGGATGGCCAGAAAAAAATAACAAAAAAAAAAGAAAACCCCATGTTAAATGAGGTTCAATATTGTGATGGGGAAGTTAGGAGCAGAAACATTTTCCAGGCGCTGGAATCTGCTGGAATGGACAGATGTATTAATGATCAAAATGTCCACATCTCTTTTCTTTTTTTGCATTAAATTCATATTATTTTATTAAGACAGCCTATGGGTACCTGCGTGTCCATTAGGTATGCGAGCACATTAAATCATTCGCTGTGTTACACGCGGCGTTGCAGGAAATTTGGCAGGGTATCATAACCCTCCATGCAGGTGTTACCTGCAGATTAGCACTTCTCCCTTCCCATCATTTCTAGGGATTCAGAGGACAGCCTTCAAGCCAGGAAATCTCATCAGATCAGATAGCAAAACCCGAATTTCCTCATCCTGGAAATGAGCTGGGAATTTATACCTGGCTAAAGCGCGTCACCCAGAAAAGCATCAATCTTGCACAATTCATTTGTCCGTCTTTGACTCGCAGACGTCAGGGCACTTACACGTTGCAACCAACACACGTCCCAGTCTCCTCATGCACCTCCCAGCCGCCTCGTTGAGAAGATAAAGGGCTACGCTCTTGCAGCATCTTCCGCTCAAGGTTTTTTTGTTTCTGTTTTCTTTTTGGGTTCGCACACTGAACGGTGTAGTGGATCCTTTTGGCAGCTTTCTCACCCGCGGAGCTGCCATAGCATCCGCACTGCTCCCCAGTCTGCCGGCGGGACGTCTTCGAGCCGCTGGGATGTGGCTGATGAAGCTGGGCCATCGCTGACGCGGCAGGTGACGCCACCAATGGTCACCCCACCAAACCCAAAGGTGCCCAGCACGGTGCAGCTGGGAGACAGCGAGCTTTCCAGCAGCTTCTTTGTTTACAGAGCCATTTATAAGCTTCCACTTAATTAAAATAGTCACTAATAAGACTGGCAGCTTAGCAGAAGCAGCCTGCATCCTTCATGCAGCCGCAGAGGGTCGCCTGCTCCCAGTGTCTAAAGCCACTGCCTTGGCTCAGTCGTGGCTTACCAGGGATGTTGGAATGAAGGAAAGGACCATCAGGAGACATGACTTCAGACTGACTGATACCAGCCTGAAACAACCTGAGCATGACAGTCATTTTCGGAGCCGAGCTTACGCATCCCCATCCCACGCCCATCCTTGCAAAGAGCCAGCTGAAGCGGGTGCAGAGGAGCACGGTACCCACCACCCTGCCCACACACGAGTGGGCAGCCCTCAGATTTCACCCCCACAACCAAGACAACAATCCTTGGCTTTACAGCCCCAGCCAGTGTCACCTACACAGCCTCAATAGGTTTAACCCTTCGTCACCTCTCCAAACCTCCACCGCCTGGCCAAACACTGCCTCGTTGCCCGATAACACTTTTTTTAACTTTTCTCAAAATCTTTCCCTCCGTTTCCCTCCGTCTTAAGGCTTAAGGAGAACAAAAAAAAAAAAAAAGCACATTCCCTATTTAGAAACATTCTTGTGATGTTTATTGGAACAGGCTGAAAGAGCTGAGGTTTGAAAATTAGTATCTGGCAAGGAAACAGTGTCCTCAGGGGCCAGAGAACAAGCCGCACTGGGAGGAAAGTGATGGGACCAGCCTTTAAAGGCTGGAAAATTGCAAACCAAGTGTGCTCAGCAGTATTTTCCTTTATGCAGTTCCTTTATTCTTAAGATGAAAATTGCTCGGGACAAAAGCATCAGCCTGATACCTGGGACAGTCTGCTCCTTACTCTCCTTTTTCCTGAGAAAATGTGTGGTTCTTTGAAGAGAAGAAATGTTCAGCAAGAAGCAAATGCCAACGTGACCATTTTTAATGCAAATTCTCCGAGATCTCTCCCCGCTCTTCTAATGCTGCATAGGAAATCTGTGACAGTGCCTTGGCAGGGCTGTCAGTCTGCACCGCCTCTGCACCGCCGGGAGAGGAACAGGGGCCTGTGGTGGTTTTACATGATGAGAAACTGCCTTGTTCATTTTCCAGCCTCTGATCCCTCAACGCGATAGTGAGGGCCTCTCCCACCCCTCCCCGGGACTTGCCGTGCCCATCGCGCAGAGGTTTTAATGCATGGACCGCGCTGATGCCGGCG